>NC_141695.1:1772720346-1773137846 GCF_964263255.1 Lissotriton vulgaris | reverse complement strand
CAAATGAAAGGACACAACACAGGATATATAGTCAAAATATATATGTATTTATTTCTAAAGCAATCCATTGAACTCTTTATGAGCACAGAAGCACAAGCGCATAACAAGTACTTAATATAACATACAAAAGTTGCACAAATATGGATAGGGCCGGGTGGCACGCTAAACCATATACTAAAAAAGTGGTATAAGTACCACAACACGAACAATGCTAAGGCCTAGGGCCTTGGGAATCGCTGGGGCTACACTGCACTAACAATGGTTGGGGAGCAGGAGGCCCACAGGATGCGTGTGCAGTGTCTAAAGGCACACGTGTGCACACATTGAAGTCAATGCGTGGGTAAAAATAGAAAGTTAAAGGTTTGGGAGTCTTCTGACTGGACTAGGACCTAACCACTTGAAACTAGGACACTAGGAGAGTGGCTCTTTACAGGAGCACCGCAGTACTCGCGTTACCTAACCCACAGGAAGCGGGTGCATAGGTCCCAAAGTGTGTCGGGTTTCTTCGTGGAGTTCTATGGAGCCTGGAGGAAAAGATGCTGCAGGCAGCCAGGAGAGAAGAGTCCGGGTGGATCCAAGGGTGGATTGACGATGAAGAGTACCTGAAAGCAGAGGGGACAGAGTCTGGGTCACTAGCCAGTGACCAGGAAGGAATCAGGTGCTGATGGGAAGCTTGTCTCTGCAGCCACGTGGACCAGGAGGCGTCGATGACAACCAGGAGTCAGGCACGGACTGTCTCACAAAGGCTCTCGCTGTTGGCGGTGTCGGCTTCAGGATTGGAGTCAACAAGCCTTGGCAAAGGCAACCCACGCAGGATACGATGTAGGCTTCTTACTCAGACCAGAAAGGTCTGAGGGGGGGTACAAAAGAGGGTGGTGATGGACGGGGATAAAAAAACAGAATGGATTTGAGCCCACAGAAAATCACGAAGCAGATGCCTATCACAGATTTCGCCTGTGCTTCAAAAGTCAATGCTCTGTCCAACCATACGCCTACGTTTATAACCGCTGACTTGGAACGTGGAAGGGGTACAAAAGGGGGTGTTGATGGACGGAGCATCTGAATCAATCAAACACTCACACCCAGTCAAAAGATCTGGGCTTAATCCATCACCGTTCTTTAGCCCACTCTGCCACCCCAGTTCAGACATGGCTATATGCAAATCAGTCTGACCCTGTGCCTCATGGGAACAGTCCAGCCCGAAAGGTCTGAGGGGCTGCTTTTTTTGAGGGAAGCAAGGGCCAGTCTGGAGCAACCAAACCAGCAGTGTAGATTCAAAGGATCGTTGCCAAGATGGCCACTAGCCAACAGGCAAGTGACCGGGCAGACGCGTCGAGCAGGAAAATGCAAAAGGGCCCCACGCAGAACTCGTGGAGGGTGCAGGGCTGATCTTTGGTGCAGATGCTGCTCGGGGCTGGGGCTTCTCAATCCCCAATGCACAGCTTCGAGGAGGCCTTGGGGGCTGCGGAGTCAGCAGGTCGCAGACTTTTCAAGATGGCCGGTCCCACGTCTCTCGTTGCCTCCACGGGTCTCATCTTTGCAGGGACTGTGGATCGGGCTGTTGGATGTCTGGGAATCCGGTTCTTGTCAGGCTCTGGGCTCGGGCTCCGGCAGGAGGCGGCGACAAAGCAAGCCGTTGATTGCTGGATGGTGCCTGCTTGTGGAGGGTGGTCACTCCTTGACCACAAGGGAGATTCTTCAGTCGTCTTCTTCAAGTAGATCGTCGAAGGTCCAGAGTTTCGTTTCAGAGTTTCAGTCAGGATAAATTTTTGGACTCAGCTCCTACCTATACACCAATCTTAGGGGCTGGATTACCTGCTAGGTCCCTCCTATGGGTGGGACCAGGGAAGGGTGTGGTTACACCCCTTTACCTTTGTCCAGTTTCGCGCCAGAGCTGGGGCTGGAGTGCCCCAGCACCGGTTTGAACTGGCCCATGCATGGGACACCTTGTGTGCCCCAGGCAGTGACTTAACCCTTTCAGCCCTCCCTGTCCCAATACACAAAATCCTGTCTGGGGTGGTGCTAGCACCTCCCAAGGCAGGAAACCTATTGTCCAAGCCTCCCTCGCTGGAAGGACTCCCAGCAGCAGGAGGTCAGACTTGTGTCTGTGGCAGCAGCATCCATTTTGTGATGCTGAGGCTCTGGTTAACTTTAACCGGGAATAGTAGGAACAACATGTCTTCTCCCTCTAGAAGGGTGGAATGCTACCCCCGTCACCAGAACCAGCGAGGGGGTAGTATTCCAAATCCTATGACACCTTACACGACATGTTTTGATAAAGCCAAACCAGAGTTAGCATTTAACCGGGAGGTTCATAATGCACTTAAGAGTATATGGTATGGCAATATCCTAGAACAGCTATAAGGACATGGTTCCGAAAGCTGCACACAGGCTCAGCTCATGCTAGAGCACCATCTCACATAAAACCAAGCACTCTGCCTCCAGGATTGTTAAGGCCTACCATAGAAGTGACTTATAGGTGTATATGTGTCTAGATATAAGGTTAGATATAGGTATACTTTATCTAAAGCAAAGGGTGATTACACCACCTTGCCCCAGCTGAGTGATCAGCCAGTTGTGTCAATTTGGGTGGCCAGCCAGGGGTGGCATGTTACATGCTGCAGCCCCTGGTAGGCCTTGGATGCATCTTTGCCCTGGGTACCTATAGTACACTGTACAGGGGCTCATAAGGTGACCCAGTATCTAATTGGAGATGTACCTAGGCTAGGGTACATGGAGTCCATTTTAAAGAGAGAGCAGATAGCCCGGGACCCTGATTAGCAGGATCCCAGGCCAACTAAGTCGAAAACCAGCTAAACACTAGGCAAAAAATCTGGGGTAACCAAAGTCAGGTATCCACCTTCCTACACAGAAGGCACGTACTCATTTCGGTATTCACAGTAGGCACTTACTTATTTTGGTATGCACAGAAGTTAGGAGTCCCAACCTTACTACTCCTAAACTGAGAAAAATCATAATTTTAATACTTTCGGTATTCACAGAGGCATTTAGGAGTCCTAAAGTTAGGACTCCTAACTTCTGTGAATACCGAAAAGAGTAAGTGCCTTCTGTGAATACCCAAATGGTAGTAAGTTTAGGATTTTGTATTAAGTCAGTTCTGTGAATTGGGCCCCATGAAATTAAATACCACTGGTGGATAAAAGCATCAATTGTGGCATCCTCGACTCTGGCAGTGCAAACATGGCTTCAGCACTACCATTGTAGCACAAATCTAGCAAAGTAAAAAGTACAAAGCATAAACCCTTTAGACAGTTCCAAACCTGCAATTTATATATTAATTAGTCACGCCTTTGTAGGCCGTCTAGCCCACAAGGGATGAGTGCATTATACTTGAAAGTAGGCTTTGTAGAACTGTAGTGTTGACATGACCTTATAGGTATTAGCACCAAGAAGCCATTTTCACTATAGAAAGCCTGGCTAGCTCATGGAGGAACACTGGGAATCAATATCAGGTGCTATCTCAGGATTAGGACGAGCTAGAAAAATAATTAAAGAACTGTTTGTAATGGTTTCTAAAAATCTAATTTAATAATGAAATTGGACTTTTAATAAATGTTAAGAAAAAATAACTTTTAGAAAGTAACATTTTCTCTACCTGAAGTTTATGGAGGCTAATTTGCATTGACTCGCTAGCTTCTCCCAGCCAGTGATTAGCCTCGAGTATGAGTGAACTGCTTCTCAGGAGCAAATAATAGACTGACCTGAATGGGTAGCGATGACTCCTCTGTACTCCACATACGATGCAGGATGAGGGCTGTCAGCATCCTTTCTGACACTAAAGGTTCAACTCTTGCGTGAGTGTCAAACCCTCCAGTTCCCGGTATTGGTTTCTGGTCATCGTCCACAAATAACAATCTAATGTCTTACATAGAGCCTCATCCTTATTGGCCCATGAAACTGATCATCAAGCCTCTCGGTTGCCGAAATGTTGACAGAGTTAACTTTGGAGGGCAGAGGAAGTAGCAATACTTATTATGGGAAGAGCTGAGGTCCATCTCCGGCAGCCCTGCCAAGTGCCACCCATCTTGGATTAGCCAAACACATTTTTGTCATTTTCTTGCCTCTTGCAAGGACCCAAAATTGTCCCATAACGTGTGGCTCTAGGTAGGACTGCAAAGGATGAGCCAATCAGCTTATAGGTAAAGATTGTGGGGTGCATCAAACATGCATTATTCTAGGATCAAAAAGAGGTAGGAGTTTTCAGGTTTCATACACAGTAATTTGCATAATGATGGCATCACAGATAGTGATATCACATAAAATTTAACCCGACCAAGATAAATGCAGTAAATTACCTCACAAACACATGACCTAAACCAGATCCTAAAAACAATCGTGGGGTGGAATGGCTAGGACTGAAACCTACCCTACCTCGTCTAGCCATTGGCGACCCATTCTTTATTCACCACCCAGATTTAGACTCAAGATTTACCGCTGCCCTTTGCAGTTCTCTTCAACTTCGGTCTTAGAGTCATTACTATGACCACTTTCATCCTTCACTCTACTCTCAGGCCCACATCAGGCCCACAGCTTCACCCATCCTCACTCAAGGCCAGGAATTCTGTGGTTATTCCTGTGAATCTCCTCTCTGTCCCTCCCCAGGTGGGGCCCCACAGAGCGGTCTTTTGCAGCACTGGGACCCTCACCTGCTGCAGAGGATCCTGTCACCTTCTTACAGTGGAAAACAGTCTGACATCTCTAGCGAACAAATAGTCAACAAGGCACAGACCGACAACAAGGCACAGATGGAAAAAACAGAAAGACTGGCAGAACAGACCAGCAGAATAGCAAGGCTCTCCCACTGGACCACCAGGGATGAGGCTCAGGCAGGAGCCTGCGAGTGGGGATGGCCTCGAACACCTACGTGAACCAGAGAGGGGCTGGGGGCAGAGGCTCAACGACGGAGCTGAACAAGGGGAAAGCAGTTTCCCTGACCAGGAGGTTAGGTGATGATGGGAGTAAGGGTAAATCCAGGTACGGTGATGATGGGAGGTAGGGTGATGCCATGTAGAGTAATGTGAGACAGGGTGATGACAGCAGGCAGGGTTATGTGATGTTATCTTATAAAATTTGTAGAGCGCATGGTTGCTCCAACAATTGGGCATCCTAGCACTAGTCTCACAAAGAACAAGCAGTACAGAACAACCTAACAAAAAAGTACCACTAGGGGCATTTAAGAGGAAAACAACCAGGTCTTCAAACCTTCCTAAGGGACCAGTGGCTTCGAATCCTTCTAAAAGATAAGGGGGGTACATTCCAGAGGGCAAGTGCTTTAGCACGAAAAGAGCGGCCTCCTGCTCTTACTCTCTTAACACGAGGAGAAGAGGCCAGGCATAGATCAGCCAGGCACAATAACCGAGAGGGAAGATATGGAGATTGCAGATTGAACCATAAAGAAGCCCCCTTGGGAGAAGATCTTGTGAGCCATACAGAAGGTTTTAAAGAAGACACATTTATCCACAGGCAGCCAATACAATCTGTGAATATGGACAGTGACTGGGCAGTGTTTCGGGAGAGAAAACAACAGCATAGCCAGAGGATTTTGGGCCAGTTGGAGTCCCCGTATCACAGCCTTGTTAGTTCCCAGGTACAAGATGTTACAATAGTCCAACCTGGAGAGGAGTGCTGCCTACCTGATGACTTAGGTGAGGGGATAAAAAAACAGAATGGATTTGAGCCCACAGAAAATCACGAAGCAGATGCCTACCACAGATTTCGCCTGTGCTTCAAAAGTCAATGCTCTGTCCAACCATACACCTACATTTATAACCGCTGACTTGGAACGGGGAAGGGGTACAAAAGGGGGTGTTGATGGACGGAGCATCTGAACCAATCAAACACTCACACCCAGTCAAAAGATCTGGGTTTGATCCATCACCGTTCTTTAGCCCACTCTGCCACCCCAGTTCCGACATGGCTAAATGCAAATCAGTCTGACCCTGTGCCTCATGGGAACAGTTCAGCCCGAACTACCAAGCCATGCCTTCCCTGGACCGGAAACAAGCTTTCGAGGACCGGTTTCTGGCATTCCAGCCGTCTTCAGCCCGGCTTGCTTGAATCCAGTGGCAAAGTGAGCAAGGGAGGGCGGAGCAGCTGGGAGGCGGGAACGGGGTGGAGAGGACGGGCTCCGAGGCACAACAACAACAAAATGGCTGCAAAAGCGAAACCAGAACAGGTTGGGGCACAGACAGGGGTTACGCTCATACAGCCTGATTGTGCCAGTGCCTCTGCCCACAGAGTAACCCCTGTCTGTGCCGCAACCTGTTCCGGTTTCGCTTTTGCAGCCATTTTGTTGTTGTTGTGCCTCGGAGCCCGTCCTCTCCACCCCGCTCCCGCCTCCCAGCTGCTCCGCCCTCGCCCCTCCCCCCTCCACTAATCACTTATGACAGATGCTTTTGCGCGCAGCGTTCACGCACAGCGAACGCGCCCCATGCGCGCCGAAGGTGCGCCAAAGGTAAGCCCGTCTACGTCCGTCCGCGCATGGACCACGCCCAGCGCCATACCCCCTGGCCCCTGCAAAAGCCACTCCGCCCGCTCAACTTACGACACCTTAACCCTCTCAGCCCTCAACCTCGGCCGACCACCTAACTGCTACCAAGCCGCCCCAGGACACACCCACGGACCCCTCACCTGCCACTCCTGCAAGTTCGACTGCATCTGGACCAACACCAAATCCACAAACTCCAAACAGAGCCCCAACACTAACCACCTGAAATGCATCCTGCTCAACACCCGCTCGGTCCACAGACATGCCATCGAACTCTGGAACCTACTCGACACTACATCGCTGGTCGTCGCCTTCCTTACAGAAACCTGGATGAACGCGTCATCAGCGCCCGACATCGCCATAGCCATCCCGGAAGGCTACAAGATCATCCGAAAGGACCGAACCAACCAAACAGGAGGAGGCATCGCCATCGTCCATAAAAACACCATCCGCATCACGGCCAATACCGACAATATCCTCGCTACCGCCGAAAACCTTCACTTCCAGATCCACACCGACCCCAAGACCACACTCAGAGGCACCCTCATCTACAGACCACCAGGACCCCGCACACAATTCAGCGAAGACATCTATGACTTCATCAGCCCACATGCCCTCCCCTCCGAGAACTACATCCTACTGGGAGACCTCAACTTCCACCTGGAAAAGAAAAACGACTGCAATACCACCACCCTTCTGGACAACCTGGCCAATCTCGGACTCAAACAACTTGTTGACACCCCCACCCACCTTGCCGGACACACGCTCGACCCCATCTTCACCTCCAGCAAGCACATCTCCTTCGATCACACCACAACTCTCCATTGGACGGACCACAGCTGCGTTCACTTCAACTGCAAAAAGACCACCAGCCACAACCAATTCCCCGAAGAAACTGGAACAAAATCACCACCGACCAGCTCCTCACATCGCTTCACCAAAACCTTCCTGACAAATCATCGGACCCAAATCAAGCAGCCACCAACATCACACTATGGATCACCAACAGCGCTGATGAACTTGCACCCTTGAAAAATCATCAAATCAAGCAAGACAGCAAAAAAGCCCCCTGGTTCAATGACGACCTTAAGAAATCCAAGAAGCTCTGTCGTACCCTCGAGAAAGCCTGGAGAAAAAACCCAACCACCGACAACCTGGCCTCCTTCAAGAACGCCACCCGCAAACACCACCAACTCATCCAATCCACCAAGAAATCCGCATTCAAGGATCGACTCGACAACAACGCCCAAAACAGCAAGGAACTATTCAACATCGTCAAAGAATTTACAAACCCCACCACCGGCACCAACGACATCACTCCCTCCCAAGACCTCTGCGACTCTCTAACCTCATTCTTCCACAACAAAATCGCCGACATACATAACAGCTTCAAAAACCAGCCCGAAGACCAGCCCACTCCACCTACCCACGAACCAAAACCGCACTCTAACAACCTTTACGCCTGGAACCCAATCACCACCGAAGACACCATCCGCCTGATGAACTCCATACACTCAGGATCGCCAACCGACCCATGTCCCCACCACATTTTCAACAAAGCAGACTCGATCATCGCACGCCATCTCCGCGATGTCATCAACTGTTCCTTCAACTCCGCTACCTTCCCGGAAAGCTGGAAACATGCCGAACTCAGCGCCCTTCTGAAGAAACCCACAGCAGACCCCACTGAACTTAAGAACTACCGCCCCATCTCGCTACTTCCATTCCCTGCCAAAGTCATTGAGAAAGCCGTCAACAGTCAGCTCGCCGCCTTCCTTGAATCCAACAAATCCCTCGACCCCTCACAGTCCGGCTTCCAAGCCAAACACAGCACCGAAACCGCCCTCATCGCAGCAACAGACAACATTCGCACTCTACTGGACAACGGAGATACAGCCGCCCTCATCCTACTTGACCTCTCCGCAGCCTTCGGCACAGTCTGTCACAGCACCCTCATACAACGCCTCAGCAACGTCGGAATACAAGGAAAAGCATTGGACTGGATCATCTCGTTCCTCGCCGGAAGAACCCAAAGAGTCCGCCTACCCCCTTTTAGATCTGAAGCCACCGAAGTCATCTGCGGCATACCTCAAGGATCATCACTCAGTCCCACCCTCTTCAACGTTTACATGAGTCCCCTCGCTTCCATCATGCGCCAACACAACCTCAACATCATCTCCTACGCAGAAGACACCCAGCTGATCCTCTCTCTCACCAAAGACCCAAACACTGCCAAAACCAACCAACACGAAGGAATGAAAGAAGTAGCCGTATGGATGAAGAACAACCGTTTACAATTAAACTCAGACAAAACGGAAGTCCTCATCTTAGGCTCTTCCCCCTCTGCCTGGGACGACTCTTGGTGGCCACCGGCCCTGGGAACCGCACCCATACCTACAGATCACACATGTAACCTGGGCTTCATCCTGGACTCCTCCCTCTCGATGACCAGACAAGCCAACGCCGTCTCATCATCATGCTTCAACATCCTACGCATGCTCAAAAAAGTCTTCCGTTGGATCCCCACCGAAACAAGAAAGACGGTCATTCACGCACTGGTCACCAGCCGACTGGATTACGGAAACACCCTTTACACCGGAACCACAGCCAAACTACAGAAAAAACTCCAACGCATCCAAAACGCCTCAGCCAGACTCATATTGGACATCCCTCGTCAAGCTCATATTTCCGGTCACCTGAAAGACCTCCACTGGCTCCCCTTCAACAAGAGAATAACGTTCCGTCTCCTCACCCACGCACACAAAGCCCTCTACGACCTAGGACCCGAATGCCTCAACACGCGACTGTCCTTCTACACCCCCACCCGCCAACTACGATCGTCCAATCAAGCCCTCGCCACAATTCCGCGCATCCATAGATCCACCATGGGGGGAAGATCCTTCTCCTACTTAGCGGCCAAAACCTGGAATTCTCTCCCCACCCACCTTTGCCTTACTCAGAACCACCTCTCCTTCAGAAAGCAACTTAAAACTTGGATATTCGATAAGTAAAAGCACCCCCTCCCCCAAGCGCCTTGAGACCCTCTGGGTGAGTAGTGCGCTATATAAATTTATGAACACATGAACACTTATGGCGGCCAAAAGCGGTACAAAAGGGGGTGGTGATGGACGGAGCATCTGAACCAATAAATCACTCACACCCAGTCAAAAGATCTGGGTTTGATCCATCACCGTTCTTTAGCCCACTCTGCTACCCCAGTTCAGACATCGCTATATGCAAATCAGTCTGACCCTGTGCCTCATGGGAACAGTCCAGCCCGAACTACCAAGCCATGCCTTCCCTGGACCGGAAACAAGCTTCCGAGGACTGGTTTCTGGCATTCCAGCTGTCTTCAGCCCGGCTTGCTTGAATCCAGTGGCAACGTGAGCAAGGGACTCCCGTCTGAGCATACCCTGCCACACTTATGGCGGCCAAAAGCGGTACAAAAGGGGGTGGTGATCGACGGAGCATCTGAACCAATCAAACACTCACACCCAGTCAAAAGATCTGGGTTTGAACAATCACCGTTCTTTAGCCCACTCTGCCACCCCAGTTCAGACATGGCTATATGCAAATCAGTCTGACCCTGTGCCTCATGGGAACAGTCCAGCCAAAACTACCAAGCCATGCCTTCCCTGGACCGGAAACAAGCTTCCGAGGACCCGTTTCTGGCATTCCAGCCGTCTTCAGCCCGGCTTGCTTGAATCCAGTGGCAAAGTGAGCAAGGGACTCACGTCTGAGCATACCCTGCCACACTTATGGCGGCCAAAAGCGGTACAAAAGGGGGTGGTGATCGACGGAGCATCTGAATCAATCAAACACTCACACCCAGTCAAAAGATCTGGGCTTGATCCATCACTGTTCTTTAGCCCACTCTGCCACCCCAGTTCAGACATGGCTATATGCAAATCAGTCTGACCCTGTGCCTCATGGGAACAGTCCAGCCCGAACTACCAAGCCATGCCTTCCCTGGACTGGAAACCGGATTGGTTCAGATGCTGCGTCCATTACCAGAAACCAGTCCTCGGAAGCTTGTTTCCGGTCCAGGGAAGGCATGGCTTGGCAGTTCAGGGTCGGCGTGGGGAAGCCTCCGGGTAACCATGTGCTTTAGAAATAAGCATAGAATAGAATACCAGTTATGGTGATGCCATTTTTAGTGCACAAGGGAACCCAAGGAAGCAATATGCTAGGGACCTTAGGGTAGTTATATCTTTAAACAGGACAGTGGTCCCTGTGAGAAGTTGGCCTGACATATAGTGCTCACTATTCTAGTGATCACTGTGTATCAAACCAAACGACCCTTATTGATGATTGGTTGTAAGTCAACCTTATAGACCAGCTATCCTAGTAGCGTGGACAAAAGCAGTCTTCAGGCTAAACTCTAGAGGGCGCGTTAAGCCAGCTGTTTTACCATCACATATACCCCTTGAACACCAAGTGAAAGGACACCACACAAGTTGTTATGAAAATAAAGGATATTAATTTATAACACAACAACCCTGGACTCTTTATGAGTCAGGGAGCTAAGCACAATACAAAACTCTTACGAAAATACTTCAAGTTGCACAATTTACACAAATGCCCGAGGGGCACGAAAAACCATATACTCTAAAAGTGGAATGCGAAATACTAGCAGGTAAGTAACAAGATCCAGAGACTTCAGGATCGCTAGGACTACACTACTGAACCCTAAGGTTAGGAGCAGGAGGCCTAGGGAGATCGGGTGCAGAGTGTGCACTCTCACGCGGGATGCGGGACAAAGTCTATGGAGGCTAGTATTTCTAAAGTCACTGTTTTCGGACGAATCCGACTAGGTAGACTTAAAACGAAAAAGGATCTGGACACTTAGATAGTGAACCTGCGTTGGAGCACCGAAATGCTCGGGTTACCTAGCCCAGGGGCTGCGGCTGCATAGGGTTCAAAAGACGTCGGGAATCCTCGTTGTAGTCTATGGAGCCTGAAAGAAGAAGTTGCTGGCAGGTAACCAGTGAAGATGTTCGGAGTGATCCAAGCCTGGATCGGTGATGGAGACGACCTGAAAGCAGAGGGGACTCAGTTCTTAATCACTAGCCAGTGATTGTGTGGGCACCAGGATGGCACCGGAACAAGTCACCTCGACCAGGTGAGTGGGCGACGCTGGACTCTGCAGTCACACGGGCCAGGAGGCGTTGTCGGCGACCAGGCTGGAGGTAAGAGCTGTCCCATGAGGGTGTCTGCTGTCGGCGATGCTGCACCAGGATTGGAGCAACAAGCCTTGGCTAAGGCAAGCCCACGCGGTGGAGTCAAGATGGCGTCTGGAGTGGACCAGGAGGGTCCGGGTGCTCCTCTCTTGGAAGGGAGCAAGGGCCAGTCTGGAGCAACCAGACCAGCGGTGTAATCGTCGTGGTGCGTTGGCAAGAGGGCCACTAGCCAACGAGCAAGTGACCGGACCATGCGGTAAGCAGCAAAGAGCAGAAGGGCCCCACGCAGATCTCGTGGATGCTGGAGGACTGGACTTCGGTGCTGGAGCTGCTCTGGGTTGGGGCTTCTCAAACCCCAGTGCACTCACTCGAGGATCCCTCGGCGGTCGTGCTGGTTAAGCGTCGTGCAGGTTTAGAAGATGGCCGGTCCCTCAGGTCTCGTCACACCCACGAATGATGCAGGTAGAGGTCAGAGATGCCAGGGAATCCGGGTCTCGTCGAGCTGGTCAGTCTTGATCCGGAGGATGGACGTGCAGCAAACCGCAATGCTTAGGTGATGCCTGCGGGTGCAGGGTGGCTACTCCTTAGCCACAAGGGAGAGTCTTCAGAGAAAGTCAAGAGTTCCTTTCGTGGGAAGTCGTTCAAGATTATCTAATTTGGGAAGGGGGCCCGCTCCTACCTTTATTCTAAGAAAAGGGGCTGGCACGCGACTAGGTCCTGCCCATGGGTGGGACCAGGAGGGGGGTGGTTACACCCCTCTCCCTTGTCCGGACTTTCCCCAGCTCAGGGGCTGGGGTGCCCCTGGAACTGGTTTGAGCCGGCATAAGCACAGTGAGCACCGGGGTGCCACTTAAGTCACCTTTCTCTCAGCCCTGCCTACCTGGGATAACCAAACCCCTGTCTGGGATGGTGCTAGCACCGCCCCTGACAGGAAACCCTTTGTCCGAGCTCTCCTCGCTGGAAGAACTCCCAGCAGCAGGAGGTCAGACTTGTGTCTGTAGTGGCAGCATCCATTTTGTGATGCTGAGGCCCGAGTTAACTTTAACCGGGGTTCACAGTTACATACATGTCGTGTCCCTCTAGAAGGGTGGAATGCTAACCCCGTCGCCAGAATTGGCGAGGGGTTAGTATTCCAATTCGTATGACACCTTACTCGACATGTTTTGATAAAGCCATACCAAAGTTAGCAAATAACCGCGAGGATTATAATGCATTTAAGAGTATATGGTACGCGTTATCATGGAACAGCTATTAGGACTTGGTTCCGCAAGCTGCAAACGGGCTCAGCTCATGCCAGAGCACCATCTCACATAATTCCAAGCACTCTGCCTTCAGGATTGTTAAGGCCTGCCATAGGAGTGACTGATAGGAATACATGTGTCCATTTTAGGGTTAGATATAGGTATACTATATCTGAAGCAAAGGGTGATTACACCACCTTGCCCCAGCTGTCGTGCAGCCAGTTGTGTCAGATTTGAGTGGCCAGCCAGGGGTGGCAAATACATGCTGCAGCCCCTGGTAGGCCCTGGGTACACCTATGCCCTGGATACCTAAGGTATGCTGTACAGGGACTGATAAGGTGGCCCAGTACCAATTGGTAAATGCACCTAGGGTACATGTGAGTCAATTTAGAGAGAGAACAGCTAGGCTGTGGGTCTGATTAGCAGGCCCACAGCCAGGGAAAGTCGTAAACCAGTGAAGCAAAAAGCAAAAATCGGGGGTGACCATAGGATTGCAGACCCCACTCTCCTACAGTCCCTAGACAAGGGACGCTATACTCTTTGTCCAGCCGGACAGATTTATTTTCTAGTAAGCAATTTACAGGAAACTTTAAAAGGTGATAGGAGCAGGACACCAGCCGATGTCAAACTGACACACTAAAGAAAAAGACAAACAAGGCAACTCATCAGTCTGTGTAGTCAATTCACAGTCAGACGATAATAATTGCACACTATTGCTGGCATCAAATAATACATTCCATATACATATAGTGTGACACAGTCGACGGTGTTTCGAACCTATGAGTTAATAAAGGTTCATCCTCAAGACATTAAATATATGCCTTCTACTTTTATAAAGTTGTAAAAAGTCGCAATTAACTTTCTCAACCCCTGCATGGATGGCACAGATGACAATAGCCTGAGTGTTTAAGAACTACCAATTAAGCAGCAATGCAGCCTCCGCAATTTGATGATTTGCTGAATCAAACGAAGACGGGCCGACAATGCGATCCGCGTCTACGGGTGAAATTCGTCCTACAGCTGTTATTTGTGACTTTTTAAAACTTTATAAAAGTAGAAGGCATATATTTAATGTCCTGAGGATGAACCTTTATTAACTCATAGGTTCGAAACGTCGTTTCTTAAGTCTCCTACAGATGGGCAGGTATTCATATTCCATCGAAGTGATAGTTGGTACCATGATGTCCAGGTCTTCTTGCCAGCATGTGATTAGCCGTCCCCAACCTGGAGAAAGGGCTTTGAGACACAGAATGTGTGGTGATGCTGTCACAAGAGTGATTGGCGCGATACAAATACAACATTGTATATTATGTTGGGAAAGATAAGTTGAAGAGGTGGCACTATCGGAGACTGAAATTAAACATCCATATTTAACCGAGCGTGAGACAGTTTTTAAATGATGATGCCGTTGACTGACATGAATTATATGAAGGTGGATGCTGTCGGGGTGTTGACTGACCTTGGCACCAAGGTTGACTATCCGTTAAATGTGGAAAGAGAACACGGATGAGGGAGGGGGACTGATCCATGGTGTAAACAGCTCTAAAACCGAAGTTTTCAAGTTATGGACATGATCATGTCAACAACGGGTGATGGTTTGAAAAGTGTTAGGTGGATGAATGAGGTGCAGCCACCATCTGTGGTGGCTCTCGCCCCACATCCCCAGCTAGGTCACCACCAGACTAAGAAGGGTAAAAAACAAAAATGAAGGCAGCATCTGTGCATTCAGGATCTGGAACCACATCCCAGCATTCCACGAGAACCACCTAAAGGCTGCTCCAACTTAGGAAAGAGTTGCAGCGGCGACTCTTTAAACAACACTACATCACGGCGCAGTAAAGTGCGCGGCTCCATTCTCGGAACCCTTGCCTAGAATTAATCTCTATTACATTTCTGCCTTTGGGTTCAGCTGCCTGTCAGGTTTGATGTGAATGCTCTGATCTAACGCCGGATCCCGACCTCTCCACGCTGGAGAGACATGATTGAACAATCAATGGAATTGCTTCTCTCTATGATGAAGTCTTGTTACTTACTTGGCAGGCCCAAGGCCGTTACAACAATCCAACTTAGAAACAAAGCAGTCAGGTGCAATAGTGGCTTCATGTTTTGTGGGAAGGAGGTGTGGCAGGGCCTGGCTTAACAGAAATAAAACGTAGAAGATACTACAGCCCACAGAGTTGAGTTGAGCAATAAGGGTAAGGTCTTGATCCGGTGCGTGACCTTAGGGAGCGGTAAGGGTGCTGCCCCCACTCTCACCGAAGGGCCGGATGGAGCCGTCCTAATGCTCTCTGTTTCTTCCAAGTCCATTGTTTCAATAACATGTGCATTTAACTTAGGTCGCTGCGCATGATCATCCACTGAACTTCTCAACTTCATCTTGGTGACTGGTGACCTACTGGACTTATGCGTCAAGTGTAGGGGTCAGTATTTGATCTTGTGGCCACAGGTTCAAATCCCTGTGGGTCCACTCAGACTTTCATCACTCTGAGGACGATAAAATGAGTACCAGTGAGTTGGGCAACATAAAACATCTGTTATTCAGTGCAAGATACCCTTCGCCGTGATTGTGTGCTTTACAAATATGCATGTTATGTTATGTCTTTATGTTGTGTTGTGTTAGGTTATGTAGGTATGAAGATTGGGCAGGAAGCATGTTATCCAGTAACATCCGCTTTCGAGAGCACTTCACACTGAAAAGTTTGGTTGATCCGAGACAGAGCACTCACTGACCTTGGTCACCTCAATGCAGTTCTTGGAAGAATGTCGACTCAGGTGGGAGAGGTCAGGGTTGACACTCCTTCCATCCGGGTACAAGTAGCTGTTCAAAGGGAGACACAAAGACTGCAGGTTTAGTTCAACTAACTTTACTGGTCAGTAGCACATTGTGTATCAGAACCCACCATTAACAGACTTTAAACGTCAAACTAAGCAACCACACACTATTTAACCATAAACTACCAACCTACAGACCAGGTATGACGTAACCAATGAGGCAGAACAGCAAGACACACCAACCAAAATCAGGATCTGTATATTAGAACCAACAGACAACAAACAAACTAATATCAAGATCTGTATCTTAGGGCCAGCAGACAACAACCTAACCAACAGAAGGATGTATCTGTACATTAGAGCCAACAGACAACAACAAATCAACTAATATCAGGATCTGTACATCAGAGATAACAACAAATAAACTCATATCAGGATCTGTACATGAGAGCCAACAGACAACAAAAAATAAACTCATATCAGGATCTATACATGAGAATCAACAGACAACAACAAATAAACACATATCAGGATCTATACATGAGAGCCAACAGACAAATACAAATCAACTAATATCAGGATCTGTACATTAGAGATAACAACCAATCAACTAATGACAGGATCCGTACATTACAGATAACAACAAATAAACTCCTATCAGGATCTGCACATCAGAGATAACAACAAATAAACTAATATCAGTGTAGGAGAGTAGAGTCTGCTTCCTATGGTCACCCCCACTTTTTGCTGTGATTCACACAGGGGTCCTCTTACAGGATGCCCAAACCGAAGTTCAAAAGGGCTGTAGCCAACCCCCTTCTGTGGGACCTCTCTGTAAGCAAACAAAAGGAAGGGCAGCAGGATGTCCCATCTCCGCCTAAGCTTTTCAAGGAGACCCTTAATCATGCCCTTTAAAGTCTTGTTGAATCTCTCAACTAGACCATTGCACTGTGGATGATAGGGTGTGGTGAACTTGTAGTTCACTCCACACTCCTTCCACATAGTAGTCAAATATCCAGACATAAAGTTTGCACCTCTGTCTGAGACAACCTCCTTCAGAAAACCCACTCTTGAGAAAACTCCCAGGAGGGCTCTTGCCACAACAGGTGCTGTTGTGACCCTTAGGGGAATAGCTTCTGGGTACCTGGTGGCATGATCCACTACCACCAGAATAAACCTGTGCCCAGATGCTGTTTGGGGATCCATTGGTCCAACAATGTCAATCTCTACATGTTCAAAGGGAACCCCCACCACAGGTAGTGGTATTAGGGGGGCTTTGTGGTACCACCTGACTTGCCACTGGCTTGGCAGGTAACATAGGAGCGACAAAACTCCTTGGTATCCTCTGACATAGGAGGCCAGTGAAAGTGAGGGACAAGCCTGCCCCAAGTCTTGTTCTGGCCAAGATGTCCTGCAAGGGGAATATCATGGGCTAATGTAAGAAGGAAGCCCCTGAATGCCAAAGGTATGACCAATCTCCTGGAAGCACCAGGCTTGGGGTCTCTAGCCTCTGAGTACAGGAGCCCATCATCCCAATAGACTTTGTGGGTCCAACTAGCATTCCCTGCAGCCTCAGCAGCAGCTTGCTGTCTGAGGGGTTCAAGAGAAGTTTAAAGGTATGAATCCTGTGAGACAAGATGCATTCCATTCATGCACTCCTTTATAACTTTCATAAATTTTCATAAACCAATATTTGATGATCAATAATTCATTTATTCATAGCGAAGTTTTTTTGAAGATTTCATTCTTTTCAAAAAGTGTAATACATCATATTTCCAAATTATAGTGTTGCCCAATGCATTTCAAGCATATAGCCCTTCCTCAGGGGACTTCCATTATATCTAGAAACAATAATCATATGTCGTCATTAGTACCTTAATGAAAACATTGTGAATGACATAGAGTCAATGTTTATATATCACGCTGTAAATACATAATAAGAATGAAAATACGTAAGTAAGAAAGTGGTCTTATCACCCTGCATGTCTTTCTAAAAAACGTACGTGTTCTGTAAAAAATATGTAAAGACCCAAAGATTGGGCACTGACCTTCGCACTCGTAGTGTGGCGTGTAACGAGTTAGCTGCAAAAGTATAAATGAAAATATAAATGAAACTGAATTCGTTTAAGTAACGCGGAACATGTCAGACATATTGCGTCTATTTTTTAATACGGTAACTGGCCGTATCTTACCGGGTCCGTAATGTGGTTGTTCCTCCCTCGCTATGCTTGGCGTGCGGCGCTCTATACCGCCGCACTCTATGGTTTAAAACCACTATGGTTACGGCGTTTGTTTATGTCTGACGCGATGGCTGCGTAAACATAGAAAACGGTTTACCTGTCAAATGTGATTACTCCATGTCCACAGAACATAGACCTTTTATCGTATATAGTTGCATGTAGGGCACGGAAAAATAATGAAAATTAATAAAAACAGTGATAAATCGTGATAATTAAATGTAAACTGTGTACATAGCAAAACGTACGTAAATATCACATCTTAATCACAAAGAGTGCTTATTTCATATGTTAGATGTGGGTTGAGAATACGTCAATACATGTTCATATTATGAATGCAGCTAACTCGTTACACGCCACACTACGAGTGCGAAGGTCAGTGCCCAATCTTTGGGTCTTTACATATTTTTTACAGAACACGTACGTTTTTTAGAAAGACATGCAGGGTGATAAGACCACTTTCTTACTTACGTATTTTCATTCATATTATGTATTTACAGCGTGATATATAAACATTGACTCTATGTCATTCACAATGTTTTCATTAAGGTACTAATGACGACATATGATTATTGTTTCTAGATATAATGGAAGTCCCCTGAGGAAGGGCTATATGCTTGAAATGCATTGGGCAACACTATAATTTGGAAATATGATGTATTACACTTTTTGAAAAGAATGAAATCTTCAAAAAAACTTCGCTATGAATAAATGAATTATTGATCATCAAATATTGGTTTATGAAAATTTATGAAAGCTATAAAGGAGTGCATGAATGGAATGCATCTTGTCTCACAGGATTCATACCTTTAAACTACTAATACCTTAAACTTGGAAGCCCAGCAAGATTACCATTCGTCGCACCAACGACAATATCAATACTTAGTAAGTAACTTTGTTTACAATACTTACCAGGAGTGCGGAACCTACCACGATTTATTTGGGTTCAAGAGAAGGGCAGTGCAACTGCGCCTGCCTCAGATCTGCCCTGGAAGGTCCCCCTGTCCCAAGAAACTCAACCTGATCAGGCTCAAGCTCTTCTAGGACAGTTCCTTCTAGGGTCTCACAATCTGTTTCTTTGGAAGGCTGATCCTCTTCCTGAGGCAAGGGGGAAGACACTGTCTTAATCCTACTGCTTCTCCTCCTGGTAGGCAATTGTTCCATTGTTCCAGAATCCAGGGCCTGTTCAGTGTTGTAATTTCTGACCTGTGACCTAGTCACAGCAAGGACATGTGCTGATATCCCTAACATTTCTGCACGGGTCCTATACTACACTTCAGCACAAGCTGAAGTCTCCAGGTTATTTCAAAGCAAACCGGGAGGTCTGAGCTAACCACAGCCTTTTTGAGGCCAGTTACCCCTCCCCAAGAGAAATGAACAATTGCCATACTGTGAGTGGTAGTGACATTGCTAGCATTGGTCACTAGGTAATTTTCACCTAGTATGATATGTCCAGGGTCCACAAAGCCAGGCATCACCATTGTGACACTAGCACGCGTGTCCCTGTAGGCCTGAGCCACTTTGTCATTAATTAAAGGAGTCTGTCTGTACTTGCCCAAGTTATTGGGACTCACAGTAGAGGATATAATTAAGTCCCCATCACAGATCAAAACAGCTTGAGTTGGTATTCTGACTAGGCCAGAATCCATCTCAGTTCAGAGGGTTAACCATACTACACCCTTCTGTCATGAAAAACCCACCACTTGGAGCTGAACTAGGGGGAACAGTTGCCTTTGGGGCAATGGTGGCTTGAGCTGCCTCCTTCTTAGTGCATTCACTGGTCCAGCGAGTAGTAACCTTACAAATCTTGCACCATGGTTTCTTCAGGCCTTCTTCTTCTTAGATTGCTGGGAACCCACACCATTAGAAGCTTTTAGGGGGCCTTGTGAAGACTTCTGGTCTTTACCCTTCTCCCCACCCTTTTTGATCTTGCTTCTTTTGGTCACCACCTTGGTTCTGTACCTTCTGCTTCACCCTGGTTCTGACCCATTTGTCTGTCTTCTTTCCCAATTCTTGGGGAGAGGTCAGATCAGAGTCAACCAGGTGCTGATGCAATAACTGGTTCTGACAGTTGTTAAGAATTTCTTCTCTCATAATCAGATTATACAATCCTGCATAGTCACGTACTTTACTGCCCACTAGCCAGCCCTCCAGAGCCTTACTTAGACAATCTTCAAAATCAGTCCAGTCCTGAGTCTGTATCTTCTGGGTATCCCTGAACAGCAACCTGTACTGCTCAGTTGTTAGGCCAAACCCATCTATCAGAGCACTCTTCAGGACATAGTAATTGTCAGCATCCTCTTCTCTTACAGTGAGGAGATTGTCTCTACTTGTGTCTGCAAATGAGAGCCACACGATTGCAACACACTGACTCTGGGGTACCTGCTGTACTTTGCAAGCCCTCTCCAAAGCAGTTATCCATTTGTGGATGTCATCCCCAATCTGATAGGGAGAGACAATCTTGTTCAGGTTTCTATGGTCATGAGACCTTTCCCTATCTCTAGGAATTATGCTGCCACCAGTGGGCTCTAGCCCACTCAACTTTTTCTCTCTTTCAAGAGCCAGGGTCTCTTTTGCAAGGGTAACTTCTTGCCTCTTGATCCTAATCTTGACCTCTTTCATCCTAGCTTTGTGCTTTCTCCTCTGATGGGAAGTCATTTTCCTCTGAGCAGAGGAACTGGACCCTACTGAAGAATCAGAATGCTCAGAGTCACTGGAATGTGACCTGTGCCTTCTGTTTCCAGTGTTATGCCTACTGGGGTGAGCGGAGGGGGCCTGCCTTGGCCCTCTCCACTTCCAGATAGTCCTAGGTTGCCCAGGTCAGCTTCATCAACTGCATTCTGGTCAGAATCCTCAACAGAGACCAGTGGATCTTCTCCAGTGATATTTTCCTCTGTTGAGAGATGGGCCCCCTCTCTACCCCCCTGGCTACCTGGGTCTGATGCATTCTCTACATCATGAGCCACTAAGATATCTACCAGGTGGTTAAAGATTGGACTCTGTCCTTGTCTCAACTTTCTGACTGCACACAGCTCCTCAGTTCTTGAAAAGTGAATGAGTCATACTTAGAAGGCCCCCTCTGGGTTTCTTCTTGAAGAGCACCTCCCCAGACAGGCTGTTGTGTATTGGAGCAGGGAGGGCTGCATTCAATGAATGGTATATGACAAGTGGGTTGTGTGTTCTATGTGTGGTGGCAGACAGATCACTTCCTGTCTCTAGGTCCCCTTTAGATATATGGGAGCATACTAAGATATTCTACTTACAATTTCTGTCTCTCGCCTTCCATCAAGGACTGGACGAGGGGCTTGTTCTCTGGGATGGTCTGCAGGATGCTGCCATCTTTGTTGACATATCCAATGGCCCACTGTCCGAGCCGCGTGCAGCTCAGCCGGAAAATATAACTGTGAAGAAAAAGAAATGTGAGAGAGGGTGGAAGGAATGGAGGACAAATGGTAGAAGTGAGAAAGGGAAGAAGAAAAAAGAAATAAGGGTTAGTGGAAGGACAATAGACATGTAAGAAAAGAGGGAATGGTAAATGTGGACAGGAAGCAGAAAAATAAAAAGAAAACAAATAGGCATGGAAGAAAGGATATGAGAAGCATCGAGGGAAAATGAAGGAAGGAATGAAGTAGAAGTTAAAAAATTGGGGGGAAACTAAACAATATTATAAAAAAGAATGAGGAAGTAATTGAAAAATGTCAAAAAGAAAGATGTAGAGAGAAGAGAAACAATGGTATTGAGAAACTTTGTGATAATGTTTAAGGAATGAGAGAAGGGGTTAGAAAAAGAGAGAACATCAGGATGTTATCATATAACACAGACCTTATCTTTTCCTAAATGCCTGACTTTAAATGCCCTGGAGCCCCCGTGGCCTTCTCTCCACACTTCTCCGAGGCCATGTATTTTTATGAGAAGTGCAAACCAAGGAACCCAACAGAAGAGGGAAGGGGGCTGGACTGGCCTCAGCCAAACAAACTGTTAATATTGGAAAATACGACGTTGATGTACACCAAGTTATATGTACGTATAAAAAATAATTTACATCTCTGTTGTTGAATGTACTCATTGTGACCCACCCCCCCAACCCCATGTCAGAAATACGTGGTTAGGCAAGCCCTTTGACCACAGCCTGAAGCAACGGGATGACAGATCATGGTCGGTAGACACATAACCCTTAGACAAACACGTGAACAGGAAAACCCATATCGATCCCACAGATAGACAGCAACGCCAAAAAGGTCCCAGGAGATTGGCCCCAATAACATGTTAGGCAGGAGGTTTGCACATTTTCAAAACATCATAAAGTCAGATGCCACACTACATTAGGACCAAACAAACAATCCAAACACAGCATGCACATTACACACAGTGATCACACGCTCCCTATGCCGGACATCTAGACCTGCACACACTGACCCTGTACTGTGCCCACACAGGGTCTAGCCTCACCTGCGCTTCTTATCAGACACCTCAATTATGACCCTGTGACTATGCCCAAATTATCTGTCACCAAAGAAATGCATAAATCAGTTCATGATGCTTCATGTAATGTATAAAATGACGGCCAAAGCCATTGTGCTTTGAGACAGTCTTCAGACCCGAATCTGTTGTCGTTCATTTTTTTCAAAGCTAAATTTATATTCAAGCAACATTTTGGTGATTCAAACAGGAGAGATTGGTTTTACAAGCCCGGCTGCAGCCAAAGGAAAATGACCACACCTCTACA
Source organism: Lissotriton vulgaris (assembly GCF_964263255.1). Taxonomy (NCBI): domain Eukaryota; kingdom Metazoa; phylum Chordata; class Amphibia; order Caudata; family Salamandridae; genus Lissotriton; species Lissotriton vulgaris. Next base: position 1,773,115,182 of record NC_141695.1, on the reverse strand, counting down.
TATTCACATCTACACAAAACGAACGGTGAGCAGATGCCGCAATTGATTGAAAGTTCTGCAGAATCTGGGGTATGGAGGACTGTCCTGAAGCTGCCGTCAGTGGGTAAATGACTATGGGCCCGATGTAGGTAAAATGCATTTACCGAATTTAAAATACCGATTTCTACCGAATCGGTATTTTGAATTCGGAAAATGACATGTAGCTAAAAAAAAAATCGGTACAATACCGATTCGGAAACAATCGGTATTGTGTTTCGATACATACCGAATCGGTATTCTCCGATTCGGTAAATACCGATTCGGCGAATACCGAATCTGCAAATACCGATTCGGTAAAGGCAATACAACCCTATGGGCCAAAAGGCCCATAGGAATGCATTGTAAATACCGATTCGGTATTTACTGAATCGGTATTAGCCGAATCGGTATTTACCGAATCGGAGAATACCGAATCGGTAAATACGGAATCGGCGAGCAAGTAAAAGTGAAACTAATGACAACAGCCAATGAGGTGGAACCACCCTCCCCCACCCTAGCAGGGAGTGGCTACCCAGGCAGGTGCAACTCATTAGAACTTTCTGGAGAGGCAGCCTGAGCTGAGCATTCAGAGTGAGCAGCAGAGAGAGTGTTAGCACAATCCTGGTCAGTGTGGAAATGGCAAGCAGCTCTGAGAGCCAGAAGGCTGAGCGAAACGCAAGGCCAAGTTCAGCAGCATGGAGCTCCAAGTATTGGTGGAGGAGGTGGTGAGGGTCCACAGGCAGCTGTTTGGGAGGCTGTCCCTCACAGTCCCAGAGAGCACCAAGAGGAAGCTGTGGAGTGCAATCGGTGAGAGGGTGAACGCAGTTGGTGTCACCCCCAGGAGCCTGGACGACCTCAAGAAGAGGTTTTATGACATACGCAGCCTCACCAAGAGGAAATTTGCCGAGCTGCACAAGCAGGCAGGACTAACAGGTGGAGGCAGGAACCCGGCGCCACCCCTCACTGACCTGGAGGAACTTGTCTCCACGACCATTGAGACCGACAGTGTGGTGGGAGTTGGGGACATGGACAGCTCATCCAGAGCTACAGCTAAAGGTAAGAAGCATGTGCAGCATGACACACCCTACCAGACACCTCCCCTTTAGCCCCAATGCACAGCCAAACCCCAGCCCAGTACTGCTAGCAACATACATGAGCAATGCATCATGGTAAATGTAGTCAGCTATTGTAGTAACAAATGCCAGTGCACATTCAACTGAAATGCACCTAAAAACTGAATCAGAGTATTGAAAATGAGATGTGCAATGCTTTTATTGTAGTGACTGTAAGACATTTGCACTCAGTTCACAAATGCTTCTTTATACCTAGGGGCACCATCAGGCAGTGGAGCAGCAGCTCCACAAGCTCCAGCTCCAGCACCATCAGACAGTGGAGCAGCAGCTACACAAGCTCCAGCTCCAGCACCATCAGGCAGTGGAGCAGCAGCTCCACAAGCTCCAGCTCCAGCACCATCAGACAGTGGAGCAGCAGCTACACAAGCTCCAGCACCATCAGACAGTGGAGCAGCAGCTACACAAGCTCCAGCTCCAGCACCATCAGACAGTGGAGCAGCAGCTCCACAAGCTCAAGCTCCAGCACCATCAGACAGTGGAGCAGCAGCTCCACAAGCTCCAGCTCCAGCACCATCAGGCAGTGGAGCAGCAGCTACACAAGCTCCAGCTCCAGCACCATCAGACAGCGGAGCAGCAGCTACACAAGCTCCAGCACCATCGGACAGTGGAGCAGCAGCTACACAAGCTCCAGCTCCAGCACCATCAGACAGTGGAGCAGCAGCTACACAAGCTCCAGCTCCAGCACCATCAGACAGTGGAGCAGCAGCTACACAAGCTCCAGCTCCAGCACCATCAGACAGTGGAGCAGCAGCTACACAAGCTCCAGCTCCAGCACCATCAGACAGTGGAGCAGCAGCTACACAAGCTCCAGCTCCAGCACCATCAGGCAGTGGAGCAGCAGCTACACAAGCTCCAGCTCCAGCACCATCAGGCAGTGGAGCAGCAGCTACACAAGCTCCAGCTCCAGCACCATCAGACAGTGGAGCAGCGGCTACACAAGCTCCAGCTCCAGCACCATCAGACAGTGGAGCAGCGGCTACACAAGCTCCAGCTCCAGCACCATCAGACAGTGGAGCAGCAGCTCCACAAGCTCCAGCTCCAGCACCATGAGACAGTGGAGCAGCAGCTACACAAGCTCCAGCACCATGAGACAGTGGAGCAGCAGCTACACAAGCTCCAGCTCCAGCACCATCAGACAGTGGAGCAGCAGCTACACAAGCCCCAACTCCAGCACCATCAGACAGTGGAGCAGCAGCTACACAAGCTCCAGCACCATCAGACAGTGGAGCAGCAGCTACACAAGCTCCAGCTCCAGCACCATCAGACAGTGGAGCAGCAGCTACACAAGCTCCAGCTCCAGCACCATCGGACAGTGGAGCAGCAGCTACACAAGCTCCAGCTCCAGCACCATCAGACAGTGAAGCAGCAGCTACACAAGCTCCAGCTCCAGCACCATCAGACAGTGGAGCAGCAGCTACACAAGCTCCAGCTCCAGCACCATCAGACAGTGAAGCAGCAGCTACACAAGCTCCAGCTCCAGCACCATCAGACAGTGGAGCAGCAGCTACACAAGCTCCAGCTCCAGCACCATCAGACAGTGGAGCAGCAGCTACACAAGCTCCAGCTCCAGCACCATCAGGCAGTGGAGCAGCAGCTACACAAGCTCCAGCTCCAGCACCATCAGGCAGTGGAGCAGCAGCTACACAAGCTCCAGCTCCAGCACCATCAGACAGTGGAGCAGCGGCTATACAAGCTCCAGCTCCAGCACCATCAGACAGTGGAGCAGTGGCTACACAAGCTCCAGCTCCAGCACCATCAGACAGTGGAGCAGCAGCTCCACAAGCTCCAGCACCATGAGACAGTGGAGCAGTAGCTCCACAAGCTCCAGCTCCAGCACCATCAGACAGTGGAGCAGCAGCTCCACAAGCTGCAGCTCCAGCACCATCAGGCAGTGGAGCAGCAGCTCCACAAGCTCCAGCTCCAGCACCATCAGGCAGTGGAGCAGCAGCTACACAAGCTCCAGCCCCAGCACCATCAGACAGTGGAGCAGCAGCTACACAAGCTCCAGCACCATGAGACAGTGGAGCAGCAGCTACAAAAGCTCCAGCTCCAGCACCATCAGACAGTGGAGCAGCAGCTACACAAGCTCCAGCTCCAGCACCATCAGACAGTGGAGCAGCAGCTACACAAGCTCCAGCTCCAGCACCCTCAGACAGTGAAGCAGCAGCTACACAAGCTCCAGCTCCAGCACCATCAGACAGTGGAACAGCAGCTCCACAAGCTCCAGCTCCAGCACCATCAGGCAGTGGAGCAGCAGCTACACAAGCTCCAGCTCCAGCACCATCAGGCAGTGGAACAGCAGCTCCACAAGCTCCAGCTCCAGCACCATCAGACAGTGGAGCAGCAGCTACACAAGCTCCAGCTCCAGCACCATCAGACAGTGGAGCAGCAGCTACACAAGCTCCAGCTCCAGTACCATCAGACAGTGAAGCAGCAGCTACACAAGCTCCAGCTCCAGCACCATCAGACAGTGGAGCAGCAGCTACACAAGCTCCAGCACCATCAGACAGTGAAGCAGCAGCTACACAAGCTCCAGCTCCAGCACCATCAGGCAGTGGAACAGCAGCTCCACAATCTCCAGCTCCAGCACCATCAGACAGTGGAGCAGCAGCTACACAAGCTCCAGCTCCAGCACCATCAGGCAGTGGAACAGCAGCTCCACAAGCTCCAGCTCCAGCACCATCAGACAGTGGAGCAGCAGCTACACACGCTCCAGCTCCAGCACCATCAGACAGTGGAGCAGCAGCTACACAAGCTCCAGCTCCAGCACCATCAGACAGTGGAGCAGCAGCTCCACAAGCTCCAGCTCCAGCACCATCAGACAGTGGAGCAGCAGCTCCACAAGCTCCAGCTCCAGCACCATCAGACAGTGGAGCAGCAGCTCCACAAGCTCCAGCTCCAGCACCATCAGACAGTGAAGCAGCAGCTACACAAGCTCCAGCTCCAGCACCATCAGACAGTGGAGCAGCAGCTACACAAGCTCCAGCTCCAGCACCATCAGACAGTGAAGCAGCAGCTACACAAGCTCCAGCTCCAGCACCATCAGGCGGGGGAGCAGCAGCTACACAAGCTCCAGCTCCAGCACCATCGGGCAGTGGAGCAGCAGCTACACAAGCTCAAGCTCCAGCACCATCACACAGTGAAGCAGCAGCTACACAAGCTCCAGCTCCAGCACCATCGGACAGTGGAGCAGCAGCACCACAAGCTCCAGCTCCAGCACCATCGGACAGTGGAGCAGCAGCTACACAAGCTCCAGCTCCAGCACCATCGGACAGTGAAGCAGCAGCTACACAAGCTCCAGCTCCAGCACCATCAGACAGTGGAGCAGCAGCTACACAAGCTCCAGCTCCAGCACCATCGGGCAGTGGAGCAGCAGCTACACAAGCTCCAGCTCCAGCACCATCAGACAGTGAAGCAGCAGCTACACAAGCTCCAGCTCCAGCACCATCAGACAGTGGAGCAGCAGCTACACAAGCTCCAGCTCCAGCACCATCAGACAGTGAAGCAGCAGCTACACAAGCTCCAGCTCCAGCACCATCAGGCGGGGGAGCAGCAGCTACACAAGCTCCAGCTCCAGCACCATCAGGCAGTGGAACAGCAGCTCCACAAGCTCCAGCTCCAGCACCATCAGACAGTGGAGCAGCAGTTACACAAGCTCCAGCTCCAGCACCATCAGACAGTGGAGCAGCAGCTACACAAGCTCCAGCTCCAGCACCATCAGCCAGTGCGGTGGCAGGGCCAAGCAGCATTGTACCATCACAGGAGGAGGAGGAGGAGAACAGCAGTGCCGTGGGCAATGAGGATGACACAGGACATACCCTCTCATTTCCCCACTCCCCCCGACTGTCACTAACGCCCCCATTGCAGTTCTCACCGGAGAACTCACCCACACAGACCCACCCACCACCTGCCACATCTCCTGCCAGGAGCATTTATTTATTTATTTATTTATTTATTAATGCCATTTGTAGAGCGCGTACAATTACCCGTGGGCGTCTCGGCGCTAAAATGCATTGTTGTCTCACCATGATCAGGAAGTACGTAGATGTGAATTACTGATTGAATAACCATGTTTTCAGTTTTTTTCTGAACTGAAGAAGTGTGGGACTTGTTTTTATGTGGTTAGGTAGGGTGTTCCAAAGTCATGGGGCCGCGATAGAGAAGCGGCGATCGCCCCAAGAAGCTGTTCAGCTGCGTTGAACCACTAGTTGGTTAAGAGAGGTGGATCTGAGAGTTCTCGGTGGGTTATAAGGAATCAGTTGATTTTTGAGGAATCGAGGTCCTTGATCCTGTAGAGATTTGTAGACTGTGCACAGAGATTTAAATTTTACCCTGTTGTGGATGGACAACCAGTGGTAGCTTTTGAGCGTGTCCGAAATAGGTGCAAACTTAGGTTTTTTTGACAGTACGCGAGCGGCAGCATTCTGCACGGTCTGTAGTTTTTTGGTAACTCTGCTCTGAGCATTAAGCAGCAGACCGTTGCAATAGTCTAGCGATGTAAGCACTAGAGAGGTGACTAAGGTTTTTGCTGCTGAATCTGGTAGATAAGGTGTAATTTTTCTTACCATTCTGAGCTTGAAGTGGGCGTTAGCTGCCACCTTGTTTGCATGGGCCATGAAGTTAAGCTGGTCATCGAAAGTAACACCTAGGTTTCTGACTTTGACCGTGGGGCAGGGAGGTGTGCCTAAGGCCGATGGCCACCAGGTTGCCGACCAGACTGGGGAGAGATTACCAAAGATAACCACCTCCGTTTTACCGTTGCACCGTTGCACCATTAAACATCATGGAGGGAGCAGCGGGTCAGGCTCCAGCACCCACCCCTGCAACACCTGTGGCACACCAGCCCACACAGCAGGGCAGCAGCAATCGGCGCCGGCCACGCACATCCAGCAGTGCTTTACCAGCATGGGAGGGCAGCGTATTCCAAGGGCTGGAGGGGAGCATGGTCCGGATCCAAAGGATGCAGGCAAAGTCAATCCTGGCTTGCCAGCGCCAATTGCGGGAGCACAACCTGCAGATGGGGGAGATGACAAAGGGATTTAAGAGTTTTGTTGATAGCAACAAGGAAATAGCAACTGGACTGGGGCGCATGACTACCGCCATAACCCAGCTGTGAAGTAAGATGGAGGAGCAGGAGCACAGTAGGCGCAGTGATGCCCGCGTGCAAAACCGGGCAATCAACAGCCTTGCCGCAGCAACCGCCCAGCTATGCCGCCGAGGGGCTAACATGGAGGACTGCCTCACCCAGAACACTGCAGAGGTGACCAGGGGCATGGCCCGCATCACCACTGCCATGGAGGCACTAATTATCTCAAACACGGTGGTGAATCCTGCCCTGGACGTGGGCGAGGCTGGGGACAGCAGCAGCCGCAGCAGCCCGGCCAGCGCTGTATCTGAGCCGTGCCAGAGCACCAGGCGCTCCGCTGAGGCAGCCGGACACACAGAAGGGGGTGAGCTACATCCAAGTGGGTCAGCTAAGCGCAGCAAGAAGTGAGACTGCCAGGGTGGGTGAGGCAACCCGGACCATTTACATTCCCCTCCTATACTGTACTTATTTATTTTGTTGCACATCAGTGCAGTAACGTTGTGGCAACATTATTAAATTTATTTTTTCCACATCCATTGACCTGTCTGTGCATCTGTACTCACTCAGAAATAGTTTTCTGTTATCTCCTCACGTCTGTATCTGCCATCACTTGGCGTAGACACCCCAGCAGGTTGTGTTTGTGGCACAGCAACGTCGTCGTCATGGTCCTCGTAGTCTGACAACTCCACCTCAGTGCCCTTCTTCACCGCAAGGTTGTGCAACATTGCACAGACAGCTATGATCTTGCAGCAGGTTATGGGGGTATACTGCCTTGCACCTCCACTCTTGTGCAGGCATCTGAAGCGACTTTTCCAGATGCCAAAGGTCCATTCTACTACATTCCTTGTGCTTTTGTGGGCCCGGTTATACCTCCTTTGGCTGGGTGTAGAGGGGTTGAGGTAGGGGGTGAGTATGAATGAGCGGAGGGCATATGCACTGTCGCCTAGAAGGAAAAGGGGTAACATTACTCACATGCATACATGTACTTTACTGTGCTACTTTGTGTTATGGGGGTCTGATGATGTGTCTCACCTAGGAGGCATCCTTCACCAAATTCCCCAGCCGTCAGCCGTGCATAGATGCCGCTGTTCTGAAAAATGTACGAGTCGTGGGTACTCCCTGGGAATTTTGCTACCAGGTCTGTGATGGTGCACTTAGCATTGCAGATCACCTGCACATTGATGGTGTGCGTAGACTTCCTATTGCGGTATATGTATTCTGTGTCAGCAGGGGGGCAAATCGGAATGTGTGTGCCATCAATGCAGCCGATGATTTGGGGGAATCGTGCCATCTGGTAAAAGTCTGCTTTTGTTTGTACCAGTTCCGCATGGGTTGCAGGGAAAGATATGTATTGGTCCATCCTCTGTATCATGGCGTCTAGGAATTTGTTGAAAAACCTTGACAGGCTTCTCTGGGTCACCCCTCCTACTGCAGCGACTCCACTTTGATAGCTGCCAGACGCAAGCAGGTGTAGGCTGCACAGCACCTGCACGTGCGCTGGGATGGCGTGTGCCCTTGGGGTGGTGTGGTCCAACAGTGGTTTGAGGTCCCTGATGAGCTCCAGAATGGTGTCTGAGTCCAGCCTGTACCTCTGTAGGATCTCTGCCTCTGTGAGTATGAACAGGGTGATCCTCTGTTAGTAGACCTGCTCCTCTCTTTGCCATTTCCTCTCTCCTTCCTGCTGTAGCCGTATCCGCCTTGCAATGACATAAAATGCAGCCATCCTGCAAGTTGCATTGCATTTTGGGTCTCTTTTTATAGGTTGCAGTTGGTTACCACCTGATTGGAATCCATGGTAAATACCGAATACCGAATTTGAAATACCGATTTTGAGGCAAAATCGGTATTTCTGTGCGTCCCTACATCTCAATCAGAGTTTTGGCCTGTCCGATTCGGTAATTTACCGAATCGGTAACTCTACCGATTCGGTAGATAGTCCGAATCGGAATATTTACCGATTTGGTATATCTACCGAATCGGTACATGGTCCGAATCGGTATATTTACCGATTCGGTATGTTACCGATTCGTTCTTTTACCGATTCGGTGTATTTACGATTCGGTTTATTTCCGATTCGGTAACTATACCGATTCGGTATAAATACCGACGGTTTTCAGCGTCCTACATCACGATGGCTGGATACCGATCGGTAAGGGCGGAAAATCGGTATTTTCGGCCTTTACCGATCGGTATTGGGCCACCTACATCGGGCCCAAGATCTGATCCTTATCTCAGCATTTGGGGTCTGGCAAACAAGGAAAAGTGAGGATCGCTTGTTGCTTGGACCACTGGGCTTGACACAGAGGGTACTCTTGTCTTTGGGTCTAATACGGGGGCCGCTTGGACCGCTGGGCGAGGGGCCGATTCACAGAACTAACTTAAGACAAAATCCTAAACTTACTACTTTTGGTATTCACATAAGGCATTTAGTAGAAGTAAAGTTAGGATTTTGTCTTAAGTTTGATTTAAGACAAACTTAAGACAAACTTAAGAGAGACTTAAGACAGACTTAAGACAGACTTGGTAGTTGTTAAGATCCGTGGGGTCGGCTGTTGGTTTCTTTAGGATGGGTGAAACCTGTCCGACTTTGAGGGAGTTTGGAATGCATCCTTGTTGCAGTGAAGTATTAATGATTTTGGTCCATAACTGAAGAAGCCACGGTGTTAGGTCTTTAACAGCGTTAGCGGGAAGTGGATCGATGAGGAGGTTGGAAGGTTTCAGGGCATTGAGAATCTTTCCTATGGCCTCTTCAGTGTAGGTGTGAAAGGAGGACCATGTTGCTTCGTTCTTAAGATCATACTTTGGGGGAATTTGGTGAGGCAAAGTGGGTAGAGAAGGTGAGATTTGCATATGTGGTAACGAGTACAGTAATCGATCATTTAGGAGATCATTCTCGATGTTGACAGTCTTCTGAGTAAAGAAGGCAGAGAACTGTTCACAATTGGGTTGCGGATGGTCTGCGTTTTGTAACCGTTGAGGTGGTTCCTTAGATTGGGATTTGATTAGCTCAAAAAGCTTTTTAGGGCGATTTTTAGCTTGGTCTAATGGTGACTAAAGAAGTCAGCTTTTGTGCGGTTGTTCTTTTTGTAATAAGCATTTCATTTATTTTTTTCCTTACTAACTTAAGGTGATTAGTAGACGGGACTGATCTCCATTTACGTTCAAGAGCTCTGAGTAGGACATTGTACCAAGGTTTCGAGTCTTTAGTGGAAATTCTCTGAAGTTGAAGTGGGGCAACCTCATTAATATTTGAGGTCATAGAGTTGAGGTAGGGGTTGGAGAGGTCATTGACGTCAGAGATGCCAGCAGGTGGCAATAGCAGGTTGCACGGTGCGCGGCTATAGATATATATGTTTTTTCAAATACAATTTTCTCAAAAACTTTTGGAAGAATTTACACCATTTAAACAAAAGACCGTGCTGCGTACCAGTCCTTACCATTTTGCCAAGTTTGGTGTAATTCCGTTCAGCCATTCGGGCTGTAGCAGTGTCTAATTGTCCTATGGAAAATAACATGGGGAAAACACGTTTTGGGACCCCCCTTTTTTCCCAGCTCCCACTTGACAAATCCCCCCAAAACTTTCAAGGAAGTAGCGGAGCGGAGCGGACCATCTTCTTTGAAAAATTCGCAAAGATTCATCAACAGGCGCCAAAGTTATTCCCAATAGAATGTTGCGGATTTCCTATGGAAACTAGGTCCTAACTGAGGGTAATGAGTCTGGGTTGAGGCGTTTCAGGTCTCATTTCCATACCTTTGGTTTTGTGGCTTGAACTGAGCTAAATTTTACTGTTTCTTTGATGAAGAAGGTGATAATATGGTGGTCGGACTAGTCACAGGGTTGTATCGATTCCAGCTGAATGTCGTCACTTTTGGAGATAATTAGATCCAGGGTTGATCCTTTCTTATGTGTAGGGCCATTGCAAGTTCGGGTAAGGGTAAGATCATCAAGGAAGTTTTTGAGGCAGTTGACCACTGTGTCGTTGTTGTCATTCCTATGGAGATTGAAATCGCCAAGGTATATTTGGGTGTTTTGCTGTCCGTTGTCAGTTGAAATCAGATCCATGAGTTGTTCGGAGAATGTTAGGTTGTTCAACTGGTGGATGATAAATGAAATGAAGTGAGCACACTGGTTTGCCGTTGCTGCTAACGTCTATGCAGAGGTATTCACAGGTGCGGAAGACCGGGGGAAATGGCTCTAGTTATAGTGATGTTACTCCTATGTATATAGGCTATACCTCCACCTATCTTATCGAGTCTGTCTAATCTGATAATGTCTTAGTTAAAGGGGACTATAATGTCCATCAGTGGGGTGGAGGATTCCGTTAGCCACGTTTCAGTTAACATTAGGTCTAGTTCCTTTGAAATGATGAGGTCAGCTATGTCTGCAGCATGTCTAGAGGCAGATCCTCAGTTTAGCAGTGTGCATTTAAGCTGGGGAGTGATGAGGGAGAAGGAAGGGTCTTGGGTGAGGGGAAACTTTTAAGGTTGCTATCGATGACCCCTCTGTTGTTGTGTCTGGGGGCTCTGAGTGGGTTGGAGGGAATAGTAGGTATGGTTAACTGAGTGGAGGTAATGCATTTAATGAGAAAAGGTTTGTATAAGTGAAGGAGAGATAGTAGATCACTCTCAGAAAATGGACTGATGCTTCGCTTAGGGCGAGAGAGTGTAAGTGTATTGTGGAGGGGAACTGAATTCCAGATGGGAGGCGTGAATATAGATGTGCGAGTTATGTGTTGTGATCGCTCGTTCAGGTTAAAGGCTCTTGAGGAGATATTGCACCAAGGTAGTCTTGAAATCAGAGTTTTGAAAGATTGGAGTTCCTTTTTGATATGGAGAAGGGCTAACATTATTACCTCAAGCCTAAGGTCGGGTTCCGTGGTGAGAGGGGGTGGAGGCTATGTTCTGCATGTGGGTGGTTGAAAAGGTGTAGCTGTGGATAGTGTTGGAGGGAGAGTAGTGCAAGAGGGAAGGTGAGGAAGAGAGTAGTAAGAGGGAAATGGAAGGGAACATTGGGGACGGGGTGAGTTTGGACGGCCTAGCATTATCAGTGCGATAGTGTGGTGTCGAGACATGTGACAAGCCAAGACCTCGGCAGGGGTGGGTGTGATGGGGTGGATACGTGTGAGGAGTAACAATGTAGGGCAATGGTGCTGAGACCAAAGAGATATTGGAGGATGTAGAAGGTGGAGTTGAGGGGGTGGGTGGTTGTAAAGATGGGGTGGGAAGGGTAGTTAAAGGCGGGGAGCACTCGGAAGGTGAAGTGTGATCCTAGTGGTCTTGTGGAGAAAAGCCATGTGGTAGGGCATGCAATTGTGTGTGATGGCTGCGAAGGGGTGAGTGATCGGAAGGAGTAGCACTATCGGGCAAGGGTGCTGAGACAAGAGAAGTATTGGTGTTAGGGTGTAGGGGAGCTATGAATTTCTGGTGTAGTTCAGTGTTAGTTGGAGGGGCTGATGCTGTATCATCGGTGTTGGGAGGTCGAAAGTGTGGGATTGATGAGGTGTTGTGGGGGATGTTGGGTGGAGTCATCTTGGTGTAAGGAGAGTACGACTCAGCCGCTTAAGGGGGGGAGGGATGGTGACATGATTTCCGGTTGGATTTGGAGTGGTGAGGTGTGGTGCATTGGAGGGAGGGGAAGGTTGGGTTTCAACGAGGGAATCCAATGTCGGAAGAGGTAAGGGTGGTAGGGGGCTGTCAGGTGTATTATTGTGTTATGTGGTATAGGTGTTGTGAGTGATAGTGTGTTAGTGGTGGGGGTAAGTTGGGTGGACGTCTTGTAGGGCTCAACGCGGGAATCCGATGTCAGTAGAGGAAAGGGTAGAAGGGGGCTGTCAGGCGTGTTATGTGGTAAAGGTGTTGTGAGTTGTGGTATGTTAACGGTGGGGGTGAGTAGGGTGGACATCTCGTAGGGCTCCAGTGACGGAGGTGGGCATGGGGGTTGGGCTGGGTTGTCAGATTGGTTGGGTGAAGTGACTGAATGTGAAGTGGTGCTGGATGGAAAATGGGTACCCAAATGGGGTTTGGTCACTTAGTGTTTGATGGCAGGGAAGATGTTGTCCAGGACATTAAGATTGCGGTCTGTGGCTTGGATAAGGGTGATGCCATTGCTGTATATGGTGATGGTTGCTGTCACCTGGAAGAGCTGGGAAGGGGAAATAGATAAAATGATGCCATGTGCGGTTTTCTGTGAGGAAGAAATCGAGAGTGAGGTGACGAAGGCTTTCCTCCATTGGGCTCTTCGTTTTGTATGGAGAATGAGGTCTGTGGTTGTAATCCCGTTGTGTGATGAGAAATAGGGGTCGGCAAAGAGAGTTTCAGGGTGTTGTTTAATAAAATTGTGTTTGAAACATGTAGCTGATTTTTTTGTGTGGTTGGAGGGGTAGATGATATTGTAGGTGTGTGCCTGCTAGTTCCATTGGGACATATGTAGGAAGGCGTTTGCGATTTGCAAACGGCGTTTTGGTATATAGGTGCCACTTAGCAAAATAAGGAATCGCAAAAATTGCGATTCCTTATTTTGCTCAAGCATTTAAGGAATCGCAATTTTGCAATTCCTTAAATACTATATAGGGCTGCCTTTAAAATTGCGATTTTGGCTTAAGGAATCGCAAAATACCACGTGCTTCAAGTAGATGGTATTTTGCGATTTCCTGTCAAAATGCATTTTTAAAAAAAATTCAAAGTGCCATGTGGCGCACAGACATGCCCTTAGGGCATGTATGTGCTCCACATGTACTTACAGGCACATTCCAGGGATGCAACAGGTGTCCTTTGGACACCCTGGCACCGTTGGAATTGCGATTCTCAAATTGCGATTTTCTCATAGAAAATCGCAATTAGAGAAAGTATCCCCATTCATTCCTATGGGCCTCTTGACCCATAGGAATGAATGGGACACTCATTCCTTAATTGCGATTCGCAATTTGCTAATCGCAATCAAGGAATGTTAGAGATTCGCAAAAAAAATGTGATTTATTACCTACATTCCATTTTGCAATTCTCAAATAGCGATTCCTTAAAAATCGCTATTTGAGAATCGCAAAATGGAAATTACCTACATATGCCCCATTATCAGGGTAGTACAGCATGTGAGATGATACGAGATGAGAAGAAATGGGAGGGGGGTGGACCTCACAGGGGAACATGGTATGAGGGAAAGAGATATAGTAGAGTGTTGAGCAGGGGTGTGAACTCTGGAATCAACTAGTAGTCCTCAGGGTGCTGGGTGTAGAGTTGGGATGAGTTCCCGAGTGGGCGTGTTGTGGGAGGATGGGAAGAAGACTATGAGGAGAAGGTTAGGTATTCATGGTGAGAAAAGGGGGTGGGATCACGGGAAGAATGTTGGAGTGAGGGAGGGGAAAGACTCAAGTTTGAGGCATGTGAACCGTGGAATAAAGATCACGCAGAAAGAATGGGGATTCTAAAACTGAATTGAATGTCTATGGACTCTCACTGGTAAAGATTGCAGTGTTTAGTTGTTGCACTCACGATATTTGGATATTCTTGATGATGTTTTGCTGGTAAAATATTGAAACTGTGTTTTATGTTGAAAATTGTGTCCTATTAATGACTTAATGTACGTATGACGAAGTTACCATTCCCGCAAACTGTTGTTCCATATCTGGTATTTCGCTGCTAAAAATTCACAGTGTTATGAATTTAACCATTGCACTTTTTAAAGCTTGTTAATCTCCACATGTGTTATTTTATGTTCTGAGGGGCTGATTTAGATGTTGGCAGGACCTGCCCTCCGTCGATGTTTTGGTGGTCTTCCTACCTGTCTGACCGGTGGTCTGCCATTTGATTTAGATCCTCGCTTGCAATGGGCTGGAAGACTGTGGGTGTCCCACCGACACCGCCATCATATCGCTCCCACTTCCGATGCTTCTTCCTGGGGCTGCTGCTGGTGACAGCTAGATTTCAGCTAGGAATCTCTTGCTGTCCAGATTATAAAGTGGCTTGTTTCTGATGGAATTCCCATGGGAATCCCTCTAAACTGGAGTTGGCAGAAAGGAAAGAAAAGGGGTAAATATTCACCTGAAAATGGGGTTCCTGCAGCAATTTAGTCTTGACTGCGATGGCCGTGGGCCCCCTGTTCTGAAGCATTCTGTGCACGATGGCCTGGCACTCCATTTTTAGGTCTCGCTTGAGTCAGTGCATGCACTACTCTGCAAGATATTTAGTAAGTGGATTTTGAAAGTGCTACCACACGCTTTTGCTGGCCTCAAGCTTGCAGTTACGTGCGCGTGCACGAGCGCAGCACCCATCTGTGTCACTGGTCATTAAGTGCATCGCGATCCCTTTCACGTGCGCTGCCGCATGGCCAATGCTTGTGATTCTTGTGGTTCTGACTCGAAACATCTGTGTTTTGTTATCCGTGGTTAAGCAAGAGCTGCAGAGATGATTGTTTTCCTACAGCGAGATCTCTCTTGGTGGATTTTCATGCTAGACTCCTAGAAAGAATCAGCCTCGTTTTGTAACTTTAGATTTCCAAATGTTTGTTAGCACTCAAAGCAGCTTATAGCGCATCCCTGACTGGCAAATGGCGCGTGACGTGTGGTGCCTTCCTCCCCGATTGCTTTAAAAGGACGGCGCATGCATGTTGAGACTTGTAGGCGCTTGCTTACAGTGGGCACCGGGCACAGGGTCCATGCACGTTCTATGGAGAACGTAAGTTAATAAGTGATGAGCAGCATGCAGTTTTTCAAATGATCTCATGTGATTTGTTGGCTTTGGAATTAGCAGTACTGCCAGAAATCTTCCAAAGTCTAAATGTTAACTGCTGCTTGTGCCGTCATCCAGATACTATTTTGAAGCTATGATCCAGTCAACGCTGGCTGGGTCAGTTTTTTTCCCCTTATTTAACTTATTCCCATACACTCTGTTTCTTCTACCCTCCCTCCCATCCCTGTTTTTTTTCTCAAAACCTCCCCTCCCCTCTGTCTAATCTCTCTATTTACTCAACGTATTTATTAAGCCCTAAGTACAGATTTATTATCAGCTGTCTCTCTCGTGTAGGGCCCTGCCTGTGTTCCCGTCTCTCGTTTGCTTTTGGCCTCTCATGCCACCTCCCCACCCGGCTGTATTGTTTCAGCAGCCCGTTCTGCCTGCACCCCCTCTGCCCCCCCCACACCCCCCCCAAATCCAATGACTGTGAATCATCCAGGGCGCGGGCAGCTCTTGCTGTTCCCAGGCTAGTACAACCTGTGCCTACAATAAAGTTTCACCAGGAGCCAGCACCAGCTGCTACGCCCCTCTGCCTGGTGTCTCTCAGCTGAGTAACAGTCTCTTATCGCAAAGGACGTAGCTCACACAGAGAGTCTGCTTTAAACATCCCATTTGGTAATACACACTGCTACATACGCCGGATCGCTTTCTGTTTTGCCATGAAATGCTGCTCAGGGACAGTCATTGCAATGGTTGTCTCCTGCTTTGAAATGGGGGGGCGGACTGGGAAGAAAACAGACTTCTGTGGTGAGTAGAAATGACCAGCAGAATGCCACAGCAGTATGGAAGTCTGTGCACTTTCAAGCACGCAGTGCAGATCTTCGGACCTTTATTCCTGCGTATTGCACCACCCGAAACCCTGCTGTCACATTTCGGCCTTCACATGATTTTTGGGGAGTATTCAGTAGTTGTATTCAGCTTGCAGTGTCCATGTTGTACCAGTTATTGTTATGTGCGAGACAACGTAAGGGCACAAAAGGTGCAAAGATGAGCATCCGATTGATACGCCTCAGCACACCCGATGTGTTCCGCTCCCCACCCGATGTTTCTTTCTCCGCACTCGCTTTATTACAAAAACACTTTTCCGCTTTCTTTCTTCTCAAGGGGCTCTCTGCAGAGCTCCATTCATTGTTGAACATTATTCGATATATTTCAGGCTTCACAGTGCCACTTCCGATGGCAGCCTTTATCTATGGTTTAGTCACAAGGTGTCTTTGGCATAACATCACTCTTTTAAGTGTGAGTAATCATCTTAATACTCCTGTGTTCAACAAATGCCTAACACTACTCTTTGATAAGCCTAAACTTCTTGTCCATACTACCACAAACAAGCATTGGTATAGCTAATCGATCTCGCCTTTGGGACCTTATAAGTGTTTAGCCATGCAACGGTTGATATTGTTGCACCAAGGATATTGTGCTGCATAACTAAACACTTAAAAGTTCCCAAAATCACGACCTATTGGCTATGCCAATGCTTGTTAAAGAATGGCAGGTAAGTGTTCAGGGTGTGTGCACCTATACTCTGCATTGTGTGTGTATTGTGTGGATCTTCGTACCCACGCCGGACGCCCGCACCACCAAAGCCCTGAAGTGCATCCTCCTCGACTCCCTCTTGCCAGATGTCGCCTTCTTCACGGAAACCTGTACAAACGCCACCTCTGTCCCTGACATCGCCACCGCCATTCCCGGCGGCTGCAAGATCCAAAGAAGGACCGCCCCCACCGCCCAGGAGTAGGACTCGCCATCGCACAAAAGAGCTCACTCCGACTCTCCAACTCCAGCACGAGCAACTCCTTCTCCAACACCAAACACCTCCACTTACAGATCCCAACCAGCCCTAGATTACACTTTGCAGCACCCTCACTTACAGACCCCTGGGGCCTAGCGCTTCTTTCACCACCGCCTTTGCCAACCTCATCACACCCCACGCCATCAACTTCATGGACTACAAGCTCATCAGAGACCTGAACTTCAAGCTCGACAAACACAGCGACCCGACTCCACCACCTTCCTGGACAACCTCAGACTAAAGCAGCTCCTAGCCACCCCCACCGACAAGGCCGGACACATCCTGGACCCCATCTTCTCAGGGACCAACATCCACTTCAGCCACACCTCGCAGCGTCTCCGGACACACCACCACTGTGTACACTTAACTTTCAGCACCACCACTGCACACAAGCCAGCCCGCACTTGCCACGAATGCCCTCCGCCATGACTGACGCCAACTCTGCAGCCACGTAACTACACCGCTGGATCACCAGCTGCGCAGACAAGCTTACTCCCCTCCGCCACCCAGACAGACAACGCCCCCTGAAGGCTGCCTGGTTCACCAGCACCCTCCGAGAAGCTAGACACTCCTGCAGACATCTCGAGAAACAATGGAGAAATAGCCAAACAACCAAAGAGCAAACCAACTTCAAGCACGCCATGACAGAATACCACCAACTCATAAGAGCCACCAAGAGGACCTTCATCAGGAACAAAATCCTCACCAACGCCAGCAACTCAAAGGAACTCTTCAACGTCATACAGCAATTCACCAAAGCCCCCAGCGAAGCCACAGACATCACCCCATCCCAGGACCTCTACAACAAGCTCAGCTCCTACTTCCACCTGAAAATCAAGGCCCTGTATGACAACTTCAGCGAGCAGACTCCTGAAATCAAACTCCCCTCCAGCAACGACAGCCAGTCTACAAGCAGCAATGCCTCATAAAGTGGGAGAGAAAACAAGTCAAGGAAAGAAGGGGAACAATAGTAAGTACAAAGAAATTGGATCGGGACCAGGAAGCCACTGCAGTACGCCTGAACAGGGAATAGGCAATCCTGGTCAGAATAGCTGTAGCCGCCATGGCACAGGAGATGATGACATCAAAGAAGGTACCACTGCAGAGGTTCTGGAAGGGTCTAGCAAGTAGCGACAGGGTTCAAGGAAGTTGTACAGACAATCCCCAAGGCCAGGACCAAGTCACATCCTCCCTTACCATCAAAGACCCCACTAAGCGGCAGGGCCAGCGTGGGGCTGCCCGACTCGTCGGGCAAAATAGACATCCCCGCTCTCATATGTCTCATGTTCTCAGTGACTCGACGGTCCAATGAGGAGTCCACTGTTGTGAAATTAATAAATGGCACACCCCACAGCTTCCTGATCGACACGGGGACAACAAAGTCATGTCTAAAAGAAGAAATCATAGCCCTGTCCAAGGGTTCCATGGAAACACAGGGGTTCTCGGGAGCGGTGATGAGGGTTCCTTTCATGAAACCGCTAGAGTTAGATGTGGGAAACAGTCATATGAAGGTGCAATTCCTATATTGCTTCAATTCGCCGACTAATCTTCTAGCTAGAGACATGATAGCCAAAATACCTATGACCATTCATTTCTCAGTGTACGTGACAATGATATGCTCAACACCTGGGATTGTCCCGTCAAGGCTCATGTCCACTCACATTGCCCAGGTAGGCAGGCAAGAGGGACAGCTGCTGGTCTGCCGGCTTTCACCAATGTCACCCTCAGACTCATTTCTAATGTGCAAGAGCTGCTAGGTTGGAAGGTGCAGCTGCCTCACCAACGTGTGTTCCACTGGGAGGGTCACCACAATGGGGGACACCAAGGGGAAACCCTGCTCTGCTTGGAGGCAGCAGAGATGCAGCCCAGATACAGGGTCCTTTGGCGACCGACCAAGCCAATGCAAGCTATCATCTTTATCTCGTCCAGCCTCAGTTTACGCGAGATAACTGATGACCAGTTCTTCAGTGACTGCCCGGAAGCCTCAGAAATTGTCTTCACCAACTCCATCCAAGTTCAGGTGGAATCACGGACGGAGACCCCATCACCCATGGCGGTGCTAACAACATGGTAGGAGCAAGATTTGGCAAAGTTACCTCCACAGCTGTGGCCAAGGGTCTCTACAATGTGGGACTCGTCAACACCACCAAACACGTAAGAATAACTATGTGGAAAGTGGTCATCCCACCCCAGGGGCACCAAAACCTGCTATCCATGGAGGAAGACGAGTATAGCACCCACGATCCAAGTGCTAGTTGAAGAAGAGGTCTTCCAGGTGGGAGTCTCCCCTGCAATACATCGATCTTCCTGGTCAAAAAAGAGCAAGGGAGGAACCTAGCACCTGGAGCAGGACTTTAATTATATTGGGGTGCCCAAGTTTCCCATCGTACTGACCCTTCTGTCATACTAACTAGCATACCCACAGACACCGCTACTTCTTGTGATTGAGATACAAAATGCGTTCTTGAGCATTCTGCTTCACCCAGACAGTCAGTACCTGTGGGGACTCTAGCTCCCAGCATCCCAGCATCCCTGCATCCCAGCATCCCAGCATCCCTGCATCCCTGCATCCCTGCATCCCAGCATCCCAGCATCCCTGCATCCCTGCATCCCAGCATCCCAGCATCCCAGCATCCCTGCATCCCTGCATCCCTGCAGCCCTGCATCCCAGCATCCCAGCATCCCTGCATCCCTGCATCCCAGCATCCCAGCATCCCTGCATCCCAGCATCCCTGCATCCACACACCTGCCCATTGAGTACAAGGGCCATCAACGAGAAAGCTGCACAGTGGCTCTGCTCCTGTTGGGACCGCCGCTCTTCTCTCACCTGACATTGGGGCATGTCATAATGGAGCCTCTTCATGGGAGCCGCTTTGGACTACCAACTGCAGCTATTGGCACTGCGGGAAGGGCAACTGCTGATGGCAGCCTCTGGGGGACTCCAGTTCCCAGAATCCCAACGTCCACACACCAGGCCCATTGATTACAAGGGCAACCAACTGTAAAGCTGCAATGCGGCCTTGCTGTGCGGGACGCACACGTGTGTGCCAGGCAAAGCCCGTGCCGGTCCGCGCCCATCAGAGACGGGAGGAGGCTGGGCTGGGCTGGGCCACCCCTCTTGGCTGTCCACTAAAAGGTATTGACTTGGGTCTCTGGGACAACAAGGACACAGTAGATATTGGATGCCCTCAAATATATTATATAGTCAGCCCCTGGGACAGACTCTCAGCCAATCCCTGTGCTGTAGAGACTCTAGAATGATGTCATTCTAAACCTACTTTTTTGAGCAAGAGCACCGAGCCAATTCAACAGCTGCAATAGTGGAATCATCTTTAAGCAAAGAGACAGTCGGCTGAACTTGACGAGAAGCAAGAGCTTGCGAAGACAAAATGGAACGCTCAGTGCTTTTGACAATGTCTATAACTTCAGATAATGAGGGATTACGGCAGGTAAGCAGGGTAAACATCGTTCACAACGCGGTCAAAACACCGCGGAGTCATTACGACGCGTCTTTTACAACGCAAGTCATTACCACGACTTGCGCTGGAGGGGGCTCTAGACTAAGGAATAGTAGATTTACTATTCCAGCACCTTCCCTACTGTACGTAGGCTGGAGTTGGAATAGTAAATCTTACTATTCCTAAGTCCAGCGCCCTACAGCGCATGTCGTGGTAACGACTTGCGTTGTCAACGATGCGTTCTGATGTACCGCGATCATTTTGATCGCATTGTAACATCATACAACGGGTAAGCAGGCGTTATTGCATTTTTTTTTGAATAGCAGTTAAAAACAAAGTGATCCCTTTTGTAGGTTTCAACAGAATTTTCAAATTCGCAAATGGAAGCGAAGGCACGTAAATCAGCAACAAATTCTTCCACAGTTTCATCACTGGTTCGTTTACGCCTAACAAAGCTGGGTCTTTCCAATAATACACTTGGCTCATCAGCAGTTTTTTAAGCCTCTCCTTAGCTTCAATGTAAACATTCCATACAGAATCACCAGAGGGACGCGGAATAACAGGAAGGTTGTCAAAAATATACTGATCTGCAAAGCCTAAACTGTTACATAGTAAACCAAGTTTTCTAGCAGGTGAGTATTCAAGGCCATCAATAGCAACCAAATGACCTCCGAAATCTCAAAGCCATCGTTTCCACTCGATCTCAGGCTTTCCGGGCTTCGGTAAGAAAGGAAAAGGATGTAAAACATTGTTAGAAGAAGCCATAGTGAAAGAAAGACAAAAAGAAGATATGAAAAAAGAAACACAAGCATAGGTGAGACAGTGTAAGGAGCGAAGACAGAAAGGATCAATAAATAAAATGTAAGGCAAAGAGAGTGGTTGGAGCAAGAATGTCGACAATGCAGACCAAAACTCCCACAACCAAGTAAAAATGATACCAAAATAAAGAATTTACAAATACAAACATTTCAGAATGTAGGTGGAGCAAAACTGCCGAAACACAGACCGAAACTGCTGCAGCGGGACGTTAAAGGTGGCCCAGAAGTGGAGGAATCCCACTTAGTAAACAGCAAAAAATAAAATATCCTGTTGGAAGGAATATAAATGCACACATTGTCCACTAGATGTCAGGGTAGGACAAGAAAGAGTAGCGATCCGGAGACGTATGAAAACATAACCCGGAAATTATGCAAATATTCCTTGCATTAAAGCAGTTGATGAACAAACATACAGTATATTTCTACATAAGCACAATACTACAAGCCCCCACATATAATGTTGGCCCCACTTGATACGTCAACGACATTAAACAAGCGTTTCTCTTCCATGAAAGCTTTACGCCACCAGCACCAGGAAGGCCCTCTGCACACATCTCAGGGCAGAGATTTTTAAAATCCTATTCCTGCGGCTGAGTGTAGGATGCTGGCTTAGTATAAGGGGTGCACTTATTTAAGTGTAGCACCCCGCATTAATCCAGGCAACTATTATGGTGATTTTAGTGGTCTTAAACAACCTTAGAAAGCTCTTTAAGTGAAAGCTGAAGAGAGCAGCCTTCAGGCTTCGTCCAGAAGGAGTGTAAAGCAGCTTGTTTTTACCAGATTTGATCATAGTGTAGGTTAAGTAAAAAAGAAACACACAGTGTATATTTAAAAATATGTCTATTTATGTACAACACTCACTAACACATTGGCATATCTCCTATCCAGAGATATCAACACAAATACACAATAGTACTTCACTTGTAAACAGGTAAGTAGCACAAAATACATTAAAAGAGTGGAAAGCGAACTGCAACCAAAGTCGAGACTTGGACCAGGAGACTCAGAGGAGCTGGGGACACAGGAACCACACAAGGTAAGTACCACAGAACCCCACGGAGGCCGTATGCAGAGTGGAAACACAGCTGTGTGTCCAATAGAAGTCAACGGGAAAGTTGCGGTTACAGTTTTGAAGAAGGACCCTTCCCAGTGGACCCTGAAGAAACGCAGTGGAAGACAGAAGGTTGGAGAGCCACCCCACCCGTGGATACCCTAGTCCCCACATTACCTACACCAGGGAAGCCGGCTGCATAGGTGCGAAGTGAGGTCGGAAATCGCTGTGGACCACAACAGAGAACTTTAGGAAAGATGCTGCTGGGGAAGACTGTGCAATATTCCAAAAAATATATCCTAAAAGTGAAGAACTTCAAGGAGAGGGGACAGAGTTTACTACTCGGAGGTGACTAAGGGGCACGGAAGAGCAATACCCACCGATGTCGGATGGTGGGGTCAGGTAATGCTGAGGAAGACAGGAGCTGTACACAAGTTGTCCCACGTAGAAAGTCGAGAACCTGGAGGTTGGTGTCTGGCGGGAGCACCAACAAGCCTTGGCAGCTGCAACAGGTGTGGAAAGAAAAGAAGATGGAACGTTGGGACCAGCAAGGGAGTCACCACGAGCAGGAGAATCCGAGCAGGCTCCAAGCAAGCAAGGGAGCCTACTGGAGCAGGAAAAGACCCTCCAGAGGACCCAAGGCTGAAGGCACATGAGCCACAAGCGGACATCAAGCAGCTCACAAAGATGAAGGACCACGGTGCAGAGGATGTGGTGGGGAACCTGCTTTTGGCAGGAAGACACGTTAGAAGCTGGTGCTTCTTGTAGCCTGAAGATCTCTGGAGTGCAGAGGCAACAAACCTTGGCAACAGCAAGTCAATGTGGTGCACAGGCGTTTGGTCCCAGCGTTTCCGATGAGGGATGCTGGCCTCCAAATTGTATAGAAGACAGGTCAGGCCTCGAGGGAATTGAAGAAGCATCACCTGAGTTGCTGGGCTTTTCAAAGTCCGTGAAACGCCAGGAGAAGGAGACCAGTCAGCTTCATTGCAGGGCCTGCAGATGCAAGGGAGTGACTCCTTCACTTCAAGGGAGATTACTTCAGGTGTCCGTGATGCTCACAGGTCTGTTGAAGATCCTGGAAGAAGCACAGACACAGACGATTAAGAAGACTTCAGAACAGCGAGCCCAGGAGCAGCAGGAGTCTTCCGTGATGCAGTCTCAGTTTCAGACGATGTCCAGTGAAGTACAAGTGTCCAGCTGGTCGAAGAGTGACGTGTTTTCAGGCTTGAGTCTTGTCCCATGATGAATCTGAGGACCCATGCATAGGTAAGCCCATAAATACCCAAGAAAAGGGGTTAGGACAAATCAGGGGTCCTTCCCCCAAGGAGGGGTGGATATTACCCTGTCCTTTGTCCAGTTTCCCTCCAGAGCGGTAGTTGAGGGCTCCCTGAACTGGCTCAAACAGGAGTATGCAAGCAGGGCACCAAATGTGCCCTTCAAAGCAGTCTGGTGGTGCTGGAAAGTGCCCCAACCCCAGCCCACACATTAAGCCTTGTCTAGGAGGTGGTCACGCCTCCCTGTGACCAAAAAACCTATTGTTCTACCTTCCCCTGCTTCAGCTCAGCTCAGCAGCAGGAGGGCAGAATCGTGTCTGGGGTTGGCAGCAGCACCAGCTTCCTGGCAGACCCTGAAAGGCTGTTACCAGGAGTACTGAGTTCTTCCAGGAGTAGCCCCCAGTGCATGGAATCATACCTCCAACACCAGTAAATGGGCTGGGGTAGGATTCCAAAATGTTTGATACCAAACATGCCCAGGTGCGGCATAGTCACTATGGGGCAGATTCACAGAACTAACTTAAGACAAAATCCTAACTTACTACTTTTGGTATTCACAGAAGTTAGGATTTTGTCTTAAGTTTGTCTTAAGACCAACTTAAGACAAACTTAAGACCAATTTAAGACAAAATCCTAACTTAAGTCTGTCTTAAGTCTGTCTTAAGTCTGTCTGACGTTTGTGTTAAGTCTGTCTTAAGTCTTTCTTAAGTCTATCTTAAGTCTGTCTTAAGTCTGTCTTAAGTGTGTCTTAAGTCTGTCTTAAGTTTGTCTTAAGACAAACTTAACACAAATTCCTAACTTCTGTGAATACCAAAAGTAGTACGTTTAGGATTTTGTCTTAACTTAGTTCTGTGAATCGGGCCCTATATAGTTAGCCATCGCATAATGACGGATGGCCATTATAAATATCAAAAGGGCTGGCTGCACTTACAAAGCCTGGAGAATCGACTCCGGGGTTTGTATGGGTGTCCTGCTCATTCAGGGGCACCCTTACACCTATAACCGAGCCCCTGCCTTCAGGATTAAAATGCCTGCCTTGGGGTGACATAGGTTTTAAGTCTAGTTACCTCAGATATAAAGAAATCTATATCTGTTTGGGGGAGGATGCAGCCTTACGGCTAGAGAGGTCGATATGGAAGCTGGGGAACCGGGTTTGAGTCTCGGCAACGATGCTCAACATCCTGTTATTCTGGGCAAATCACTTAATTTACCCATGCCTAACAAAAATGAATGTGTCTTTGTGTAACAAAACTTCTGCTATGTAAAGCGCTCTGATAACTGATATCTTTGGGTCTAGGTTGCGCTATATAAGACCCAAAAAAACAAGCATTTGCAATGCAATGGTCTCGGCATCATTAAAGGTAGAGCTATTGGCATTGCTCATGACATTTTTTTTTCTTTAAATCAAAAATAAATGGCATTGTCATTAACATTGCCAATACACAGCACTCTGCACTCAACAGCCCTCACCACTCTGCACTCAACAGCACACACCACTCTGCACTCAACAGCACACAATGCTCTGCACACTCACTCTGCACTCACTGCTCTGCACACTCACTCTGCACTCACTACTCACTACTCTGCACTCACTACTCTGCACTCACTACTCTGCACTCACTACTCTGCACTCAGCACTCACTACTCTGCATTACTACTCTGCACTCACTACTCTGCACTCACTACTCTGCACTCACTACTCTGCACTCTGCACTCACTACTCTGCACTCACTACTCTGCACTCACTACTCTGCACTCACTACTCTGCACTCACGACTCTGCACTCACCACTCACTACTCAGCACTCACTACTCTGCGCTCACTACTCTTCACTCACTACTCACTACTCTGCATTACTACTCTGCACTCACTATGCACTCACTACTCTGCACTCACTACTCTGCACTCACTACTCAGCACTCACTACTCACTACTCTGCACTCACTACTCTGCACTCACTACTCTGCACTCACTACTCTGCACTCACTACTCTGCACTCAGCACTCACTACTCTGCATTACTACTCTGCACTCACTACTCTGCACTCACTACTCTGCACTCACTACTCTGCACTCTGCACTCACTACTCTGCACTCACTACTCTGCACTCACTACTCTGCACTCACTACTCTGCACTCACGACTCTGCACTCACCACTCACTACTCAGCACTCACTACTCTGCGCTCACTACTCTTCACTCACTACTCACTACTCTGCATTACTACTCTGCACTCACTATGCACTCACTACTCTGCACTCACTACTCTGCACTCACTACTCTGCACTCACTACTCTGCACTCTGCACTCAGTACTCTGCACTCAGTACTCTGCACTCAGCACTCACTACTCACTACTCTGCATTACTACTCTGCACTCAGCACTCACTACTCTGCACTCACTACTCTGCACTCACTACTCACTACTCTGCATTACTACTCTGCACTCATTACTCTGCACTCACTACTCTGCACTCACTACTCTGCACTCACTACTCTGCACTCTGCACTCAGCACTCTGCACTCTGCACTCACTACTCTGCACTCACTACTCTGCACTCACTACTCTGCATTACTACTCTGCACTCACTACTCTGCACTCACTACTCTGCACTCACTACTCTGCACTCACTACTCTGCATTACTACTCTGCACTTACTTTACAATGATTCTTTAGTATCGCGCCTTCCGCCATATTTTATGGTTATTACTAAGTATGATTCATGCTGCTATAAATTTGCAGACTTTTAACATATCAGCAGTGCCCTCTCTAAAGATATGTAAAGCGTTAGGTGTGTGTAATACTTGTCATGCGGCTCTGGGCTGGCCCTTGTGTTCTGATGATTTTTCCCCATGTTTGAGCTGGCTGATGTTTCATCCTGTGCCTCTTCCTGAGTATGTTTCTCTTCCTTTCTCTAAGATTGAGGAAACACCTGTCGCTCTCCGTGAGTTCCATTGTATAACATTTTATGTAGCTCAGAACTGTGTCCAATCTAGCGGACTATAACCACCCTGAACATCGCAATTTAATTGTGCGGTTTATTTGAAGAGCATTAGTTTTAATAATGTTTGAAACCATTCTTGTAGCACCTGCTCTGAAATGGATCTTATATAATGACTTACAGGTGATGAAGTGTAGTTAGGTTCTGTCGCAGTCACTTCCACACTGCTGTACATGAGAAAGAATCAACTATCTGAGGGTGTTATGACCTTTGCCTTGTTGTTTTATTTTCCCAAATATTAAACTGCTCATTCACAAGTTGCAAATACCTTCCTGCAACTGATTAAACCTTACGAAACTTGTTTAAATCGTTTGCGTGATTTGGTTATGTACATGCTGAGGAGCATCCTAAATGCCCCCGGAATCCCGCCGCCCCCGGAAGTCAGGCACGGTCGCCTGTGACGGGGGCGGGGCCACGTCCAGACCGGAAGAGGAGGCAGGCGGAGTCAAATGCGTCTCGCGCCCGGGGATCCTGTGAGCGGTGTGGAGCCCCGGGGCTGCGCCAGCAGGAGGTTGGGCGCCGCGTGCTAAGAGCAGAGTCCCCGACATTGGCCAGGTAAGTTCCAAAAGGCTGGGGGGGCTTGGTGCACTTGTGTGTGTGTGTGTGTGCGTGTATGCTCGTGTGTGTATGTATGTGTGCGACGGTGACGGCGGGGGACGGAGGGAGGGAGGGAGGGGGGCCTCGGTGCACTTGTGTGTGTGCGCGTGTGTGTGTATGTGTCAGGGGGGGGTGTCTCTGTATGTATGTATGTGCGTGCGTGCATGGGCGCTTGTGTGTGTGTATGCGCATGCGTGTGTGGTGCTTGAGCTTCCCAGGAGACAGCGCCTGGCCACAGCGCGCGTTCCCGTTTCAAATCGGTTCCAAGGATGCGCGCGGCCGGAACTGTCTCCTGGGAAGCACACTCGCTAACAATAGTTCTCGGCGAGACGCGCTTCCGCACGTTTAGCCGAGACCTAAAAAAGAGGCTTGAGAAACTACTCATACCCAGAAATCATTGCGGTACTGTGTGCGCTGAAATGACAGACTAGGACGCGCAAGAGGTGATGGGATGGATACAATGGACCTAACTGCTAATCCGAGTTTGGGAGTGGAGATGAGAGCGACCAGTGCTAAAGGTGGGCGAGCTGGCCTTTGACCCCAGAAGAGGCTCCGCCATGGTGGCGGGCACACGGCCAGTCGCCCACAGTCGTCATTAGCTTACACACAGCAGCTCCCTAATTTCACTCCCCCGTAGTTTAGTTAGGTGTCAATCAAAGACTCTGTGTGCTTTGGGGTGCCCCCGCGTCCTTTAAAGGGGTCCCATCTGTTTGCACAGTGGGCATGGAGAGAATAGGTCGACTTGCACCCCCTCCAGTGTCCGAACAAACTTACAGGGCCTGCGTGGGCTTGTGTTTGGAAACCGTTTTGATGTTATTATCGAAGGGACCATCAGGGGGCAGCTGTGACCACCAGACATGAGAGAGGCTTCAGAAAGCGAGGAAGGAAATACGCGAAAAGGGCTCGAGAAATACAGCGCGCATCATGGAGCAGGGAGAGCGAAACAAAAGTACACACACAACTTCACAGGGGAGGAAACGGCGGGAGCGACGCGAAAAGCGCACATTTCAAAGGAGACCACAGAGCAACGGCACATGAGGGGAACGGCGACGACAGTCAATTATTATTAAATTATTAAATATGTAAATAAATGAAAGGTCAATGATTAAAGAAGATTTTGAAAACGTTGGACGTTAAAAGGAAGAGTGTTTTTTTTGTGTGAGCTAAAGTTACAAGCGGTTTGCACTCGGGGATCGGTTTGTGACCGTTGATTTACCTTTAAATACAAAGGTCGGAATTCTAAGGCGGGATTCGTTGTTATCAGTGATGACTAATGTTATGACGGGCACAAAGTAATAATGTAAATAACAAGGACCCCCTGTTCAGAAAATTAATTCGAGGTACAGGGAAATAGACAATGTAAACAAATTGGCAGATTATCGACATATAACAAGGGAGTAATCGTAAGGAAGACACCAAACTAAGTAATTATAAAAATATAAAGTCTCATTTAATAAGTAAACGAATGTTCATGGTTAAAAACAATCAATAAAATACACAAATTACACAAAATAAACCTATTACATAAACAACCAAATAATACAGAACACAGTATATCCCATTAAAAATACATATAGTATAACATGTATTCGTGGCAAACAGATTGTATTGTTCAAACAATACAATCTGTTTGCCACGAATACATGTTATGTTATACTATATGTATTTTTAATGGGATATACTGTGTTCTGTATTATTTGGTTGTTTATGTAATAGGTTTATTTTGTGTAATTTGTGTATTTTATTGATTGTTTTTAACCATGAACATTCGTTTACTTATTAAATGAGACTTTATATTTTTATAATTACTTAGTGTGGTGTCTTCCTTACGATTTCTCCCTTGTTATATGTCGATAATCTGCCAATTTGTTTACAATGACGGGCACAAAGTACAGTTTATATTAAAAATCGAATGTGCCATAATACGAGAATACACTGGTTAAGGGGCACCTACAAGACACACACCATAATGCCATAAACTAAGCTGAACTCACCCTGGATTATGCGTTGTGTCAAGTTGTGGAGTGTGTTGCGTTGTGTTTGTGATCGTTCACGAGGAGCTAATGTTTTGTATAGGGCTACGATTTTACCTTAAAAACACGTTAACCAATGTCACTCGGTACTTTAAGACCGTCACAGACTGCAACCATTGTCATATTAAAGTGCAATTCAAAATATTTGGAAGTAATTTAATTAAAACGATTAGACGGAGTAAGAAGAGTTAATGTAACACACATACATAGTAGTCAACGTACATGCTGAGGAGCATCTTAAATGCCCCCGGAATCCCGCCGCGGCCGCCCCGGAAGTCAGGCACGGTCGCCTGTGATGGGGGCGGGGCCACGTCCAGACCGGAAGAGGAGGCAGGCGGAGTCAAATGCGCCTCGCGCCCGGGGCTCCTGTGAGCGGTGTGGAGCCCCGGGGCCGCGCCAGCAGGAGGTTGGGCGCCGCGTTTTGAGAGCAGAGTCCCCGACATTGGCCAGGTAAGTTCCAAAAGGCTGGGGGGGTGTGTGTGTGCGCGTGTATGCTCGTGTGTGTATGTATGTGTGCGACGGTGACGGCGGGGGAGGGAGGGAGGGGGGCCTCGGTGCACTTGTGTGTGTGCGCGTGTGTGTGTATGTGTCAGGGGGGGTGTCTCTGTATGTATGCATGTGCGTGCGTGCGTGGGCGCTTGTGTGTGTGTATGCGCATGCGTGTGTGGTGCTTGAGCTTCCCAGGAGACAGCGCCTGGCCACAGCGCGCGTTCCCATTTCAAATCGGCTCCAAGGATGCGCGCGGCCGGAACTGTCTCCTGGGAAGCACACTCGCTAACAAAAGATCTCGGCGGAGACGCGCTTCCGCGCGTTTAGCCGAGACCTAAAAAGCAAATGGTGCTAGCACCAACTTACATAGGCTGTAATGGCAGGCCTGTAGTCACAGTTTAAGTGGACTCCAATGGAAGGCTTATTACATGCTGCAGCCCATCGGAGGCCCTGTGTACCTAAGCCCTGGGTTCCTTAGTAAAATATACTAGGGACTCAAAAGGGTACACCCGTAGCCAATTATGATTGTGCTAAAGTACTTACTAGAGTCAATTTAGGCAGGAAGCATAGTGACTGTACATTAGCGGGATCACAGTCAGACTAGTCAGAAAAACATACGGATACGAGCAAAAAGTTTGGGTAACCATGAAAGCAGATCCTACTTTCCTACACTGAGGTTGTTGGTGCTATCAATAAGTCCATTCCTGGTAAAGCTCCGGGCCCAGATGGTGTCCCCGTAGAATTTGTTTAGTCCAAGTTTCCTGTTTGGGTGCCGAATTTAACAAATGTGTATAGATCGTAATTTTAGGCACGATCCCCGACACATGGCTGACTGCCATATTGGTTCCACTATTTAACAAGCATTTGCAATGCAATGGTCTCGGCATTATTAAAGGTAGAGCTATTGGCATTGCTCATGACTTTTTTTTTTTAAATCATAAATGGCATTGTTATTTACATTGCCAATAGCTGAATTGTTAAATAAATGGCATTGTCATTTACAATGCCAAATAGCTTAATAGCTCTCAAATGCATGACCTATTGCATTTACACCCACACAGAGCCACACACACAAAGCCACCCACACACACATACAGAGCCACCCACACACAGCCACAGACACACACACAGAGCCACACACACACACACAGAGCCACACACAGAGCCGCACACACACAGAGCCGCACACACAGCCACACACACAGAGCCACACACAGAGCCACACACACAGACCCCCACACACACAGAACCCCCCCACACACACAGAGGCCCCCACACACACAGAGCCCCACACACACAGAGCCCCACACACACCCAGAGCTACACACACACCCAGAGCCACACACACAACCAGAGCCACACACACACCCAGAGCCACACACACACCCAGAGCCACACACACACCCAGAGCCACATACACACTCAGAGCCACACACAGAGCCACACACACAGCCACACACAGAGCCACACACACACAGAGCCACACACACAGCCCCCCCACACACACAGAGCCCCCCCCACACACACACAGCGCCCCCCCACACACACACAGAGCCCCCCACACACAGAGCCCCACACACACCCAGAGACACACACACACCCAGAGCCACACACACCCAGAGTCACATACACACTCAGAGCCACATACACACACAGGAGAGCAAGCACAGTGAGGGGGTAGGGAAGCAAGCACAGCGAGGGGGCAGGGAAGCAAGCACAGCCAGGGTCAGGGGAGCAAGCACAGTCAGGGGAGCAAGCACAGCGAGGGTGCAGGGAAGCAAGCACAGCCAGGGGGCTGGGAAGCAAGCACAGCCAGGGGGCAGGGAAGAGGATTGCTTAGAACTTGAGAAGTTGAACAGAAAGTCAGGACAATGAAAATGCTGTAACGATGTGCCAAATGACCAACACAGTACATTTATGCAAACTGTCTTCATTAAAACAGACATTTCAATAAATCCCTAGGCAAACGCCAAAAGTTATACTTTCCACAGCGGGGCTTAAGCCGAAATCAAGATCCTCTTAGACCTGGAGTCGCTGTAAACCTCCTTTGTCAGGGGACTCTCCCGATTTCTACCGGAAAAGAAGAGCTCCCATCAGCATGCCCAGAATAGCCCAGCTGAAACGCTGTTTTCAAACCCACGATCGGTCCTGGTGGGAGGGCGCGATCGTAATCGCTCAAAGTGTGCCTGGATCTCACAGCTGGGAGGATACACAGGCGTAGGGAAGTTACAGAAAAGCTGCAGCTCGTTCACCACAGCTGTGTTGCGCACTCAGCAACCCCCACCAGATGAAGCAGCCCCCTGGTCTCTCACCATCTTTAAAAGCCTCCGCGGCACATAGAGTCAGAGTTCCGCCGCCTCGCCCAGCACCGAACACAGTCTTGAGTCTGATACATGTGAGGCCCGACCCCTCTTGTCAGCGGCTGTATAAACATTGTCCGGCTATCACGCTGGGTTCGCTTCACTTCAGGAGTGCTTCGGGATGCCCGGGGTGTTTCCTTTGTTCCGCTGCTCGGAGCTGGTGGTCGCCATCTTGCAGGTGGAAGCTCCGATAAAGTTAGGATTTAATTCAGGCACTATTGACAGTTTTTAGACGCTGTCTGTAAGTCCTCGGATTCTATAAATTTTCCGATTCCAGCATTCGGCAACTTTGGGGAATTTTTGCCGCATTTGCATGCTTTTTGAGGTCGGGGAATGCGGGTTCGACACGGAGCTTCGGTTCAGGCGGCCCCGCTTTTCAAAAGTTATTTTACGGTGGTACCGAATTTATTAATCACACTTTTGCGACCCTTAGAGTGGCAGTGACAAAGTGTGCTGGCTGTTTAAAGAGTCCAGCAATTAAGCCTTTCTCGCAAGAACAATATAATGTAAAACAAGAAAAAAATAAAAACTTACATGCCGCAAAGGTCCGAAATTTTCAGAATCGGGGGCGTGTTTTTTGGTGAGTGACGGATGTCGTCACAGGTAGAAAGAACGCAAAAATCACGCCCCCGAATCTGAAAAAGACGGGGCTTGAATCGAGTGACGCCCCTCTCCTCCAATGGCTGGTCAACATTTACTAGGCCAGCCAATGGAGAAGAGGGGCAAGTTCCAAGCCCCCGCTAAGAATCATTAAATCTCGGGATCCGCCCACTGTTACGCAGTGCGACGGTCCCTCGACTTTAAAAGAGGGACAGGTCTGGACTGTGTTATTGCCCAATCTCTTTACTCAATTCTAGCATCAAAATATTGGGACATCTCTTACTGGCCTCCCTGGAAAATTGTCATTGTCAAATAATATCATATCTGAGGCGCAGTATGGTTTTCGACCTGCCCTAAGGACGATAGAGCAATGTCTAAATTCACATCTAACTATGGGGGAAGTACACAAAGGCCAAGAGTGAATCTGTAAAGCCAGAGTTCATGGATTTATCAAGTGCATTTGATTTTGGGATATAATGAGTGAAATGGGTGTGCCTTAAAATATTGATATGCCGGCTTGAACTGGTTCTTTCAGTGAAGGTGCGGTATGATCCCTTTGGGGAATGCTCCCCACTCATTGAGTCCACATGGGGCATTAGACAGGGCTGCATTTTAGCCCCTTTTTTCTGATTTATATAAATAGGATAAGCTAATTATTGGTTGAGCAGGGAAAGTACCTGCCGAAAATGGGGACCAAGCTAGTGCCCATCCTACTGTACACAGACAATGCTTTGTTGATCCTTGTTAGATCTTTTTTTCCCCGTTAAGGATCAGCTGCACCTCCAAGTTCAATCAATTGATCAATCAAAGAAACTTTATTCAGTTTTACAACAGAAAACCATAAAAGTTACACAGATAAAAGTGCATGAAAAACAAAGATATATTAAAACATAATTAAAAAGTCAAACCCGCTACACAGTTTAAAAATATAAACCCAGTACCCAGCCACCGCTAATTCTTCGAAGCGTTAAAGTGCAATGTGCTATAGAAGCAAAACTTCCAAATATATTTACTTAATAGCGCAGGCTAGACGTGCTAAAATAATAGATCATACCGAGATCGACCATTGTCTACACATCCATACATGCCCTAGATTTAACAGAGGCTTTTAAAACCCCTATTATAAAACCAATGTAGTCCTCAATTGAAGATACATAAGGGCCGGACGAGCCTGTCTGAAATTCATTTTTTTTTAAATGGAAACCAGAAAATGCCTTCGAGGGGTTTCATACAACTTACATAAAAACATAAAATGCAGCAGATCCTGCGGAGACTGTCCGTCACAGACGCAGGGAGCTATCACTTGACCTCTACTGTATCCCTTAGGCCTGGCTAACAAGAGGTGAAAAAGGTTCATCCGGACCCTGGTTAATACAAGCATTTGCAATGCAATAGGTCTCGCAGCATTAAAGTTTGAGTTATTGGCATTGCATATGACAATGTGTTGCAAGAATTTTTTTTCAAACTAAACAAAGTTGGCAAGGATACCTTATGTGGGAAAAAAATGTTCTGAATTTGTAAACGTGAAATAATCCTAATATCAACGAGGCGCAGTGGATGTGGACCGTTAACAGTGCAATAGGCAGGAAGGTGGTGGCCGAGAGGTCCCCTGAAGAAAAGAATCATGCAGCAGTGATGGTGTGATCGGAGGGGGGTGGGGGGGGGGGTGTAAAACCAAATGCAGAGGTGAACAGCAGCACACAGCACGGGACGAGGCGAAGGGATATGGAGTTAGATGTCGTCTTTTTTTTTTAAAGAGAAACACAAAGATTTAAAAAATAATAGGACCTGCAAGCCGCACAGATATTAATAAAGAGCACACCTTACTACCTCGGACTGGAAGCAAAGGTCCATACAAATAACGCAGAAAACATGAATCGTGAAGGGCGGTCTAAGTTCTCGTTTCATTATAATATGGACGCATCATTCTGTCTCCAGATGATAGACATTACTGCTACCTGTCTGGGGTGAAATTAACCTGGTTTAATAAATGTCTATACCAAAACATGGCTTGCGTGCTTTCTGCATTCACAGAGGAGGGGACATCGTCTTTGGGAGGGGCAAGCAGCCAGGGCCACTGAATGAATATAAACCATGATGGCAGAAAAAAGGATGAATGGTCAAACAGACAGAGGATTCACGTCCATTTTAAGGCACCACGGAGTCAGGCAAGTGAAGGAGAAAATAAGACAAAGAGATACGAGATAGGAACCCATGGTGTCAGGTCCAGACCTGAGAACAGATTGAGTAGGGGGGCGGTTGGTGGGGGCTGCTACAGTTTACAGGCAACGTGTTGAACAGAGTACAAACTCACTGTGAAGATGAAAGGACATGTATGAGGATCCATGCTTTCCAGCACCAGCCAATCGGGTCATGTTTGCATCACACGCATGGTGGGCCGGGGGTCATGCTTAGGCTGCCAGATTTGAGGCAAAAGCACATTCATTGGAAGAGATCATGCGGACATGCACAACTAACCAAGCGAGTTGGAACAGTCATTGTATGTGTGTGAGTGGCAATGCTTTAGAAGCACTGACCTCTGTATCCTGTACAAAGGCACAATTGCTCTGCGTGGCGGCGCTTAGTAGCACCATACTGTCAGATTCACTCTGAAGCGCGGCCACTGGGAGTGGTCATGCTGGTATGTAAATGCTGGACAGGTATAGTGCAAAGAAACATACACTGGAGAAATCAGGCATTTACTACTGGCCGCTCACATATAGCGTGAATGGGCTGAAAACGTGAGGGGGTCTCCGCTTAACACGTTAGGCTGACAGATCCCGTTTAGGGGCGCTGTCATTGGAAGATGACACTTGCAAGCTGGTGATACAATGTGACGAGCAAAAAGCACTCAAACGGACTGTTCGTGCAACAGACAAGCCCGGTGCGAATGGTCAGTCATGGGTAGAGGTCATGATTACAAAACACAGTTTATCAGGTCCAGTGTGATGGCAAGGAATGAAGATTACAGGCACCAGGCTGTAAAATCTTGAAAAGTGGAAGGACCTGTTAAGGGCAACCATCGCACGCTGTACTAGGCTGCCCGACTCATAGTTCATAGACACGAGAGGGAATCAAAAGATACGGGGCAAGCACCCTGGCCGGCGTGCACGAGTAGAACAGTTCAACCTCTGTAAAGGATCCCTGGAAACATTTCCATTAGGGAGGAGGCCAGGAGGCATTACTGGGCATGTGGACACACGAAAAGCAATCATGTCTGCCCTCAGCAAGCCAGAGATGAACGAGCACACTCGGGGAGGGATCTGGGCTAACCCGCCACATAGGAGGAGGGATGCGCTCAAGAAGCTAGTGACAAAGAGGAGGGTGCCAAGTGGAAACCTCCCCTAATGTGGGTAGTGTGGCTCACTGGTTAGAGGCGGCAGACCCAGAAGCAGAGGTCGGCCCGGGACCAGGGTTCAATTCCCGATGCGGCAGGGTGTTGGGCCAAAGTCAGCGGGCTCGATAAATCTCGCCTTCGGTGCCAGTCTAACCATGGGTTCCACTCAGCAACTCTGGGCAATAGCTTGCTTAATCTCCACAAACGGCCCCATCAACGCCGGGGATGCCTGGCTTCACCTTGGGGGTGCCCAATAGGGACCATCTCACAGGGAAAGCCAGGACGGGTTCCCCAGCGTTATACAGCGCCAGGAAACCTACGGGTAGCAGTGCGCTTTACAAGCTCAAAAATTAATTAATTATTTTATTAATTAATTACTCCTATTGGTGACGGATGGAAGTACCTGTGATTCTTGCATTCGGTGTTAGAGCCTGATGGCTGCCTGCGAAGGATTCATTGTCCCGTGCTCCTACAGCCGCCCTCCGTAGCAAGATTTTGACAAGCCGTGAGCGAAACCGAAACCTTCCGTGGGGCGGGACTTCCGTCTTCGGAAGCCCACGCACGCGCCCACGGAGTGCCACGGAGAGAAGCAGTGCTGGTGACGCGGGGTTCCCATGCCCGAGGGAGAGCCCCGCGGTGGTGGCTGAAGTCCGGAGTGGCGGTAAGTCGGCCTTACTTGTGGGGGGGAGGAGGGGTGCGCTTGTGTTTGTGCGCGTGTGTGTACGCGCTCGTGTGTGCGGCGGGGGGTCTCTGTATGTGTGTGTGCATGTGTGTAGGTGCGCTTGTGTGTGTATCTCTATGTGTGTGCGGCGGGGGGTGGGCGGGGGTATCTGTATGTGTGTGTGCGTGCATGTGTGTAGGTGCACTCGTGTGTGTGTCTCTGTGTGTATGCGGCGGGGGGTTGGGCGGGGGTCTCTGTATGTCAGTCATAAATCTAGCAAATGCTGTTAAAAGAGATTGCAAACCTATTGCGGTCCTAGATATAAGGACGGCATCATTTACGTATAGCAGGACGGGAATGCTGCACCCCCCTACATATGGATAATCAACCCCAGTGACTCTTAGTGCAGTATCCAATTCATTGATGTACAAATTAAACAAAAATGGAGCCAGGATGCATCCTTGCTGTACTCCCCTCTTTGACTCAAGGTCCCTAGAGACACGAAGGTCCTGAGAAAACCTGACGTTAGCCTTGGTAGATTCATGCAAGTCCTCTAGGAAATGAACAATGCTGTTATCCACCCCCGTTGCCCTCATGGACTGCCACAGTTTAACCGTGTTAACACAGTCAAATGCGAGGACAAGTCCATGAAGGCAAGGTAGATAGTACCGGGCGGGCAACAGTAGATTTGCTCAGTAACATAGATAGATTGAGACACTGAGCAGCAGTAGAACGTCCCGACGGGCATCCAAAGTGGACATCTGACAGGATCTTGTGTTCCTCCGCCCAGGTGGATAATCTCTGCAAGATAATACGTCCTACAACCTTGACCACTGAGTCAATGAGGGAGATTGGCCTATAACATTGGGTATTATTCCTGTCACCCTTCTTAAAAACAGGAGCTTTGGTGGAAGAGGCCCAAGACTGAGGACAGCCATTCTTAGCCGCTGCATTAAACACAGCCTCCAGAACCGTGGCCCAGAACGGAGGGTCGGACTTCAATAGGCCAGGAGGAATACCATCTGGGGCCGGTGCTTTATTAACGGATAGCCCTGCAATGCCAGCCATAAATAGCCTTACCCTTTTCTAAAATTTTTACAGGAACATTTGTATCATGACCTTCTTGACAAATATGCTCCATAGGGCTGTCAAACATAGGTTTAAAGTGAAAAACCCACTCCTCCTCAGTAATATGTGAATCTAAAGCCCCCCCCCCACTTCCTGACCAAAAAGGGGGCGATTCACAACATTCCAGAACCTAGAACTGTTCCTGAGAGTGCTTGAGTCAATCAACTCCCTCCATGCCTCCTCCTTTAGGGACCCTTCCTTCTGGCAGAGGCTGATTTATATTCTTTAAAACAAACACGCACCTCTGGTTTGGCTGACAGAGCTTCCCTCGGCTTTTTTGCTGCCTTGGAGCAAAGAGAGTAAAACCATCAGGGGCCGAGTGTAGCCGTTCTGCCACATGGGACACTTAAGATTTCGCCAACTGTGCGCGCCATAGATTCATATGCGCCAAACATCTCGTTAGGAAAGGGTGCTGCAGCAGTGCATGATTCTAACTCAGGGGCACAAGACACATTTACTTCACGGTAAAATGTATCTGGGGAAATCTGAGACCATTTAAGTTGTGGCTTGCCATCAGTCGGTCTCAATGAACCCCTGGATAACACATTGCCAATTCGTGCTGATAATGGGCCCAACATGTGAACACTTAGCGGGTTATGGTCACTGTATTCGCTCTCCATAATATTGAAACCATGAAATAAACATTGTAGGGATGAGGAAATTAAAATAAAGTCTATACATAATTCCCCTACCGCGCCCGTTGAATGTTGGCACAAAAAATATAGTGTGCGGGCAGTGACGGACATCAAGGCCACCGTGTTCAATTCATTTATCGAATTTTTCAACGGTGCCCCCTGGGCATGGTGTTCAGAATGAAACCCCTTCAGGCGGGGGCAACCCAACTCATAAATACAGGATAGCATTGGGTTTCCACTGGGATGTATGTTAGAATCACCAGAAACCATGAGATGATGTAGGATAGGACCAAAGACGGTCTCATAAAAGCGCCCAGAGTGGTGATATTACAAACACCATCGAGGAAGGCCACAAAAAATGAATAAGGCCCCATCTAATGTTCCCCTTTTTGGCTGTCAATGCCAGTATTCCTGGATTTGAGGATGACACAACCTGGATCTGGCAATCAACAGCCACAGATATGTCTACGGCTAGACCACCCTTGGCTCTTCCACTCATTGAAGGAGTAGCTGGGACGAAAAAAGCCTTATAGTCTTCCAGAAATAGACCACAATCCACCGACCATGTTTCTTGAAAGCTACTTGACGAAAATTGTATCACAAACCGCACTCACAATGGGTCTAGAAACGTATTTCCCAGCCCTGCAATGTTCCATGATAAAAAATTGTTGGATACCCCACCTAAGCACCTCTCAAGTAAATTTTTCTAAGTCAAAGCTTTATCCAAGAAATGTTATAAGTCCCCCAGTCAATGCATCAAACTTAATTTGTCATGAGGAATTGGGCTGCGTTTATGGGATATCTAATAGGCTTGGCCCTGTTATTGCTTTGGGCACAAATGCGGGTTACGCCATAATTTGCAGTTACTAGATCGTTTGGAATTGATTGTCAGTCATTAGATGAAATGAAACAGACCCCCTGGCTGTCTAATATTAAAAACACCTATTGATTACAAGGATTGCCAGAACTGTTTGAAAATCCATCTTGCATTAAGCACAACCATAAATCCTTTTTTAAAACCTTCTACCTGGATTATTGTTCAAATATCCATTTAGAACTTGCCCAGGCTAAAGTATCTGTTATTACATATGTTGCTATCTCTACAACAAACATTATAGAGCCTTACTTCTGTTGGGTAGAAATCCAACCCATAGATATTGGCTGACAAGCCTCAGATTGGAAACAATCAGCCAGATTCATCAAGCGAAATGCGCTCGCAAAAGGGCCAGATTCTGAGAATCTGGCTCTTTGCGAGTGCAATTTTTGCATTTGGGATTCGTCATCCCAAATGCAAAAATCGCTAAAAAGAATTCGCAAATTTGAGAGGATTAGCATTTAAGGAATCTCTATTAGAGATTCCTTAAATGCTATTCATGAAACATTAAAAAATTGCGAATTCACAATTTAGGACCGTTATTTACCACAAAGTCAAACCTCGTGGTAAATAGCGAAAACTTAGAAAAATGTATTTAAATGCATTTTTCTAAGTTGCATGTTACACACATGTCCTTTGGACAGGTGTGTGCACAACATCAGTGTAAATTCACATTTCAGGGGTGCTACAGGGAGTCCTTTGGACACCCCTGCACCCTTGAAATCGCTATTTCATTTTGCGAATCGCTAATAGCGATTCGCACATTGATATGTCTTCCCATTCATTCCTATGGGCCTTTAGGCCCATAGGAATGAATGGGGAGTTATTCCTTAGTTGCGATTAGCAATTAGATAATCGCAAATAAGGAAGCTGTAGGAATCGCAAAATAAATTGCGATTTGTACATGAATCCTGTTTTGCGAGTCTGTAATAGCGATTCCTTAATAATCGCTATTACAGACTGGCAAAACGGGACTTTGATGAATCTAGGGGAATGCTCTTTAACCTTGCCTTTCCCATAGCGGGGTTCGGAGCCGGGACCTTCGGCCATGTTGTTGTGATGTATTTCACTTCAGAGCACAGGTCATTTTATCCTACATTGTACCTTGTACCACGACGTGATTTTTTACTCCCAGCCCTCCATAAATCTAAAGTAAGAACCCATAAAGAAGGGCTAAGATATTTGCAATCTTTGATCTCCCGAGACGTGTGCTATTCTGCTCTAAATTTTATAAAATGTGCTTTTAACATCAAAAAATGTATTCATATTAAAAGTACTGTATTTTCCATTTTAGATTAACTTTTTTTTTGTAATTGATACAATATACCTTGTTATACCTCGTCGGTTTGCTTTGTATGATTGTCTTTTTTAACTGTATTTGATAATATTTGATGTTTTGCTCTTTTGGGCTTTTGACCGGATAGCGGTTGTTATGACCTGAACTGAACTGACAAATAGACTTTTTACATTGTGTCAAGCAAAGACACCACTGGACTCCAGAAAGCTGCAGACGACCCCTCCAGACACAATCCCAAGACCTGCAGTGTTCCACCAGTTACGAAGTATTGCACCTTTGTATATTGTCTACTTAGCATGGGTGTGGCCGCATCCACCCGTAGTGAGAACTATGCCTAGTCACATGGAGCCGATCTCAACACTCCTACAGCTCCTGAGTAGGGACCTCTCCCACCTCACTTACACCTACACTGAACCAAATGCTAGTATTCCACACGCACTACACAGCACACTCTTGCACAACACATATTACCAGCACATGACCACCGTGGACCCCAGACGTCGGCTCGGGCATGCAATGCCTGCTCGTTGATGCACCACATGGATTAAGGCCAAGATACAACCTAGTAGAGAAGAACCC
Organism: Lissotriton vulgaris; assembly: GCF_964263255.1. Classification (NCBI taxonomy): domain Eukaryota; kingdom Metazoa; phylum Chordata; class Amphibia; order Caudata; family Salamandridae; genus Lissotriton; species Lissotriton vulgaris. The sequence continues at coordinate 1,773,074,235 of NC_141695.1, read as the reverse complement.
CATAGAGTGGTGGTAAACATCACCGGGTATGAAACCAACCCCACAGTGTTGCACCTTTGCACAGAGTCTAGCGACATACAAACCCAGCTAGATAGGATGAGCAGTTGGGGAACTATAGGGGAGGACACCGTTTGGCCCCGAGATTTTCCAGAGAAGAGGTTCTTGGAGGTGGCAACACCACCGCACCAGTGCACGCATATGTTCGCTCCAGCCTCTGTCTGTGGTCCCAGGATGGCCCTTAACGAATCTGGGTCAGTATTCTTTAATTAGAAGTCTACCTTTACTAGTGGTAAGTCACCTTTGTGAATACTGAAAAGTAGTAAACTTAGACTTCTGGTCTAAGTTTACCTTTGTGACTATAGAAAAGCAGTAAACTTACACAGAATTGTAAATTTACCATTTGAATCGGGCCCTGTGTGTTTTCCCTTTCTTGCTCTTAGGAAATGTCTGATGAGGAAACATAAGTGTCAGTCTCCAGTAAATGAGTGTCGGTGGCCCCCACCAGCTAAAATTAAGCGCTGCGTGTGCAATGAGGCATTTCGTTCATCAGCCGCGAGCTAGGGCTGCCATGGCCAGCTCTTACTGCCAGTGCCTGGATTCCTACAGATGATTGTCAGGTCTCACTAGACCAAGACTTCAGACTTTGTACATTTGGCACACCAATTAACCTGCAGATGATCAAAGGGCTGGAAAAACACAGCTCAATTTGGCACTAAACTATTCAGTAAGAGATTATTGGGATAATAAGGTTCAATGGGAGCTCTAGTGTCCATTGGCTCCTTCCCGGAGCAGGATTGTGGGCAGAGTCCCTTAAAGCCGATTCTTCTGCCAATATGGAGCAGATGTAGACTGCAAAAATCAGATAAAATAGACGTTTGCCATAATAAACCCAGAGGATGTCTTTTGGCACATTTTAGAATCAGGTACAATTTATTCCTAAAAGTCATGTGGAGGCTGCAACAAGTGTGTGGAACCACAAGCAGGTAAGTTTGCTTGTAGTTATTCAAGGCAGTAGCCCAAGACGTATAGCAGCTTGCCAGCCGCAGAGATTTACATACAGAGCGTTACAACATTCCAATCCAGAAACAATCACAGCCTAGACAACCGTCTTATGTTTATCACAAGCAGAAGCAGGTCAAACTAACTTTATTGATTTGGGAACCAAAAGATAGCTTGCTGTCAAAGTTAACCTGAAGGTTTTTTGGCAAATCTTCAGAAGAAGAAAGGTGTCCCAGGACAACAGGCCACCATCTAGAAGACCAAAATGGAGGCCAAGCTACCGCAAATCAGTACCTCTGCCTTGTCTCTGTTCAGATTTAGTGAGTTAGCCGACATGAATTTCTTACATCTGTTGGCCACAGCGTCCGAGTACTCATTAAAAGTCAATAATCTGGGTATCATCTGCATATGATACCCGTCCAAACCCAAAAGGCTGAATAATCTTGGCCAAAGGGGACACATATATATTCAATAATGCCACAAATGACGCTGCATCTAAAAGGTTGAGAGGTTGAGCGATAGCATGAGAGCTGGCCAGCCTGGGTCCTGAACATAAAAAAAAAAATAAGTTAGCCAGCCTAGTGATTCCAAAGATGCCTCCGAGCATAAGCTGCTGTAAAACTGTGTGGTGAGATAGTGTCAAAGGGGACACTCACAACCCATCAGTGGCCTCATGTTACCCACGATTGACCTCACGAGTACTCCAGTGACCTCGCTTTCTCCTCCAGTGACCTCTACATCCCACATGTGACCTCGTTTTCCATCAGTGGCTTCTTGTTTTCCATCAGTGACCTTGTAATCCCTTCAGTGACCTCACTTAACCCACCAGAGACCTCTCAACCCCACCAGAGACCTCACATTCTCCTAAAGTGGCATCTATCCTACAGAGACCTCTTATTTTCCATGAGTGACCTATCGATCCCTCCAGTGATCTCCCTTTCCCTACCATTGACCGCTAGTAGCCGCAGCCAGTAAGCCCTCACCTGCCAGGTTTGTTGCTGTAGCACTGGAGCCGTGCTTTCACCTCGTCATACGTCAGGAAGGCCATGTACCCGGGGTGTGTGACTGCCAGACTGGTCCAGTTCTTGAGCAACGACTCCCAGGGCTGATGGGAAAGAAGAGACAAAGAGTCAGGTACTGAAATAATCATGGCTGTGCCTGTGTGTGTGTCTTCTAGTGTGCTGTGTATCTGTGTATGTGTGGCTGTCTGTGTGCCTGTGTGTGGATCAGCGCATATCTGTGTATGAGTGTCTGTATTTATGTGTGGCTGAGTGTATCAATGTGTATCAGCATGTCATGTGTGCATGTTTCTGTCTGTTTGTATGCCTCTGTGTGCGTGTGTATCTGTGGCTGTCTGAGTACTCGTGCATGTTTCTATGTGTGTATCTGTGTTTGTGTGTGTATGTGTAGGAGCGTGCATCTTTTGACATGGTTACCCCCCCACTGTGTGCCCGCTGTCTGATGTGATTTTGAACTCTACGTGCACTGAGCTCCTGCTCTCCAGGCTCCCAGTGCCAGATCTCCTTCCCTAAAACCATACTATGATTGGCACAACTCCTGTTGCCTCTGTAAGCCCAGTAAATGGTACCCCCAGTACCCAGGCCATAGGGACAGAGGAAGGCCCCCTAGGGATCCCTCACCCAGACCAGGCGGAGCTCCTACCGCAGGCTGCGCGTTCAGGTGCAGGACAAACAGAAGAGTCAGCACGACAGACAGCCATGTGTGCTATGGCAACCCTCCACTGCATAAGATAGAGGTATGTCACAACTACTGCAGGCCTTTAGCCCTAAGGCAGGGTGCACTGCATCCTATGTGAGGGCGTATCAGTATGAGCAGATGGGTGCCTACGATGTCCAGTCCATTCTGGGTGTTGTAATTGAACAGGGAAGCCATAAAGAATACAATCAATTAATCAGGGGGTTTATATAGCGCGCTACTCACCCGTGAGGGTCTCAAGGCGCTGTAATGCTCGTCAATACACGTTTCCTAGCTCCATGATGGCTTCACTGATTTTTAAGATGTTTGTTACTAAACCTCTTAATAAATCATTGCTGATGGCAGTATTGGTTTATTAATAAATTCACAGAAGAGTCCCTTTTAGAGGGTCCTCCACTAATGCGGTCCCTGTCTAGTTTTAGCCAGCCTGCTCCACTTTTGGCAGTAAAGAACACCATAATAGGTGAGGACCGGCACATACCGTGTCTAAGTGACTCACCACTGAAAATAAATGTTGCAGCTTCCCAAGCCTATTGGTTCACTAGTTCGGTGGAACTGGTCCCTGCACGCTTCCATCACCGTGAGGGATCCTCTCAGCATAGCGACCAACACACGAAACAGCTCCGTTTCTGAGAGCCCGTACCCTCTTGCTGATGATCTCGTCAGTCTACATCAGCAACGTTGTCATGTCCATCTACCCAGTGACTGTAAGAGAGTAGAATCTGCTTCTTATAGTTACCCCCACTGTTTGCTGATGTATCACTGTCTTCGACTTTAGTCGGGCTGGGGCCCTGCTATCCAGAACCCCAGCCTAGCTGCTTCCTCTCTAAAATGATTGCAAGTTCTTTAGGTACACTCCAGATTGGATACCGGGGTACCCTTATCAGTCCCTGGTATATGGTCCACCTGTACCCAGGACATAGGTACCCCAGAGCCCTCCTAGGGGCTGCAGCATGTATAACGCCACCCCTGAGAGACCATTCAAACTGACACCACCGGTCTGCTACTGCAGCCTGTGTAGTGTGGTGCATGCACCCCTTACTGAGATATAGCAGTTCCTGGTCTTCCTTTTCTTAGTTCCACAGCAGCAGCCACTTCCCCTGTTGTCTTCCTTTCCTTCCTCAGTAGCACCTGGGTCCCTGTTTCCCCCTTCTGCCCAGAGCAACATATGCTCTCCTTGTTGCTTACTTCTTTCATGAGCAGGGCAAGCTTTCCTCGTTATCTACCCTTCTCTTCTCAGCAGCACCTGCTCTCCCCGTTTGTTATAGTAAATAACCCAACTGCAGGCTGGTAAATGCCAAGACAGTACATTTAGGGATGTAAGTTTTCAATGCCAGCAACAGAGAGAAACTCCACCTGCCAGCCTGCAGAACCCTCAAAGATGTATCCCAAACGTAGACCCATAATACATAGAGGAGTCCCTTCTGTGAAAAAACACCATTTGTACACTTGCACATAACAGAATCTCTTCTTTTATAACAACAAAAGAAAGCATTTACTATCAGCATAGAAAAACATGACAAAGGAGAAGTACAACTTAATGAAAAAAGTACAAATTAAAACATACTAATCATCAAATAAAAGAGCAACCAATAAAAAAAGAGGGAACAAATAACAGACAAAATTCAGAAGCCACAGAATTCTTCTCAATTTCCATAGTGGAAGTTTATCACTGGATGATACATGGAAGGGGTGCTTTGCACAGTATCACGTGGCCTTAAACAAGCACTCTTAGAACGGGTACTTTGCATAGTGTCACCAGACCAAGAACAAGGAAGTATCTGAGAAGCAACTTTCACACTCCTTTCAACATTTCACCAATGACTGCCTTGGATCCTAACCACATCACCATACATTTCCTCTACAATGACAGGGTCCCCTTAGCACGCATCACCTTTGTTTATGAAACCAGGCTTCTTGATACACCCCTTGTCACCCAGAAGAACGCAAACACTGTTTAACATTGTTCTTGCCATTATTCTCAGTTCTTTGTTTTCCTGAGACAACTCTCTCGCATATATTGTCATCCAAACAAGCTTCAACAATTCCTTTACGATGCCATTTTAAAATACAAGTTGAAAAGAGTAATCTTAGTGACCAAATGAAGCGTGATGTGGTAGAAATACAGCATTGACATGACTGCCTCTTGTATTACATAACCATTGTTTTTGACTCATTTGATACAGTCAGTCAAGAATCTGTTTAATCTCTCTACAAGGCCATTGGTTTGAGGGTGGTAAAGACTACTTTTAAGCTGTTTGGCACCATAATCTCTCAGGAACATGGACAAACACCTACTGACAACCTGCAGGACCTTCAAAGACACATTCCAAACATGGAACACAATACATCAGAGCAGCACATTCTATGAGAAGAACACAGCACCATTGTCTATCCTTTTTTATCAGCAGCACCCACACACCCTATTGTCTTCCCCTTTATCCCTGGCAGCATCTGCTTTCCCTCTTGTATCCCCTTCTTTCTTCGGTAGCACCTGATGTCCCCGTTGCCTCCCTTTTCCCAGAACGTTCTACTATCCCTGTTTTCTCACAACCTCTAGAGATACATCCCTCTTCTTGCCCCCAACATGTATCTCCCCTGAACCCATCTTTTCCTCACCTGAAAGAGACGTGTGAAGATGTCAAATTCAAATATGGAGATGTGATCATTGCAGGTCAGGTCAATGGTCGACTTGAGCGCCAAGGCCATGGGCCCCGACTCGGCCTTGTGCACTGTGTCCAGCTTCTCTTTAAACTCCGCCCACGGTACAATGTTCCTGAGAAGAGCAGCAGGGTCAGAGGTCAGAAACCTGTGAAACCATGCTCAGTATCATAGAAAAGACACAGAGGTCAAAAACACATGAAGACATATCCAAGATCAGAGGGAAAAGACAGAGAGGGTAGGAACACATGAAGATATGTCCGAGATCAGAGGGAAGAGACAGAGGATAAAAAGAAGTGGAGACCTGTCCAAGATCAGAAGTAAGAGAATGAGAGGCTAAAAAGAAGTGGAGACATGTCCAAGATCAGAAGTAAAAGAATGAGAGGCTAAAAAGAAGTGGAGACATGTCCGAGACCAGAGGGAAGAGACAGAGAGGCTAAAAAGAAGTGGAGACATGTCCAAGATCAGAGGGAAGAGACAGAGAGGCTAAAAAGAAGTGGAGACCTGTCCAAGATCAGAAGTAGGAGAATGAGAGGCTAAAAAGAAGTGGAGACCTGTCCAAGATCAGAAGTAAGAGAATGAGAGGCTAAAAAGAAGTGGAGACATGTCCAAGATCAGAAGTAAGAGAATGAGCGGCTAAAAAGAAGTGGAGACATGTCCGAGATCAGAGGGAAGAGACAGAGAGGCTAAAAAGAAGTGGAGACATGTCCAAGATCAGAGGGAAGAGACAGAGAGGCTAAAAAGAAGTGGAGACATGTCCGAGATCAGAGGGAAGAGACAGAGGATAAAAAGAAGTGGAGACATGTCCAAGATCAGAAGTAAGAGAATGAGAGGCTAAAAAGAAGTGGAGACATGTCCGAGATCAGAGGGAAGAGACAGAGAGGCTAAAAAGAAGTGGAGACATGTCCAAGATCAGAGGGAAGAGACAGAGAGGCTAAAAAGAAGTGGAGACATGTCCGAGATCAGAGGGAAGAGACAGAGGATAAAAAGAAGTGGAGACATGTCCAAGATCAGAAGTAAGAGAATGAGAGGCTAAAAAGAAGTGGAGACATGTCCGAGATCAGAGGGAAGAGACGGAGAGGCTAAAAAGAAGTGGAGACATGTCCAAGATCAGAGGGAAGAGACAGAGAGGCTAAAAAGAAGTGGAGACATGTCCGAGATCAGAGGGAAGAGACAGAGGATAAAAAGAAGTGGAGACATGTCCAAGATCAGAAGTAAGAGAATGAGAGGCTAAAAAGAAGTGGAGACATGTCCAAGATCAGAGGGAAGAGACAGAGAGGCTAAAAAGAAGTGGAGACATGTCTAAGATCAGAGGGAAGAGACAGAGAGGCCACAACGAAGTGAAGACATGTCCCAGATCAGAGGGAAGAGACAGAGAGGCTAAAACGAAGTGAAGACATGTCCAAGATCAGAGGGAAAAGACAGAGAGGCTAGAAAGACATGGAGACATGTCGAAGATCAGAGGGAAGAGACAGAGAGGCTAGGAACACGTGGACACATGTCCGAGATCAGAGAAAAGAGACACAGAGTTCAATAACGCATCTCCTCAGTATGTGGAAAAACTCTCCTTCCTCAAGGCATTCGGTCATCTCCATCCTCTTCTAAATGCAGCCTCTTCACTCCGCAGTGTCCCTTCCAACCGCCTCTTGATTCACCCTCACACAGAACTCATTCCCCTCTCCTCTACCTACTGTAGCTCATCATGGTACTTAATGTTGAGATATTCTCAACCTACAAGAGGACTGGCCTGGATTCAGACTCGTCCACGCGCCATAACAATCACCATCCACACTAGTTGTCGATGGACTCCACATCTCTGGTCCTGGAGACCGGCGTCTCCCCATCCTGCTGGGTCGCTTTACAGCTCTCGGCACTGCTCGCCGAAGCCTGCTCAACCGGCTGTACATTTAGAAGACATTAAGAAGACACCAGAGGGATCAATGATGGTGATCAGCCACTCACGAAGATTGAAGCCACTTCTTTGGATGATCCTGGAAGCGATGAGTCGAATATCTGTTGACTAAGTTCCTTCTGAGAGGATCAATTATATGAACGCCTTCACCATGGACTTCGATGGACCAGAAGAGGCAGATCTGGTGCGTGTCTCACCCTGTGCTTCAAGAGAGGTGCTTCTGAGGGGTTGGTGGCGCTTAGACCTCCAGGAGTAGGGATCCACCAGCTGAGGTTACTGATTGGAGGAGCTGGTATAATCTCACGGTGCCTCCACTCCATTTGATTTGATGCTTCCTCAAAGCATGCAGTCTGGCTGTTTCCATCTTTGCCATTTTTCCTGGTATGATATTTCTGGCAAGAAGATCAAAGCTACCACCACGGGATACGGCAGACCTTACATCTGACCTTGCGGGTATCCTTGTCACACAAAGACATCAGGTCTACTTTGCTGACTATGGGCCCGATTCACAGAACTAACTTAAGACAAAATCCTAAACTTACTACCATTTTGATATTCACAGAAGGCGCTTACTCATTTCGGTATTCACAGAAGTTAGAAGTCCTAACTTTACTACTCCTAAACTGAGAAAAATCCTAACTTTAAGACTTTCGGTATTCACAGAAGGCATTTAGGAGTCCTAACTTCTGTGAATACTGAGGTGAGTAAGTGCCTTCTGTGAATACCAAAATGAGTAAGTGCCTTCTGTGAATACCAAAATGAGTAAGTGCCTTCTGTGAATACCGAAATGAGTAAGTGCCTTCTGTGAATACCAAAATGGTAGTAAGTTTAGGATTTTGTCTTAAGTTAGTTCTGTGAATTGGGCCCGCCATCTTTCTCTGACCGCCTTTACTCAGAGCTTGCCTAGAGTGCATGTATGTCCCAGGGACATGCATTGACCTCAGCTTCTTGTACCCTCTGCTGCTGGACAGTGTTTTATATCTTCAGACCCTGGGCAGTGCATGCATGGAAGCTGCCTACAGCCGCTTCACCCCATTCTTCACTACAACTTGTAGCCGTCTCGACAAAGAGATCTCTTCCAGAGCTCCATGAGCCTAAACATTTAGTGTACAGCACCCATCTCACGTCTCCCTGCTCACCTGTTGTTGAAATGTTTTGACCAGAATTCCGCTGCTTCTTCTTTGGCAATGGGGTACTTCATCCTGACGTAGAGATCCTCGCCGTAGATTGCTTTCAGCTCTGCCAGCATGTGGCTGAAGATCAGAGACAGCTTGACGAGATGTCTCCTGCAGAGGGAAGAGAGAGAGGGGGAGATTTGTGAGGTGTCTCCTGCAGATGAAAAAAGAGAGAGAGAGATGGAGCTTAGTGAGAAGAATCCTACCTAGGGAAGAGGGAGAGAGAGAGCTTTGGGAGGTGTCTCCTGCAGAGTGAAAAGAGAGAGAGAGGGAGCTTAGTGAGATGAATCCTGCAGAGGGAAGAGGGAGAGAGAGAGCTTTGGGAGCTGTCTCCTGCAGAGTGAAAAGAGAGAGAGACAGAGGGAGCTTAGTGAGATGAGTCCTGCAGAGGGAAGAGGGGGAGAGAGTGCTTTGGGAGGTGTCTCCTGCAGAGGGAAGAGACAGAGAGAGAGAGAGAGAGAGAGGGAGCTTAGTGAGGTGTCTCCTGCAGAGGGAGAGAGAGAGAGGGAGCTTAGTGAGGTGTCTCCTGCAGAGGGAGAGAGAGAGAGGGAGCTTAGTGAGGTGTCTCCTACAGAGTGAAAAGAGAGAGAGAGAGGTTAGTGAGGTGTCTCCTGCAGAGGGAAGAGGGAGAGAGAGAGAGGGAGCTAAGTGAGAAGAATCCTACCTAGGGAAGAGGGAGAGAGAGAGAGCTTAGTGAGATGTCTCCTGTAGAGTGAAAAGAGAGAGAGAGAGAGCTTAGCGAGGTGTCTCCTGCAGAGGGAAGAGGGAGAGAGAGAGCTTTGGGAGCTGTCTCCTGCAGAGTGAGAAGAGAGAGAGACAGAGGGAGCTTAGTGAGATGAATCCTGCAGAGGGAAGAGAGAGAGAGAGCTTAGTGAGGTGTCTCCTGCAGAGTGAAAAGAGAGAGAGAGGGAGGGAGCTTAGTGAGGTGTCTCCTGCAGAGGGAAGAGGGAGAGAGAGAGCATTGGGAGGTGTCTCCTGCAGAGTGAAAAGAGAGAGAGAGAGAGGGAGGGAGCTTAGTGAGATTAATCCTACAGAGGGAAGAGAGAGAGAGAGAGCTTTTGGAGCTGTCTCCTGCAGAGTGAAATGAGAGAGAGGGAGGGAGCTTAGTGAGATGAATGCAGCAGAGGGAAGAGAGAGAGATAGAGAGTTTTGTGAGGTGTCTCCTGCAGAGTGAAAAGAGAGAGAGAGAGAGAGAGCTTAGTGAGGTGTCTCCTGCAGACTGAAAAGAGAGAGAGAGAGAAAGTGTGAGAGAGGGGGAGCTTAGTGAGGTGTCTCCTGCAGAGGGAGAGAGAGAGAGAGGGAGCTTAGTGAGGTGTCTCCTGCAGAGTGAAGAGAGAGAGAGAGAGAGCTTAGTGAGGTGTCTCCTGCAAAGGGAAGAGGGAGAGAGAGAGAGAGGGTGCTTAGTGAGGTGTCTCCTGCAGAGGGAGAGAGAGAGAGAGAGCTTTGGGAGGTGTCTCCTGCAGAGTGAAAAGAGAGAGAGAGAGAAAGTGAGAGAGAGGGGGAGCTTAGTGAGATGTCTCCTCCAGAGTGAAAAGAGAGAGAGAGAGAGGGGGGGGAGCTTAGTTAGATGAATCCTACAGTGGGAAGAGAGAGAGAGAGAGCTTAGTGAGATATCTCCTGCAGAGTGAAAAGAGAGAGAGAGAGAGAGAGAGCTTAGTGAGGTGTCTCCTGCAGAGGGAAGAGGGAGAGAGAGAGAGAGAGAGAGGGTGCTTAGTGAGGTGTCTCCTGCAGAGGGAGAGAGAGAGAGAGCTTTGGGAGGTGTCTCCTGCAGAGTGAAAAGAGAGAGAGAGAGAGAGCTTAGTGAGGTGTCCCCTGCAGAGTGAAAAGAGAGAGAGAGAGAAAGTGAGAGAGGGGGGGAGCTTAGTGAGATGTCTCCTCCAGAGTGAAAAGAGAGAGAGCGAGAGAGAGGGGGGGAGCTTAGTGAGGTGTCTCCTGCAGAGGGAAGAGGGAGAGAGAGAGGGGGGAGCTTAGTGAGATGAATCTTAAAGGGGGAAGAGGGAGAGAGAGAGAGAGAGCTTTGGGAGGTGTCTCCTGTAGAGTGAAAAGATATATAGAGAGAGAGCTGGAGAGAGAGAGAGAGAGAGAGGGAGAGAGGGGGAGCTTAGTGAGATGAATCAAGACTGTACCTTGAAGTTTGCCCCCAAGCGCACGGTACGTCGCGTACCTCTACTGAGCGTCTTGTGAACCTAAGCGCATTGAAACCTGATCGCGCTATTTTGCTGCTACGCTTCCCTCCTAGCTAACTGTACGCTTGCCCCCGCCTGTCATTGCCAGTACGCTGGATTGAGACCGTACACCTCTCTGCCAGCCTCTCATCCCCGTACGCCCGTACCGCGAGATGCGTGAGCATCGGTAGGGCCTCGGGATATCGCGCGGTACGAAGCGCACAGGAGCGCTAGGAAGCGTATTGTTCGCTCCCCTCTTTGCCAGAGGAGCTGATACCCTGGATTAGGTGCTTTTAGAAGTGAAGGAAGCCTGGGAACATATCAACTGAGCATTCTTGAAGGAACTCTGATAATTTGAAATCTAACTGAAAGAACATTTGCCTACGTGAAGATCTTGTGGCCTCATCTTGTGTTATATTGGTCTTGTGATAAGTTACTGTGGTACATTCTTACTGTACATATTTACTTTGTTAATGTCCCTTTAAACCCTGTGCATCATTCAGTACTTCTTTGGTTCTTCTTAGAACCTCCACTGCTGCCAGGCCCCAGGTCCGTTGCACTGTTCCTGTCTGCCAGCCAGATGCTGTTTGTTGCTGCGCCACAACTTAGGATTAAAGACTTTAATATAAATATGTTCCAGTGTATTCTGTAACACTGCCTCATATATACATATTTTTCATAAAGTTACGTATTTTTTTATACAACTTTCAGCCTGGTGTTCATTTGTGGGGGAATCAGTGTGTTTTACTGTGAACAGTTACAAATGCTTAGCTAACTTATCTCTCCTGAGTTTAGCCTTGACTGCTTGCGCCACGCAACCTAAAGGGTGAGCAGGGGTTATTCTGAGGGGGGAAATTTGCACCCTGATTAGAGAAGATGGTCCCTGTTTGTCACAAGTGTATACCTGTGCCAACCAGAGACCCCCAATTCTAACAATTCTTAACTCCACATCTACGTACCTTGAAGATCTCTGTACCGCGTAGGTACATATATGTGGAGTGATGTGTAGAAAATCGAGACTGAGTTACCTGTCGATATGTTATTGTTTATATTATGTGCACGATATTGTGTGCCATTGATACTCTGGTGTTGATCAGGGCTGGACTGGGAACTCAAAGCAACCTGGGCTATTATGTCGGACCAGCCCCGGGGGAGGGGAGGGCGCAAGTGTGAAGCGCTGCTGCTTCTGTTACTGGGGGAAGATATTGCAGCAGCGCTGCAACCCCCCCCTTCCCCCCCCCCCTTCCCCTCCCCCCCCCCAGTAACAAAACAGGTCCCTACCTCTCCAAATCTGGCCCCACCCTTCCATCCTCCCAGGGACACCCCGACGCCAGGTACGGCCAGGTCCGGCCAGTCCGGCCCTCGTGCTGATATTCAGAGCACACACAGAACCACAGAAACGACACCAAGGGAGCCCAAATCACATGGACCACGTATACTTCAGAAGGTGCTTTCTATGCTACCCGCGACAGATGAGCGAGCAAGGTCTTGTAGGGGCACATGGGCTTCTAACATTTTCATGATAAGCCAAAGCGGCTACCGGATGGCTCCGAAGACGTCCCCGGTAATAGAAATATGCACAGGCCTATGGCTGTCCGACCTGACACAGACATCTTGATTTAGAAGACCCTGAGGTGAGGTAGGGCCTGTAGATTTGCCACTACTTTTCTCCAATCGGATGCCTTCTGGGCTTCCTCTGGGACTAAAGGCCTTGTGCTTTTAGATCCCCTAACATGCTCCAATCCTCCGATACATGCATCTTTCTAGAATGATTGAAGGGCTCAGCAGGAAGGGAGACCTGTGTCTGGATTCCTCAGAAGCAGCCACCACTGGAGAGTTTGGCCTAAGTCCAGGCTCACTGGAATGAGGATTCATAATTCAAGGAAGCTAAGTCACAACTGTCCTGCAGATCTTGACCACATGTTTGGACATCATGAGGAACTGCAATAGTTAAGACCACGTTCCGATGATCCCTCATCTCCTCCCTGGCAGTCGAGGCCCTTCTGTAGCAGAAAAGTAAAATGTTGGACCAAATACTTCCCCTTGCCTTGGAAGGAAGATCTGCTCTAGCTCAGTTGAGACTTCTTGTGATTGTTCATCCAGCCACAGGTTAGTCCTTTTGGCCTTGAGAACAGAAGATGCAACACTTATCCCGTCATTAAGGTATGAGTACACGTTAACGCCTTCAGCATCAAGAACTCCAACTAATGGGATTTAAACTTTAGTGAACACATTTGGACCATTGAGACACCAAAGGGGAGAAGTCTAAACTGGAAGTTCAGCTCAGGTGTGCAGAATCTTAGAACCCACTGAGAGTCTCGATGCATAAGGATATATACATATGCGTCTTCCAGACCTAGTGACACCAAGGCATCCCCTGTTTTGATTACAGCCATGATGGATTGGAGAGTGACCAGCTTGAAGGTTGCTTGAGGAATGAAGAAATGTACTATTTTGGTCACAACTTCCCACTGCTCTAGATATGTATGGAATAATTAAGCCCGGGCGGTGCACTTCACTCCGTTCGTGGAGTTTGTAGAGTTTTCCAGACTCTGCAGAGCACGCAGAGTTCCCAAAAACTCTGCTCCGCAATGCGAGCAAAGTTTTTTTCCTCGCTCGTGCTCTCCAACATTAAGTTAGGAAAATCCACCTCCCAGCTAGATTGTTCCTTGCTCGCGCTCGCTATGGTCTAGTTTCAAGCACGAGCGAGGAAAATCAATCTCCTGGCGAGATTTCTGAATATGGGTGGTCGTATTTCTCAATGGCAGTGGTAGCGGTAGGTCACCGCCACTCTCGTTGAGAAATCTTCCGTTTGCGTTGAGAAAGTTGCGGCTGGAGTAATAAATCTACTCAAGCAGCAGAAAGGAAGCGGAGCCCTCTTGCGCTATGCATGGTGCCATTCACGATGATTATACAGAGTGGGACAAACATCCAGCACTCAAAATCACTGCGAACGGCATGACCCTAAAGCACTCCGGTGCGCGCAGAACTCCGCATAGTGCGAACTCGTCCAGGCTTAGGGATAATCCCGTTTCCACTTCCTCCTGAGGTAGTTTGACAATTGCTGCCTTCTTCAGCAGTATCCCCTGCAGAAGGGCTTCTAGGCACAAAGTGCAAAGAGCAGCTGAAGTCATCTGGAAGTTGTCATGGGGACGGTTTGCCAATGGGAGTTTGTATCCATGTTGAATGATTTGAAGGATCCAAGAATCTGAGATCAAATTTTGATAATTTTCTGCAAAGTGTTGAAGTTACCCTTCCACTGAACAATCTTTGAAAGAAGCCCACAGCTGACTGAAGTCAATAGAGACCCCCACAGGTGATCTGCTGCGCTTTACAAACGTTGATTGAATGATAGAGATGTTTGAGGACGGGACTTGTTGTGGACCTCCAGTCGCAATCACTCCTTCGAAAGAGCTGACTCTGAGCTTTGGAGGGAGGGAACGGCCCAGAAACCCTTTGGATCTGAAGGCTGTTGTTCGAAAAGGAAAAACTAACCGGAGTCCTGAAGGTGCAGCCTTTTGCGGGTTTTGTAACCATCTCTTCTCATTATGATCCAAAACAAATGAAGCAAGGTATGCGCATTAAACGTGTCTTCTGAGAATCATCTGCTCTGCAGGATCGCATCGCTACACATCCTCACTTCTTGATCTCCGCAACAGGCTGAAGGCCTGGCTCTTCGAGTCGTCCCACTAGCCCCTCGTTGTGCCTGGACTAACACCTGCTCAATGCCAGGACACCCTTCTGAGTGTTAGTGCTTTACAAATCTGCATAAGACACACAATTGATGGACGGAATGCAGAACAAATCAAAACATTTACCCCCAGTCAAGAGATCTGGATTATATCCATCGTTCTTTAGCTCACTCCGCCACCCCAGTTCAGACATGGCCATATGCAAATCAGTCTTGACCCTGTGCCTCATGGGAACAGTCCAGCCCAAACTGCCAAGCCAGGTCCTCCCTGGACCAGAATCAAGCATCCTGGGACCGGTTTCGGGCTTTCAGCCCTCTTCAGCCAGGATAGCTTGACTCCAGTGGCACAGTGAGCCCAGGCTCAATCTGCATAACATTACATCCAAGGGGGTCCTTTGGCAACAACTGCAGAGCCGCATTAGTTGCAGCCACACTCAGGGAGTCGTATGATATGTCAGAAAGAAAACTGACATCTTGTTCCAGATGAGATGAAATTGGAGGGTAATGAAAGCCAGGCTTTGGAAGTCTCTCAGGAGAACATAAGTCACAAATGAATTCAACTGATTAGCAAAATATGAGGCTAGATCTGATTGCTTCAATCTAATCTTAACCTTTTTATCGCAGGATCAGACGGGGAAGTCTCCTTTGAAATAACAGAACCGTCAGCCAACCAGAAGTCAACTCCATACCGGGCACATATTCCTCCATACTTCTTTGATGACTGTACTTTTTTTTCTCAGGAATTTTGACAAAAACTTGTTTTTTCCAATCTCATTTCTCTCACAGGATTCAAGGGAAACTGTCTTTTTTTTTCTTATAAAGATGCTAGAAATCCTGCCCCTGGGGTTCAGTTGCTGGATACGCGAGGTCCTTTCTGTCATTCTGCACACCTTAAACACAGCTCCCGGTGACATCTGACTCTCGGCCTGTGTATCAGGGTTGCTCTCAGCCTGTTGCTTAGGTTTGTTGGGCTGGAAGCCCTCCCTGGACTGAAGGGAGGAGGCTGCAGCCTTACCAAGCATCGCCTGTAATACTGAGGGGTACATGTATGAGCCCCTTGCGCAGCAGTAGAGTCACTTTTTTTGAAGCTCCGGTGGCGCCAATTACAAAACCATGTGTATGAGGTTATGAAATACCTCCCTGCGTGACTTTAAATGGTCTCATAGATATGAAATAAGGCAGATCGCTGTGTTGCCCGACTCTGCATAATGCGGCATTCCCACCGCGAAGCCCATGGATTTTGACACTGCTCCAGATTTACAAAACCATGTTCTGCAGCGCACATAGAAAGCAAAAATGCCTCCATTGATTGTTTTTGTGCAGGAAGGTTTCGCAATCATTACTACATGGCGGACCCCCTTGCAGGGGTGTCTGCGTTGGTGGCCATTTGTGGCCGGCAGGTGAAAGGTTTTCAGACCCTCTTCGTCCTGTTGCAAGCCGTGGTATCCATCTTTATTGGCACTGGAGCCAGTGGCGCCTTAAATTCTACTGTTTACAAAGTTATTACAGATTCAGCGCAGAGACCTTCACGATAAACATGTCAGGGCACTTGATTTTTTTAAACTGGAAGATTCCTGGGGCTCCTGGCATGTCTCTGCGCTTTTAGGAGCTTTGCAGCTCCTCAATGAGACGGGGGGGCATATTTATGAGCCCCTTTCGTCACTGTAGCGCCGCGTTTTGTGACGTTCTGGTGGCGCAAACTTCAATGTCATATTCATGAGGTCACGCGAAGCTGCCCTCACAGATATGGAGTAGAGCAAGCGGCGTAAATCACCGAGCCGCCGTACTCTGCATTGGGGAGAAGTTCCATGGGCGTTGTGGGGGTGTTACTGCAAAATAGGGGACCCCTCTAAAGGTTAGTCTTTCAGGCTAGGGAGAAGATAATAGATAGGCTCCGAGGGAGCATGTTTAGTGTTTTTCCATGCAGCATCCGTGGATCTTGACGCTGACCCGGATTTACAAAACTATGTAAACCTGAAGATGCGCCAAAACCTTACACTCCCCCGGGGAGGCGCAACGAGGAGAAACATTTTTCCTAGGGCCTTATTTACAAGCCCAGTGCGCTGTGGGGAGTAACTTTTTTGACATTCCGGTGAGGCACTGGGCTTACCCATGTCTACGAGGGCACAAAAAGCCACCCTCCGTGGCTTATCATGACCTCGTGGATATGGTGTGAGGCAACGCAGTGCACGTCGCTGCATTGCCTCGCACTGCGTGCGGAGGCGTGCCCTGGGAGTTGTGGCGGGTGTTCCCACTCAAAGTCTGTGGTTTTAACACATGTCCAGATTCACAACGAAGCGAAAATCTGGGAATACGGCAGAACCCTGCACCTCCCCAGGGGTGGCATAAGGGTTGTTTTTTGTGAAGGAAGGAGTCCCTCCCGCCACAAAAATAACCTGATTTTAATGTAGACGCCCTTGCATCATGGTGCCAAGGTGCCTGCGTTGGCGCTAGGCTGCCATTTATGTGCCACTGCAGTGGAAGAGGACAGGAATTTGCGGTATCTCATAGATACAGCGCATTCCTTCCCTTTTCTTTTGACACAGGACAGCGCAGCGCAGTGACGTTCAGCGCTGTCTTGCGTCAGATTGTACTAAATGAGGTCCTTCGTGTTTTGCTCTTTTCACGCATGCTGCATTCTGCAGCGCACATTCTATGAGAGAAACAGCCTCCCAGGGTTGTTTTTGTGCACGAAGCTGTCTCTTCTTGCACAAAAACAATCCTGCCGACAACACAGGCGCACTTGCGCCAACAGCAACGTCGCTCCTTTCTCGATTCATTCAATCTCTGGATAGTGAGTGGCTTGAAAGAGTATGAGGGTAGGGTGTCACATCTGGCCTGCCTCTGGGTGGCCACTTGTAGGTCTCATACATAATGACTCCCTGGCCACTGTTGGGCTCAGCAATGCCAGGCAGCTCAGGGAGATTACACAGGAAGCAGAGCAGAGCTCTTTGTTTTGGAGCAACCTTTGCTCTTGTCTCAGAAGCCCCCGAGGAGCTGGTTGGAGGATCATTATCAGAGGCTTGGCTTTCAGTTCCATATTTTCCGCTCTGGCCGGAATCCCACTGAACCGGTTTTGAGGTGTCGGTAAACCTTGAGATAAAATACACCTCAGTCTCAGCAAAGAGCAACAAACTACAGAGCAGGTGAGACCGGAAAATATGCAATGCCATGGAGGCGTGCCTTATCCCAACTGTAGAACCCACACGTAGCGCGTACCCAGTGAGTCCAACCGTGAAACCTACTCATGGCCCTTACCCAGAGACCTCAACTATGGAGCCAACACACACAGGGCCCGATTCAAATAACTAACTTAAGACAAAATCCTAAACTTACTACCATTTTGGTATTCACAGAAGGCACTTACCCATTTTGGTATTCACAGAAGGTAAGGAGTAGTAACTTTAGGACTCCTAACTTTACTACTCCTAAACTGATAAAAATCCTAACTTTAAGACTGTCGGTATTCACAGAAGGCATTTAGGAGTCCTAAAGTTAAGACTCCTAACTTCTGTGAAGACCGAACTGAGTAAGTGCCTTCTGTGAATACCAAAATGAGTAAGTGCCTTCTGTGAATACCAAAATGGTAGTAAGTTTAGCATTTTGTCTTAAGTTAGTTCTGTGAATCGGGCCCACAGTAATAAGGGTTAGGAGGAACAGCCCACTCCGACGTCCTGACATACAACTCTATCCACACAAAGAAAAGCCGCTATGCAAAATATGTTGCTCTGGAAAAGAGTTAGGTAGACAAGACACGTGTTGTTAAAACTGACCTCACAAACGGAAATCTGTGGCATGCTTCATCATAGGGCTGCTAACACACTTCAGCGCAAGCCGAAGACGTGTTGATGTGTGTAACGTTCTCATTTTGTTGCAGGTAAATCACTGGGAGTAAGTTACAAAATCTTTTTTGACTAGAGCATTGACTCAACCCGTGACTTCCCTCTAACTCCACAAGGTAGGAGTTAGGGAGAAGATTCTAGAGATCTAGCTTTATAGTCCTGATGAAAGCCGGGGACAACACATTAGCCGGCTGAAACATGTTGACAGTTTGCAGATTGGAGGAGTAGTGAGTTCATTATAGCCCAACATATCACCATCCATTGGTTTTTCAAAACCTTATTAATCTAACCAGAGAGTCCACTAATAAAGGATCGTTTAGACATCACTGTCTTAGTTTTAATCACCTTCTCTACACTTATCCTTTTTTTGATTCCACAGAGAAGTTCTTTATGTTCGTCTTGTCTCTCCCTCCCTATTGCTCCACCTTTGTCGTTGGGTTGTGCGGAGGTGTGTTAGCAGTCCTATGATGAAGCATGCCACAGATTTCTGTCTGTGGGTGAGGGCAGTTTTAACAGCAAGTGTGTCTTGTCTACCTAACTCTTTTCCAGAGCATCATATTTTGCATAGCCTATAAGCACAAAG
This sequence comes from Lissotriton vulgaris, assembly GCF_964263255.1. Taxonomy (NCBI): domain Eukaryota; kingdom Metazoa; phylum Chordata; class Amphibia; order Caudata; family Salamandridae; genus Lissotriton; species Lissotriton vulgaris. The sequence continues at coordinate 1,773,055,491 of NC_141695.1, read as the reverse complement.
AGTGAGAGAGGCATTATTGTAAAGACAACACTTATAGGGTTGAATCCCAAACACAGAGGAGAAGCGATGACAGAAATAACTGTTTTTGTTCTAAATGCTGTGGTGAGTCCTTTTATTTATTAGTGTACACATAACAGCCAACGCGTTTCAACCTTGTGGGCTTCTTCAGGGCAAGGATACGGTCCACAAAGCACAGGGTATTAGCCAAGGTAAGTAGATTATATCTCCTATGGATTCCAGATTAAAAGATCTGAATAAGAGTGCTCAGAAATTTCTGTTCAAAACGTAAGTTGATAAGCCAAGTGTACAAGTGGCACGCTAATAGCAGTCAAGAACCAGAGCTCTTAAATTATTGTGCTTGGCTGCAGGCCTGTACAAAGGCAAACGAGATAAAATCCTATCACGTCAGTTTTGAAAGTATTGTATTGTAAGCATGCCCCTTACCCAGAGAGACCAACCACGGAGCCTACACGTGACCCTTACCCAGAGACCTCATCAAACGTGGGGCCCACACATGCCCCTTACCCAGAGAGACCTAACACGGAGCCCACACATGCCCCTTACCCAGAGAGACCAACTACGGAGCCCGCACATGACCCTTGCCCAGAGACCTCATCAAACGTGGAGCCCGCACATGACCCTTACCCAGAGAGACCAACCACGGACACCGCACATGACCCTTACCCAGAGAGACCAACCACAGAGCCGCACATGACCCTTACCTACAGAGTCCAACCACAGAGTCTGGACATGACCCTTAGCCAGAGAGACCAACAATGGAGCCAGCACATGACCCTTACCCAGAGAGACCAACCACGGAGCCCGCACATGACCCTTACCCAGAGAGACCAACCACGGACACCGCACATGACCCTTACCCAGAGAGACCAACCACAGAGCCGCACATGACCCTTACCCAGAGAGACAAACCACGGACACGCACATGACCCTTACCCAGAGAGACCAACCACGGACACCGCACATGACCCTTACCCAGAGAGACCAACCACGGACACCGCACATGACCCTTACCCAGAGAGACCAATCACAGAGCCCACACATGCCCCTTACACAGAGACATCATCAAACGTGGAGACCACACATAACCCTTACGCAGAGAAAGCAACAACAGAGTGCGCACATGAACCTTACCCAGAGACCGCATCAAACGTGGAACCCGCACATGCCCCTTACCCAGAGAGACCAACCACGGAGCCCGCACATGCCCCTTACCCAGAGACCTCATCAAACGTGAAGGCCACACATGACCCTTACCCAAAGAGACCAACCACGGAACCCGCACATGCCCCTTACCCTGAGAGACCAACCACAGAGCCCGCACATAACCCTTACCCAGAGAGACCAACCACGGAGCCCGCACATGACTCTTATCCAGAGAGACCAACCACGGAACCCACACATGCCCCTTACCCAGAGAGACCAACCACGGAGCCCTCACATGCCCCTTACCCAGAGAGGCCAACCACGGAGCCTGTACATGCCCCTTACCCAGAGAGACCAACCAAGGAGTGGTGCATTGTAGATTGCAGTGGGGCAAGGTAGAGTGGTGCAGAGCAGAGTAGAGCAGAGTAGCGCAGAGTGGAGTGGTGCAGCATAGAGTGCTGTGCTGCATAGTGCAGTGGCACTGAGTACAGTGAAGTAGAGTAGATTATTTCAGAGTAGAGTGCAGTGGTGGATTGTAGATTGCAGTGGGGGCGGTAGAGTGCCATGGTACATGTTAGATTGCAGTGGGGGCGGTAGAGTGCAGTGGCATACAGAGTAGTGGTGTGGGGTAGAGTGGCGTAGAGTAGAGCAGATTAGAGTGGCGAAGAGTGGGTTGGCATATAGTTCATTGGCATAGAGTGGCACAGAATAGAGTGCATGGGTGTTGATTGCATTGGCATAGAGTGCAGTGATGCAGAGTACGGCAGAGTATAGTGCAGTGACACAGTGTGGAGTGGCGTGGCATAGTGTGGAGTGGTGCAGATCAGAGTGGGGTGACGCAGTGTGGAGTGACATGGAGTTGAGTGGTGCATAGTAGGGCAGAGTACAGTGCAGTGACACAGTGTGGAGTGGAGTGGCATAGTGTGGATAGGTGCAGAGTAGAGTGGAGTAGGGTAAAGTAGAGTGTTCAAGGCGTGGTGGCGCACTGCCATTTCAGACAACATATCTTCAATTTAAATGACTATTATATTTGCATAGACACCCTTTTATGGATTGAAGTATACAGCGCACAAATGATAATGCGTCTTTGTGTATTGATTTGTTTTGATCGTATTAAAGTATTTGTTTCCACCACACTTCACAGCCTCCCCCCCAAGCACACCCTCATCAGACAGCACCATTGTGACATAATTCTTCTCACTTTGAAGTCAGAGAAAAAAAAGTAAACACCAAGCTCCCTCGGAAGAGAGCGAGCTTGACATTTGACCTCTGTCTTTGAAAGAAAGCGAGTCTGTGAAAGAATACAGTAAACAAGGTTTGGGCAGCGGGAGGGATGGACTCGAGCTGGACAGCCTACAGCAAATAGAAAGCCAGAAGACGTGAGTGACAAGCCACAGAGCCAATGGTCAGCAGAGGGCGGGATGAGTGTTAGAAGTGGGCGGGATCGGAAGGGCATGGCGTGCCTCTCTTTTAAAAATGATGTTAGTCCGTTCCCCTACTTCTTTGTTTTACAAAAGCGTACCGGGACTGCAGGAATAGCCCTACTTTAAAATTCCAACTTTATTTTTCAGCCTGTGCGGTGTCTGCAGTGCGCCTGACCTCCTCTCCTTCCCCTCTGTGTCTAGGGGCCTGCAAAGTGACACTGAAAGGGCCATCAGTCTTCGCATAGCGTGAACATAGCTCCCTCTGATGGCCCTGTTGCTGCCCTGAGTCCGTGATTCACACCTCATTTAGTGAGGACCCTGCCTGCCAGCCCCCACTGTGACCAATACAAAGGTCACATCAGGATACTTTGGTGTCCCCGCCCTTGACCTTCCTTGTCCTTTATTTTTGGACTCACACAGACTGAAAGACGCCACCTGGGAAGGAAGAAAATGGCTTCACTGAGGACTTTGTGACTTACTGTAAATCTGCTCTCCAGCCAGCCACAACTGAAAACAAGCATTGGCATGGCCAATAGGTCTCGCCTTTGGGACCAATAATTAATTTGCCATTTTGTGATGAGAGTAATTGGAAAAGATCTGTTACCAGATCGGGATCTCCTTTATAGGGGAGTCTACACTTACTATAGTCATTAATTCTTTACCAATTAAACAATATACCCAGGACAAAAAGACCTTCTATATCAATTTGGCAGCAATGCATTTCTGTTTGCAGGACTTTCCTTATCAATGTAGCCACCCCTCTATGGACTGCACTCACTTAAGAGAGACATTCAAACCGTGACAATTTATTAAAGATGGTAAAAGTTGACAGACTACATATGAGGATGCGAGTGTACTGCCGAAAAATAATAGCCGGATTATGTGTAAAAACCCATGGTTTAATGGTCAGTAATTTACACCAATTGAACCTATTCACATTAAAGAAAAAATTCCCAATTAACATAATATGAACATAACGTGTATTTGCAAAGTGAATGTTCACCGAAGGGTATCTTGCTGCTGAATAACAGATGTTTATTCTTAACCAACTCAATGGTAATCATTTTATCGACCCCAAAAGGTTGAAAGGCTGAGTGACCTGCCAAAATTTGAACCTCTAACTACTAAGGCACCAGACCCGATAAAATATAGTCCTATGTGTATCCATAATGAAATAATTAAATGCCAGTTGAGGTGTATTCCATCCTCACCTCCACTATCTGCCATACCCATCGAATCAATAGCACATTGATACATTGGCATAACAGCAAATGTGCTGGTCCGTTATTATAAAGCGCAATTTCCTTATTTCCAATATGATTTATAAAGTGCCAATTGTTAATGTAGGTGTGACTCGCTCATGGGAACCGTTAGGCGCACACAGGTAGATACTGACAGGAACTGGCAACGCACAGCCTCACAGGTAGGGCCATAAACACTGGTAGGTGCAGAGAACAGGCACAGTGCAGGCAGGCTCCGTGGAGCCAGCACAGGTCTATGCGCACACAGGCCAGAGTACAAAATGGACGGCATATCTGACTTGCTTCTTGGTGTACTTGGTACTAATTATCCCTGGTATGGGTTGGTCATGACGGCGGCAGTAGAAACAGGAACCATAAACATGGTTTACTTTCTGTAGTTACACTCACTGACGGGTCCTAGACCCAGAGAAGACAAAAAGAGATTTGGGTGCAGGGTGCTTAAGAGCTCAATGGTGTGCGTTCATGGCTGGTGGGTCAAAGGTGTGCGATGGCATACTGTTGATTGATGTCAATCTGTCAGGACGGTAGCGACCAGCACAGAGCGGGTTAGGTGTATATAGCCCAATATTTGAGGGGGTGGGTGGCTGGGAACACATAGGCACTGGATAACGAGGGTCAGGGTGGCTGTGTGGAGCAGCAGAGATGCGTTGGCTAGTCTATGAAGACGTCTGGAAGGGAGGGGTGGTAGCCGAATCTTTCTGAACAGGGCGGCCTCCCAAGGTCCAGCTCGCTTGTGACCCCTGTAGCCTTCCCGCTCACTGAACGCCCGGTGGTTCCTAAGACCCTTTGTTTGTCACAAGGAGAGACATTCTGGATATTCATGTTAGGGCCGTCTTTCCCCTAGTACCCCCACACACTTACTGCCATCGAACAGTACCATGCTGCCATCTCGGGCTGGAGATGCCATCTACAATGAGACTCACTCCATCCACCCCTCAAGCCGCTCCTCTTAGTGAGCATTCCGGGCTCCGAATCTTAAAAACATGCGTGCACGCCTCGCGCAAGTAGTGGGTGGGGGGGAGTGTGGGCCGAGAGCAGGCAGAGTTTCTCTTGCGGGACCGGGACCGATAATTCCTACCAGATGGCACCACTCGCTCCCACAAGGGAATCGCCAAATGTGCACGCGTTGCCATTCAAAGCAATGCAACGCGTGCACGTTTTTGCCTCGAAAAGGGACTCAATGGCTAAAGGTCTCTTTTCTAAGCGCGCATGTGCTCTGCGTAGGCGAGACGTAAATAGGGGGACGGCGGGTACTGTAGCAGAGGCCCTCAGCTGACCAAGCTCCACCAGCCTCTCCTGGAAGTTCTCAATGCCTGCCCAGAAGTCCCCGGGCCCTCCTTTGCAGCTCTGCTCTTTTCTCTGAACCGGGGCCTGCAAGAGGAGTCTGGACTGCCTCAGAACTCCACAAACATCAAGTAAGTGGGGGAATAAAATACCTGGTGTATTATTTTAAATAACCGGAAAATGTGAATGTCTGAGCTCACAAACTTTATTGTCTCTCAGTCTCTACTTTATACAGAAGCACTTTCAGCATGTGCTGCCTGCTTAGGGGCCACTGCAAATATGCAGCAACATTATGTTGCAGTGTTGACTAAATTATGCAGCAAAAAAGACCGCAGTGTTATGTAGTACATTTTCTGATACTATATTATTTTGACATTTGTACGCATACAACAGTCTATGCAAAGCTTTTGCCTCATTAATTCTAGTGTAACGTGCAAATACAGCGGTGAGAGAGGTCAACCTTGCACACGCCTTCCACTTCACCAAACGTACTAAAAATTGGCATGTTTTGCTATTTGATCTGTATCCAGGGTTCCATGGGTGGGTAACACTAGAAAAACGATCCCAGGGGACTGTATAGTGATCACTTTCGAGGATCCACGTATAGCGGACTATATTTGCTCCTGGGAAGACATCGCTACAAACGGAGGTATTAGAATTAAGTCACTTTCTTTTTTTTACCCTTTTAGGCAATTAAACGGACTTCCCCAGGAACAAGACCCTCCTTGGGCCGTTCCAGTCTCCCGACAGGATGATTTACCGAACCCTAGATATTATGGGCCCCCCAGACATTATGACCCAGATTATTCCTGGCATACAGTGGGATCACGGTATCAGGGGGGAGGCTGGGTAGATAGGAGGCCATACACACAAAGGCCGGTGTCTAGAGAGCAGCCCCGGTGGGATCCATGGCATAACACCCCGTTGTTTAATAGATATAGCGGACATGAAATGGTCGATTGACCATTAAATGAAAGTGAACCCACCAATTCGCACGCACTCCCTAGCCCTGTGAAATTAAATATCTCTTTGGCATCCACGGAGGTCGAAGCAGTACCCAAAGCAGAACAATTAAAAGATGCGATACCTCCTATTCCCATACTCTATTGGAACGTAGCAGGTCTGCGCTCCAAAATTGAGGATGGGATGGCACAAAACTTTTAGAACCTTATCAAATAATCTGTCTCCAGGAGACATGGTCAACAGAAGAGCTTCATTTACAAGGTTATAAAACCTACTTTGTTCCAGCAGTAAGTAGTATAATGGGTAGACCCAAAGGTGGCTTAGTAACCTATATAGCGAACACCTTACCCCACCTAAAAGTGGCTATAGTTTTTTATGAGCCTAATTATCAAATCCTTACTCTCTCCTTTGCTAACAAGGAGACTATCTTCTTAATCAATCTATATAATAACCTTGATGAAGACCAATTCATAAACCTCCTCAGAAATGCACACGAGAGACTAAAACAACTTTATCAATGGAGAATTAGTCAGGGGGTAACCCACTTAATATGGGGAGGAGATTTCAATCTCCATCCATGTCCAATGACCAATCCACTCTGTTGTGGGATGGTGGATGAATTCGAGGCCCCATTGGTACACTTCACGCACAATAAAGCGGGGAATGTTCTAAATGCCGTGCTCTCGGACTTGGACCTGCAAATTGCTAATCGCCGAAATGTAGACTCAAACTCACTTAATCCGACCTATGTGGGTAGAGGCTACCACACAACAGTTGATTTTATCTTTCTGTCTTCTGGCCTGATAGGTATAGCTAAAGATTTCCGGGTCATTGGTAATTCACTTAGTGACCACTCAGCCCTAAGGATAAATCTTTATTTACCTGAGTTCAAGCCCCAAAACTCGGCCATAGCAAATACGCTCGCACAGAACAAACTAGAGATTGGTAAACAGAACGGATACACAATCAAATGGGGAAAAATCAACCCACAGAAATCACAAAAAAACTGATCAACCAGGCATACCCAAATATATTAAAATGTCTGGATCTCTCCTCAAGCTATGAGGAAGTTCTAACAAACTTTAAACAAATTTTAGAGCACATCAAGGAATTACTTTCGTAAAAACCCAGATCAAATCATTCAGTAAAGAAAGGGTGGTTTAATCATAACTGCACAACAGCTCTAACCAAACTAAAATCGGCGCTTCACAACAAACCAAGGGACGTAGATCAAATTAAACTCCTAAGGCGCCAATATATAGGGGAACGAAAATCGAGAATTGCAGAATTGAAGCAGAAACTCTGGGACGATCTTCATAAGAGTGCTGTATCAAAAAATAGTGAGCTCTTCTGGCGAACAGTCAGAACCCCATATCTCTCTGACACTGGTACCCCCAGGATAGAAGTTGCTATAGATGAGCACACATGGGTTGCACATTTCTCCAAGATTTTTAAAAGTAGTTCACCCACAGACTTATTGCCCCCAAAAGTACAGTACCCAATCCCGCTCCTGTTTGACATCCCTGACCTTTTGGAAGCATTGCAGAAAAGTAAACTGGGTAAAGCTCCAGGCCCTGACGGGGTCCCAGTGGACTTTTTTAAAAGTAACCTAGATCTCTGGGCCCCCATTATAACAAGAGTGTGCATAGCTGCGGCAAATGAGGGAGTTTTAAGTTCCTGGACTAAGTCAATAATGGTCCCCATTTTTAAAAAAGGGGACCGCCAAGATGTGAAGTGTTATCGGCCAATCTCACTGCTGGACTCGCTCGGGAAAGTAGTGGGGAGAGTCATCCTAGAGCGTCTCCAGCAGTGGAGTGAGGATCGAGGCATTATTTCCGATATCCAATTTGGCATCCGAGAGGGTTTCGGAACAGTAGAACAGGCCCTTAATCTCTCCTTAATAATGGGAAAATACACACAGGCTAAGGCAACCAAGATTTACATGGTCTTTGTCGACCTGTCCGCAGCGTTTGACTGCGTATCGCATGCAAAACTGTGGACGGTCCTACGCCAAATGGGAGTAGAGCCATCTCTTTTGGACTTTCTGAGGGAACTCTATTCCGGTGCAACGGCCAGAGTGCGATTTGGCCTGAATGGCGAGTTGACAGCCCCGTTTAGTGTAGAGCGTGGAGTCAGGCAGGGATGCGTCCTGGCCCCCTTCCTCTTCTCTTTCTATACTAATGGCCTGGAGGGGGAGATGTTGAGTTGGGCTCAGGATCTCCCACGTATAAATCAGCGCCTGATTCCCGCTCTGCTCTACGCGGACGACGCAGTCATTCTTGCGCACACCACGCGAGCTTCAGCATTCACTGAATAGGTACACGACCTTTATGGGAAATCTGGATTTACGGGTGAATGTGAAGAAAACCCTTGTCATGACAGCAGGCAAGGGGAAAAAAAGAACAAAGTACATTTACCTCGATAACCAAAAGCTTGAGGTCACCCCCCAATACCCTTACCTGGGCATCATGATAGATGAACAACTGACATGGAAGCCAGCAGTAGATACAAGAGGTCATCTCTTTAAGAGATCAATAGCGGCTCTAACGAGTTTCTCTCAGAGATTAGGAAAAAGGCCCCCAGTGGAGCTAATGAAAATCTATAATGCTATATGCCAGGCTATTGCCCTATATGGTGCGGGAGTCTGGGGATACACTGATACTAGCTCCATCCAGAAGGCTGAAAATGTTTTCCTTAGATTTCTCCTAGCCACCCCGAAAGGCACCTCAACCTATGCCATGCACTTGGAACTAGGAATACCCTACATAGAGGACCTAATTAAAACTTAACCAGTGATGCTGTGGCGGCGCATTTGGACATCTGACAAGAATGCGCTGACCCAGTCCATTATTGCTGACTCGATGGCGCTGGATAAATCCCTCAAAGTAAAATGGCTCTCCTATGTAAGAAATTTTTTCAAAGATCTAGGGCTAGAGAATTACTTCCTTGAACCAGAGTCTATAATGGATATCTCGAAGAGAGACCTTAAACAATTAGCTCTAAGACACCTGGAGACTCTAAGACTGGCATCTGAATCACTAAAAACTGCGGTAGTCCATGCGAATATGGTACAAATAGCCCATGGCATTCATCCGTATCTAACACTCCAAATATCAACATACGAGAGAATGCTAATGACTAGATTCAGGCTGAACACTTTTTTTAGATTGGTTGCGTTTCCATTGAAAAACGGCTGGGAAGCCACTTTTCCACCTTGTCCGTGTGATGGACTATCAAAACAATCCAACCTACATGTGATTATGCTTTGCAAATTCCACCACTCGCATAGAAAAATGTGGCTACTACCAATACTGAGGAGCTGGGGATTGAGACAATGCAGGCCCGCTCTTCTCAGACTCCAAATGCTGGAAACTAAAAATGTCTGTTATTTTGTGATCAACTTTTTAAAATGCATCATGAAGCACAGGAACAAAGTCCACTGATTGATTGGTGAATGACTGATAGAGTCAGAGAGAAGGCAAGGGTCATTGCACATACACAGGAGAGTTCGTTTGTTTGCACAAGTGTCCCACAAGTCCTAACCTAAGGAAGCTTCCTTCACTGCAGCGTCGTTATCATGATAAACAAGCCCAAGGCGCTGCCACCGTCCTAACAGGCCTCAGAGGTACCTGGGATTCCAGCACGCCTCTGCCCTCATGCCATTGGAGCCAAGGTCATGGCTGGAACCTTCACCCACTCTGGGATTTATTAACCTCGGCGCATGGCATTCTGGGGCTTGGAGTTTTGCTTTAACATAGAATAGACTTGACTGTCCTGGTTTGTCAAATGTTTTCTGTTGAAGAGGAAAGAAGGTCCGCAGGTGACGCGCACACCCAGGGGCCGCTGGGTAACTATGGTGCCAGGTGGCAATGTGTGCCAGGCAGCAGAGTGACCGCAGATGACGTGCACGCCCAGGGGCCGCTGGGTAACCATGCCCGGTGGTGGCAGTGTGTGTTAGGTGCAGGTGGCAGTGTGTGCCAGGCAGCAGAGTGCCCGCAGCTGGCGCGAACGCTGCCCACAGGCAGCTTGGGCAGTGTGCCAGATGCTGCTAGGTTGGACCGGGCAGCAGGAATGCTGATTTTCCGCCTCTCACTCGCATTGTTTCACCTGTTGACAGGTGTGGTGAGCTCAGGTCTGAAGAATGCCCCTCTGGGTACCGAAGTGACTCCTCTTTCACTCCGTCCGGGACGGCGATGGACAGTCACTGCTCTCAGGGCTGAGAGAGTTCCTTGTTCCTTGTTTCCAGAGTGCACAGTTCTGTAGTAGGGGATCTCTGTGTATAGTCATAATCTAGTGAATAGTCCCGCCCATGTTCGTGGACCCCGGCAATCAAAAATAATCTCTTAAGTTGTCAAAATAATGCAGAAACTGCAAACTTATTGTCAATTGTTATTCCCAGGCTACGCACTGCTTGTTTGGGGGACGGACATGGGCCTGAAGTTTGGGGCCACCAGTCGCTGGAGCAGTTCTCGTCAGCTTTTCCAAACAGGATGATCTCCGTCTTGCTTCCATCCAGCTGCAGGTGGTTACTGCCCATCCAGCTGCGGATGGTTACTGCCCATAGAGCTGCAGGTGGTTACTGTCCATCCAGCTGCAGGTGGTTACAGCCCATCCAGCTGCAGGTGGTTACTGCCCCTCAAGCTGCAGGTGGTTACTGCCCATCCAGCTGCAGGTGGTTACTGCCCCTCCAGCTGCAGGTGGTTACTGCCCTTCCAGCTGCAGGTGGTTACTGCCCATCCAGCTGCAGGTGGTTACTGCCCATCCAGCTGTTAATGTGGATCATACCCCTTTTAAAACGGGTCATTGTATCTATGGGGTCAGGGCAAAGGTAATTAACAGCTGAGTGTTGTCCGCGTAGGACACGCCTCAAATCCATAGGACCAGACCAATGGACCCCTGCCAAAGGTGTTACATAGAGGTTGAAAAGCATCGAACTGAGGATAGAGCCCTGGGGGACTCCTATGCTCACCGCACGACTACACGAGGCCAGGGCACCAGTTGGTACTGTTGCTGTTCGGTTCATGAGATGGTTCTTGACCAATCAAGGGGTTCATGAGATAGTTCCTGAACTGATCGAGGGGTTCATGAGATGGTTCCTGAACCCATCGAGGGGTTAATGAGATGGTTCCTGACCAATTGAGGGGTTCATGAGATGGTTCCTGACCAATTGAGGGGTTCATGCGATGGTTTCTGAACCAATCGAGGGGTTCATGAGATGGTTTCTGAACCAATCGAGGGGTTCATTAGATGGTCCCTGACCAATCGAGGGGTTCATGAGATGGTTCCTGAACCGATCAAGGGGTTCATGAGATAGTTCCTGACCAATCGAGGGGTTCATGAAATGGTTCCTGAAACAATTGAGGGGCTCATGAGATGGTTCCTGAACCAATCGAGGGGTTCATGAGATGGTTTCTGAACCGATCGAGGGGTTCATGAGATGGTTCCTGAACCCATCGAGGGGTTCATGAGATGGTTCCTGACCAATTGAGGGGTTCGTGAGATGGTTTCTGAACCCATCGAAGGGTTCATGAGATGGTTCCTGAACCCATCGAGGGGTTCATGAGATGGTTCCTGACCAATTGAGGGGTTCATGAGATGGTTCCTGAACCCATCGAAGGGTTCATGAAATGGTTCCTGAACTGATCGAGGGGTTCATGAGATGGTTCCTGAACCCATTGAGGGGTTCATGATATGGTTCCCGAACCGATCGAGGGGTTCATGAGATGGTTCCTGAACCCATCGAGGGGTTCATGAGATGGTTCCTGACCAATTGAGGGGTTCATGAGATGGTTCCTGAACCGATCGAGGGGTTCATGAGATAGTTCCTGACCAATCGAGGGGTTCATGAGATAGTTCCTGACCAATCGAGGGGTTCATGAAATGGTTCCTGAACCAAATGAGGGGCTCATGAGATGGTTCCTGAACCCATCGAGGGGTTCATGAGATGGTTCCTGACCAATTGAGGGGTTCGTGAGATGGTTTCTGAACCGATCGAGGGGTTCATGAGATGGTTCCTGAACCCATTGAGGGGTTCATGAGATGGTTCCTGAACCGATCGAGGTGTTCATGAGATGGTTCCTGAACCGATCGAGTGGTTCATGAGATGGTTCCTGAACCGATCGAGGTGTTCATGAGATGGTTCCTGAACCCAATCGAGGTGTTCATGAGATGGTTCCTGAACCGATCGAGGGGTTCATGAGATGGTTCCTGAACCGATCAAGCGGTTCATGAGATGGTTCCTGAACCGATCGAGGGGTTCATGAGATAGTTCTCGAACCGATCGAGGTGTTCATGAGATGGTTCCCGAACCGATCTAGGGGTTCATGAGATGGTTCCTGAACCCATGGAGGGGTTCATGAGATGGTTCCTGCACCAATCGAGGGGTTCGTGAGATGGTTCCTGAACCAATCGAGGGGTTTATGAGATGGTTCCTGAACCCATCGAGGGCCCTCCCCCTGACTCCCACCCCCCGTAGCCCTTGTTCTAGAATGCTGGGGGAGATGGGGTCAGATGTCAGCAGGAACCTTCTCCCTAGGTCCACCGTGGATGCTCAACGCGGGCCTAACATGGTTCAGTTCCTTCCTGAGGGACAGGTCTAGTAGAGGAGGGGGTGGGAAGCGTTCGCCCCTCCCTCTTCCGGCCCCTCAGCGTCTGACAAGGGCCCCTTCTGGCCCCGCCCTCGAACCTTAGCATGGGGCCACTTAGATGCACAGGTCTCTGCTCTGACCATGCTCAGCTCTGGCTCAATATGTGCTTCTGAGGCGACATGCATGTAACATCCGAAGAACATACAGACAGTCTGTGGGCAGAGAAGGAGTAGTTTCTGTCCTGTAACTCCAGTTCTGTAGTAGGGGTATCTCTGTTATAGTCATAATCTAGTGAATAGTCCCGCCCATGTGCGTGGACCCCGGCAATCAAAAATAATCTCTTAAATTGTCAAAATAATGCAGAAACTGCAAAGACACTTAAGAGAGAATTTAAAGACAAATAATGCAGCCTATATACACAGGCTACACTGTCCAGTACTTCAACTAGAAATTCCACCAAAAAACACCACACATAATACAGCCTGCCAGTTTCTACCATAGAGAAACTTGCCTCCCCCAGTAAAAGACTCTGGAATGATAGAGAGGAAGGTAGGGACAGACAAGCCCCATAGGCTGCCATTATGTGGCTTAAATAGGATACTGTGCCTTTAAGAGAACTTTCCAGAACTTCTCCCAGTATCCCAGAATGCATAGCAGGTCCCTCTACTTTCAGTTCTTTTTTCCGGCTCCTGCTTACAGGACCCTGGCATTGAGCTCTCCCTTGTTTCAAGGGTTTATTGAATATTTTGGCACTTTTGTGTTTTAAAAGTGTTTCAGTTTACTTTCTTGGTGTTCTCTTTCTCTTTTTTGTGCTGATTCAGGCGTTTTAGGGCTCTAAAATGCCTGGCCTTTTTGATAAGTGTCCAGCATGTGGGAGGAAGAAGGCCAAGAGTGATCCCCACGATGTCTGCATCGTCTGCCTCCCTGAAGATCATGTCTCTGAGGATTGTGTCATCTGCAAGCAGTTTACTGCTCGGACTCTGAGGGACAGGATGAAGATCAGGCTTTCTGGCCTTGAGGAGAGACGTCTGCAGGCTGCAGGTGGGTCTGGGCAGGCTGGGAAGGTTCCCTCTGCCTCTGCTGAGGCCTCTGGGGGGCTCCCCAGAGGCAGGAAGTCCAGCAAACGGTCCCGGTCTCCGTCGACGTCGATAGCATCGACGACGACGTCGAGAGGGATGACAGCGGTGTGCTCCCCTTCTTCCCGGGCTCCGGGTCAAGACGGCGTGACGGCTCGACGTCGAAGGGCCTGGAGAGGTCGCCGTCGAAGCCACCGTCGACGTCATCGTCGACGTCAAGGTCTTCCTATCGACGTCAGAGACGAAGTGACAAGCATCGGCGCTCGCCGTCGAGGCGACACCGCCGATCGCCTTTGAAGCATCGGTCGACGTCGAGGGGCTCCTCGACGTCGAGAGCATCTAGACGGCGGTATCGACGCTCGTCGTCGAGGAAGGAACGTTTGACGTCGCGGAGGCGGCGTATGACATCGCGGAGGAAGAGGTCGACGTCGAGGGGTCGGCGTTCGACGTCGAGGAAGAGGAGGTCGACGTTGCGGAGGCGGCGTTCTACGCCGGAGTCGCAGAGGCGACGTTCGACGCCAGAAAAGCGACGCTCAGCGTCGAGAAGAAAGAGGTCGGCGTCTGGGAGTCGTTCAGCCTCTCCAAAACGGCGCAAGAGGGATTTTGGTCCCAGAAGTCAGATTGCTTCTAGTGGAGGGCGCAAGAGGAAGCGATCACCTGCTGAAGGGGCTGGATCTCAGCCCCCTTCGCCTAAGGGGTCACCGGGCTCGGTGTACTCAGAGGTGTACATGCCATCTAGGCCTCGGTCGCCAACTCCTCCTCCTGTTCCTAAAGAGGATCCTCCATCCAACCCTCCGCTTCCGTCAGGCGACCCACCACCTCCACCAGTCCCTCCGCATGGGCCCGCCCCGCAGCCGAGGGTTCCTCCGCCGAGGTCCACTTCGCTGCCATCTTTGCCTGTACCTCCTAAGGGGACCCCAAAACCGAAACCCCGAGAGGAGCCAAGGACGACCCCACCACAGAAACCGGTGGAGCGGCCACGGGCTGGCAGGTCTCGCTCTCGCTCTGGGAGAAGGGAGAGATCGCGACACAGATCGTCCACGAAGTCGAGACACCGCCATAGGAGGCGCGACTCTCGCTCCCACACAAGGTCCTCTGGTACCAGAGACTATTCTCCTACCTTGTCGGAGTCCCCGGACACGAGGGTGTCCCCAATTGATGACCTGGTGGCGTTCCATGATGTCCTTTTACGGGGCGCTGCGAAGTTGGGCATATCCTTGACGGTGCCTACTCCTAAAACTTCAGTAATTTTTGAGACATTGCATCAAAAACACCTGTCTCGTCCTCTCCTGCCTCTGGTGCCGGGCCTGGAGGAACCGGCTATGGCCCTTTTTCTCACCCCTGCGGTGACGAAGGCGGCTCCATCGAGGCTGCTGAAGAAGTACCGGGCTCCCGACTCGGACCCGGCCTTTCTGAGGGCGGAACCCCCTCCAGACTCGGTAATTGTGACGGCGGCCCGCAAGCAACATGCCACCTCCCCGTCATCCACGGTTCCCCCGGATAAGGAGTCCAGATAGATGGATTCGGCAGGGAGGAAAGTGTGTGGAACATCGGCTACCTCTATGAAGGCTGCGAGTGCCAAGGCGCTGTTGGGACGCTACGACCGCGTCCTCTGGGACTCCCTCCAGCAGTTTGCGGAGTTGTTGCCCCGCGAGAAGCGCGAGGACTTCCAGGAAGTGCTGAATGAAGGGATGCTGGTGGCTAACCAGATTATCAGCGCTGCAGCGGACTCTTCCTTGTTGGCAGCTCATGGGTTCTGCCATGGGGTTAATCAACGACGTCACGCCTGGCTCCGTCTTACGTCCCTGAAACCGGACGCACAGCAGAGGGTGGCCAACCTACCATTCTCCGGCGAGACCCTCTTCGTGAAGCATGCGGACGATGAGATGGCCCTCATGAAGGCGGAGGCCGAAACGCTCACTTCGGTGGGCCTGGAGAAGCCTAAAGACACAAAGAAGTCGTACCGCCCGTTCCATCTGCGGTTCGGTGAGCAAGGCAGAGGACGTGGCCAGGCTTCGGGACAGTCGCAACAACAACACCAGTTCCGTAAGCCATTCGAGAAGCGCCAGAAGGGCAGAGGAGGCCAGCAGTCGGCTCCGGCGCCCAAGGGCCAGGCTGGGTCTAGGCCCTAGGAACCTACTTCCCCCGGATCTGTTACCCACTCCGGTGGGGGGAAGCATTCAATTTTTTTCTGGCAGAGTGGAGAAAAATTACTCAGGACAAGTGGGTGCTGAATATTGTTTGCAATGGATACAGTCTTCGGTTTACCAGCCCTCCTCCAGCAATTCCACCGGTCAGCTCGCAGTTTCAGCTGCGCGAGCTTCAGGCGGAAGCGGATATCCTGTTAAGGAAAAGGGCGATAGAAGACGTACCTCTGTCTCAGAGAGGAAGAGGTCTATACTCCTGGTTCTTTCTGGTTCGCAAGAAGGACAAGAACGAGTTCAGGCCCATTCTGGACTTGCGACAGGCAAACAAATGGATTCACAGGGAAAAGTTTTGCATGCTGTCGTTGCATCAGATTTATCCTCAGTTGCAACAGGGGGACTGGCTATGTGCTATAGACCTCCAGGATGCTTACTTCCATGTGCCCATTGCACACAAACACAGGAAGTTCCTGCGGTTCCAAGTCGGCGCCAATCATTATCAATACACAGTACTCCCATTCGGACTGAAGTCTGCGCCGAGAACATTCTCGAAGTACATGGCAGTGGTAGCAGCACACCTGAGGAAGAACAAGGTGTTCCTCTACCCGTACCTGGACGATTGGTTGATCAAGGCATCCTCCTTCTCGGAAGCGCGAGCACACTTCCAGAAGACGTGCGTTCTCTTGAACAAGCTGGGGCTGCACATCAACATGGCCAAGTCTGTCCCGACTCCGGTCCAATGCATACAGTACTTGGGAGCCTTCATCAATACGCTGTCAGCAAGCGTGTCTCCTTCGGAAGAGCAACGATTATCTATCCTTCGGAAGGCTCAGGCTCTTATGACAACTCCATCTACAACAGTGAGGACGGTGTCTTCTCTACTGGGATCGATGGCCTCTTGTATCTTCCTGACGCCACACGCACGGCTGCACATGAGACCGCTGCAGGAGTGCTTGGAGGACCAGTGGGATCAGAGGAAAAGATCTTGGGACGACAAGATTTGACTGTCGCTGCATGCTCTTCAGTCTCTGAAGTGTTGGTGTTCGGCGGAGAATCTCCTCAGAGGGGTTCCCTTTCACAAGGACATTCCCACGCAGACTGTCGTGACGGATGCTTCTCTCCTGGGATGGGGAGCGCACTCCGGGACTCTACAGATTCAAGGAACGTGGTCACCAATGGAGGCCACGTATCACATCAATTTCCTGGAACTCAGAGCTGTTCACTTGGCACTGAAGGCCTTTCTTCCGTCCTTCCAGACCAACTCTCTGCTTGTACAGACGGACAATACCACCACAATGTATTACCTCAACAAGAGGGGGGCTCGAGATCGCGCACTCTGTCACAGGAGGCGCAGGCGATCTGGCACTGGCTCCTAGCCAGAGGACTGACGATAACGGCTACCCATCTGCCAGGTGTGCAGAATGTTCAGGCAGACGCACTGAGCAGGCTGGTTCAGGAAAACCACGAGTGGGTCATAAACGACGAAGTACTGGGAGAAGTCTTCGCAAGGTGGGGAACTACAGACGTAGATTTGTTCGCCACCGCCGAAAACAGCAAGTGCAGAGACTTCGCCTCCAGGTACTTCCAGCAAGGGACGCTGGGGAATGCGTTATGGATCGACTGGACGAACAGCTTTCTGTACGCCTTTCCTCCCATTCCCCTGATTCCGGCGGTGCTCATCAAGCTGGCCCGGTCCAGGGCTCGGATGATACTCATTGCCCCGGAGTGGCCCAGGCAGTGGTGGTTCACGGGCCTGCTTCACCGGTCTCTCCTTCCTCACATTCGGTTGCCGTGCAGGCCGGACCTTCTCACGAAGTTCGGGGGACGGATGTTACATCCCAACCTCTCGTCTTTGAGTTTGGCGGCATGGCTCCTGAGATAGTGCAATATGGCCATCTGAATCTGCCCGATGATTGCATGGACATACTGAAGGAGTCTAAGAGACCTTCCACTCAGACTTCATATGCTTACAAGTGGAAGAGGTTCTGTATCTGGTGCCAGTCTAAGAACCATGACCCGACGACGTGCAAGGAAGATGTCATCCTTCCTTACCTTTTACATTTGGCGCAGTCTGGCCTTAATGTTTATTCCATTAAGGTTCATCTTGCTGCATTGACTGCCTACAGGAAATGCCCTTCACAGACTTCCTTTTTCCAGATCCCTGTGATCAAAGATTTTCTGGAAGGTTTGAAGAAAGTATTCCCTCCTGTCAGGCTTCCTTCGCCTTCATGGGAATTGAATGTGGTGCTGTCCAGATTGATGAAGGAGCCTTTTGAACCTATTCATAAGGCTTCGTTGCAGCACCTGTCCTGGAAGGCGGCGTTCCTTGTGGCCATTACATCGGCCCGCAGGGTGAGCGAAATTCAGGCATTGTGTTGTACTGAACCTTATACTGTGTTTCATGCTGCTAAGGTTGTTATGCGTACTCACCCTAAATTTCTTCCCAAGGTTATTTCTGATTTTCATGTCAACCAGACCATAACTTTGCCTACGTTTTTTCAGAACCCTTCATCCCCAGCGGAGAGGTCTCTCCATTCCCTGGATGTTAGGAGGGTGTTGAAATTTTATCTGGATAAAACCAAAGATATTCGTAGGTCTGACCAGTTGTTCATCAATTATGGATCGGTCAAGACGGGTCTTGCGACCTCTAAGCAGTCCATCTCTAGGTGGATTGTGTCCTGCATACAATTATGTTACCAAAAGGCTAATAAGACCTTAGGAGGTAAGCCTAAGGCTCATTCCACCAGGGGCAAAGCTGCCACGACGGCTCTGCTCCGTAACGTGACGATTGCTGAAATCTGCAAGGCAGCCACTTGGAAGTCGGTTCATACCTTTGCTAAGCATTACTGCCTGGACACTGACGCCAGGGCAGACGCTCAGGTTGGGCAGGCTTCGCTGCGGAATTTGTTCGCACAGTAGTGGCGTTATGTAATATTCTCCACCGCCGCTTTGGTATGGGGGTGGGCTTGCCATTCTATTCACTAGATTATGACTATACACAGAGATCCCCTACTACAGACGGAGTAGTTTCTGTCCTGTAACTACAGTTCTGTAGTAGGGGTATCTCTGTTATAGTCATAAGCGCCCGCCCTCCTCCCCGGTGGAGATATTTCATCATGTAAGGAATGCGACAGGTCTGGCGTGCTTCGCCTTCAAAAAGAACTGAAAGTAGAGGGACCTGCTATGCATTCTGGGATACTGGGAGAAGTTCTGGAAAGTTCTCTTAAAGGCACAGTATCCTATTTAAGCCACATAATGGCAGCCTATGGGGCTTGTCTGTCCCTACCTTCCTCTCTATCATTCCAGAGTCTTTTACTGGGGGAGGCAAGTTTCTCTATGGTAGAAACTGGCAGGCTGTATTATGTGTGGTGTTTTTTGGCGGAATTTCTAGTTGAAGTACTGGACAGTGTAGCCTGTGTATATAGGCTGCATTATTTGTCTTTAAATTCTCTCTTAAGTGTCTTTGCAGTTTCTGCATTATTTTGACAATTTAAGAGATTATTTTTGATTGCCGGGGTCCACGCACATGGGCGGGACTATTCACTAGATTATGACTATAACAGAGATACCCCTACTACAGATCTGGAGTTACAGGACAGAAACTACTCCTTCTCTGCCCACAGACTGTCTGTATGTTCTTAGGATGTTACATGCATGTCACCTCAGAAGCACATATTGAGCCAGAGCTGAGTATGGTCAGAGCAGAGGCCTGTGCATCTAAGTGGCCCCATGCTAAGGTTCGAGGGCGGGGCCAGAAGGGGCCCTTGTCAGACTCTGAGGGGCCGGAAGAGGGAGGGGCGAACGCTTCCCACCCCCTCCTCTACTAGACCTGTCCCTCAGGAAGGAACTGAACCATGTTAGGCCCGCGCTGAGCATCCACGGTGGACCTAGGGAGAAGGTTCCTGCTGACATCTGACCCGATCTCCCCCAGCATTCTAGAACAAGGGCTCTGGGGGGTGGGAGTCAGGGGGAGGGCCCTCGATGGGTTCAGGAACCATCTCATAAACCCCTCGATTGGTTCAGGAACCATCTCACGAACCCCTCGTTTGGTTCAGGAACCATCTCATGAACCCCTCGATGGGTTCAGGAACCATCTCATGAACCCCTCCATGGGTTCAGGAACCATCTCATGAACCCCTCGATCGGTTCGGGAACCATCTCATGAACACCTCGATGGGTTCAGGAACCATCTCATGAACACCTCGATCGGTTCAAGAACTATCTCATGAACCCCTCGATCGGTTCAGGAACCATCTCATGAACTGCTCGATCGGTTCAGGAACCATCTCATGAACCCCTCGATGGGTTCAGGCACCATCTCATGAACACCTCGATCGGGTTCAGGAACCATCTCATAAACACCTCGATCGGTTCAGGAACCATCTCATGAACCCCTCGATCGGTTCAGGAACCATCTCATGAACACCTCGATCGGTTCAGGAACCATCGCATGAACCCCTCAATGGGTTCAGGAACCATCTCATGAACCCCTCGATCAGTTCAGAAACCATCTGACGAACCCCTCAATTGGTCAGGAACCATCTCATGAACCCCTCAATGGGTTCAGGAACCATCTCATGAGCCCCTCATTTGGTTCAGGAACCATCTCATGAGATCCTCATTTGGTTCAGTAACCATTTCATTAACCCCTCGATTGGTCAGGAACTATCTCATGAACCCCTCGATCGGTTCAGGAACCATCTCATGAACCCCTCGATTGGTCAGGAACCATCTAATGAACCCCTCGATTGGTTCAGAAACCATCTCATGAACCCCTCGATTGGTTCAGAAACCATCTCATGAACCCCTCAATTGGTCAGGAACCATCTCATGAACCCCTCAATTGGTCAGGAACCATCTCATGAACCCCTCGATGGGTTCAGGAACCATCTCATGAACCCCTCGATCGGTTCGGGAACCATCTCATGAACCCCTCAAATGGGTTCAGGAACCATCTCATGAACCCCTCGATCGGTTCAGGAACCATCTCATGAACCCCTCGATCAGTTCAGGAACCATTTCATGAACCCTTCGATGGGTTCAGGAACCATCTCATGAACCCCTCAATTGGTCAGGAACCATCTCATGAACCCCTCGATGGGTTCAGGAACCATCTCATGAACCCTTCGATGGGTTCAGAAACCATCTCACGAACCGCTCAATTGGTCAGGAACCATCTCATGAACCCCTCGATGGGTTCAGGAACCATCTCATGAACCCCTCGATCGGTTCAGAAACCATCTCATGAACCCCTCGATTGGTTCAGGAACCATCTCATGAGCCCCTCAATTGGTTCAGGAACCATTTCATGAACCCCTCGATTGGTCAGGAACTATCTCATGAACCCTTGATCGGTTCAGGAACCATCTCATGAACCCCTCGATTGGTCAGGGACCATCGAATGAACCCCTCGATTGGTTCAGAAATCATCTCATGAACCCCTCGATTGGTTCAGAAACCATCTCATGAACCCCTCAATTGGTCACAAACCATCTCATGAACCCCTCAATTGGTCAGAACCCATCTCATGAACCCCTCGATGGGTTCAGGAACCATCTCATGAACCCCTCGATCGGTTCAGGAACCATCTCATGAACACCTCGATTGGTCAAGAACCATCTCATGAACCGAACAGCAACAGTACCAACTGGTGCCCTGGCCTCGTGTAGTTGTGCGGTGGCCTAGGAGTCCCCCAGGGCTCTATCCTCAGTTCGATGCTTTTCAACCTCTATGTAACACCTTTGGCTGGGGTCCATTGGTCTGGTCCTATGGCTTTGAGGCGTGTCCTACGCGGACAACACTCAGCTGTTAATTACCTTTGCCCTGACCCCATAGATACAATGACCCGTTTTAAAAGGGGTATGATCCACATTAACAGCTGGATGGGCAGTAACCACCTGCAGCTGGATGGGCAGTAACCACCTGCAGCTGGAAGGGCAGTAACCACCTGCAGCTGGAAGGGCAGTAACCACCTGCAGCTGGATGGGCTGTAACCACCTGCAGCTGGATGGGCAGTAACCACCTGCAGCTCTATGGGCAGTAACCATCCGCAGCTGGATGGGCAGTAACCACCTGCAGCTGGATGGAAGCAAGACGGAGATCATCCTGTTTGGAAAGGTTGACGAGAACTGCTCCAGCGACTGGTGGCCCCAAACTTCAAGCCCATGTCCGTCCCCCAAACAAGCAGTGCGTAGCCTGGGAATAACAATTGACAATAAGTTGTCAATGAAAAACCATGTAAACTTGGTAAACAGCACCTGTTATGGGATTTTGCGGAAAATATGCAAAATCTTTCAATGGATTCCAACCGAATGCAGAAAACCGCTGGTACAGGGGCTTATTGTAAGCCGCATGGACTACAGTAATGCCTTACTAGCCGCAATCAACGAAGACCTCCTTTCAAAACTTCAGATTATGCAGAACACCGCTGCTAGACTTATTTTGAATCCCCCCAAGAAGGTACTTGTAGTGAGGATAGTCCCCCCAATACTGCGGAGACTTTAAAGGGGGTATCCCGCCATAAAAATTTTTTAAGGCTCCTACAGTCCGGCTCAGCACGGCGGGAGAGTGATTGCTCTGAAGCCCGTAATAATTTACAATGGGACTACTCGGGAGTCACTACGGGTCTTCCAAATATAAAAGGACTTCATGGGCCGGAATCTGGATCAATGCTCGTAGGTAATGAGCTGAATATACCCTCTTCAAATACCGTTATTTATGCAATGCTCAAGTCGATACAGAGTGAGGCTCGACAGGAGCATAAAGAGCGCAGCTAGCAACAAAAAAAATACAGGGGGCCATTCGTAAAAATACCAAAGCGTGTACAGAAGTAATCACCGGGACAGCAGCTTTGGAGGAGCGAATAGTGGATCTTGAAGCGGGTCTAGAAACTGTAGAAACCAAAACTACAGCTATAATGAACGGTATTCAGATATTTTGTGGAAACTTGAGGATTCCGAGAATAGGCTCCGTAGGAACAATTTACTCCTATTAGGGTCCAAGAAAAGGTTGAAGGGGAAGACATTAGAGGTTTTGTCCTAAAATTATTCAAGGCAGCTTTCCCGGAACTGGCCCATTGGTCATGGGATACAGAGATCCAAAGAGTCCACCGTTTTCCATTGATGCTTAAAAGACATGCAGGGGTGGAAGCAAAACCCAGGGCTATTTTGATTTTTTTTTTGGCACCTTTCTGTTAAGACAAGCTATTTTTGAAAAAGCAAGACCGGATGCCAGAAGGACTGCCGAGGGCCAAACATTTTTTGTGCTGCCCGATTTCTGTCACAACTGTAGAGTGGAGATGGTGGTTGCGGCAGTTGATTTCTCCATTTACAAAAAAAGGCTGTGAGCTCTACTTGATGAATCCCGCCAGGCTAAAAGTCATTCATCAAGGGAGAATTCAGGTCTTCTCATCAGAAATCCAAGCGGAGAGTTATTTAAAAGAACTGACAGATTGTTAAAGGACATTAGTCTGGCGTGAGATCTATGTAGCTTGTCTAATTTCATGCTTCTTCCCTTTTAGGATGTCAAATGTATATGCCCAGGAACCCGTATTTTACTTTATTCACCATATGTGTGTTTCTGTGTTGGTTATATTTAGGGTTAGGAAGGTGATGTAGAATCTGGATGGGTTGCGTGCTACACATAGGCTTGCTAGAGGTGGGGCTACTTGGTCTTCTTTCTAGAGTATAACTGCTCTATTGTTTATGGTTTGAAAATAAGGGGATGTCTCCTTCCTTCTTTCTTTATTCTCTCGTCTTTATTTTTGTTGGTTCTGGAAGACCAGGGGGTGATCGGGTGGCACCCTGACACGCGGGAGGCATCGCAAGGGTTTACGGACCTTTTTTGCCCAGTTGTTGGGGGAGGGAGGGTGGGCGGTTAGTTTCAGGGAGGGGGGAGGGGGAAGGGGGGTAATGAGAGGTTGGATGCAGGGAAGAGGATTGTACTTGTTAGATGATTTTTTTTTTTTATTGATGGTGGCAATCGTGGTACGACTGGTAATCTGGGATGACTAATATTAGGATTGCTTCAATAAATATCTGTGGGCTTAATGACCCAGACAAATGGCGCCGGTTTAGAGAAGACTTTCGCTATTTGCGGCAAGACATCATCTGTCTTCAAGAGACCCATATCGAAGGTACCCGCCATAAACTTTTAGAGTTTGAGGGATTTCAATTGGTGGCATGGACTAAATTGGAAGCCAAAACTAAAGGGGTTGCAATACAGGCCAGTCGGGGATTGGTAAATGCAACTCGCTCTTTGGCGGATGCATTCGGTCGGTGGGTCATTATTCAGGACAATATTCAGAATAGACCTTTCACACTGTGCTCAGTCTATGGCCCAGTATTAGACAATCCTGAACTATATAACTGGCTTAGGTTAAAACTAGTAGGCTGGCCTGCTCCGCTTATAATATGTGGGGATTTTAATATTAATATAGGTTGGGAGCTTTCCAGCTGTCCAGATAAAGAATACTGTGGCCGGAAGCCCTGTATATGTCTTTAATGCAAATGCTAGAGCTGCATGGTTTGATTGATACCTGGGTTCATTTCAGAAGAGATGATTCAGGCTTTACTTTCTATTCAGCGCCTCATAAAATCCATTCCCGATTAGATTATTTCTTTATTTCTTCAAGTCTGATACAAGGATCCAACATAATTAGATTTCCGAGAGTGATGTCGGATCATAATCTACTAGTGCCCAAGGTTAAAATTCATCACAGGGTAAAGAAACCAGATTCAATAACAAGAGGAGCTTAGAGGGAATATTACGGGTATTAATGGGAAAGGCCCTCCACTCATCAAATACAATCAAAAAAATTCCCAAAACCAGGGACTCATGTTAGTAATTATCTAGCAGGCATGCGACTTTGATAAGCCCAAATTCTCAAAAGTAAAATTTAGGAAAAACTCCCGATATTATTTCTATATTGAGGTGTTTGTCGTCTCTAATGCCTTACCATCCTAAAACAGACATTTTAGTCTGTCGTTATCACTGATTGTGGGGGGTTCGTAATTTTTCAACTCGGCGCAACCAAAAATGTCAGCCCTGTTTAGGACCATACACAGACCCACACATGTACCAAAATAATAAGTGAAAAAATGTGTGGCGGAGAGGAAGGCACCTCACGGGCGAACACCCTCGGGGCAATCTGGTCAGATGTTTACCAGAAACTTGGCCCCTTTCTCATCATAGGCGGCCGTTCCTATTCCAGAATTTTGGTGAGTAAGTGAAAAGAAAAGAGAGAAAGTGCATATCAAGGAGCTTTAGAGCGTGGCTCCTTGGACAAACAAAACAGAGTGAAGGATAAAATCAACAACCACACCACTTACACAACTTTTATTCATGAATCGGGTGTGTGAAGTTGAAATAAAAAGGAGGGTAGCTTAAAGTTGCATACCACTACCTGTGACCAACATGTTTCACTGCCCAGAAACCTTTATGGCAGATTCATCAGGGTCAATACTCTGTTACTGCACCCCCTTCCAACATCTTTTAAACAGGAAGCCTCATTCAGCTACGCTCCCTCGTACCAGCTGAACACAGGGTACTCCGCCGAACAGTCGGTTGTCACATCAACCGGACAAAAGAGGAACTTGGGCGTTATATCATCCCAGGAAGCTGAATAGACTTCCTGTTTAAAAGATGTCGGAAGGGGGTGCAGTAACAGAGTATTGACCCTGATGAATCTGCCATAAAGGTTTCTGGGCAGTGAAACATGTTGGTCACAGGTAGTGGTATGCAACTTTAAGCTACCCTCCTTTTTATTTCAACTTCACACACCCGATTCATGAATAAAAGTTGTTTAAGTGGTGTGGTTGTTGATTTTATCCTTCACTCTGTTTTGTTTGTCCAAGGAGCCACGCTCTAAAGCTCCTTGATATGCACTTTCTCTCTTTTCTTTTCACTTACTCACCAAAATTCTGGAATAGGAACGGCCGCCTATGATGAGAAAGGGGCCAAGTTTCTGGTAAACATCTGACCAGATTGCCCCGAGGGTGTTCGCCCGTGAGGTGCCTTCCTCTCCGCCGCACATTTTTTCACTTATTATTTTGGCACATGTGTGGGTCTGTGTATGGTCCTAAACAGGGCTGACATTTTTGGTTGCGCCGAGTTGAAAAATTACGAACCCCCCACAAACAGTGATAACGACAGACTAAAATGTCTGTTTTAGGACGGTAAGGCATTAGAGACGATAAACACCTCAATATAGAAATAATATCGGGTGTTTTTCCTAAATTTTACTTTTGAGAATTTGGGCTTATCAAAGTCGCATGCCTGCTAGATAATTACTAACATGAGTCCCGGGTTTTGGGAATTTTTTTGATTGTAAAGAAACCAGATACCTGGACTTTTAATAGAGGTTTGTTACGGGATAGCTGATATATTGATTGTATGGTCATCTGGATTTATAACCGAGAATAAAGGGAGTACCAATATACAAAACGTCTGGGATACACTGAAAGCGGGAATAAGGGGGGAGACTACACGTTATGGATGGGAGAGTCAGAGAAGGGAGAAACAAAAGTTACAGGAGTTTTATGGGGAGCTAGAAAGGGCTGAGATAACCCTAGCTAAGATTTTACTTGATGGTGGGAATGGGGAAATAGCACAAACACAAATTATCATAACTAAAGCAGCAATAACAGAAATTTCTCAGGTGAAAGCTGCAGCTAAATTTGTGGCTTGGCGCTCGAAAGTATATGAAAACAGCAAGAGAGCTGGACAATTGTTAGCGGTCAGAATTAGAGAGAAAGAAGCTGCCTCACGTATTAAAGAGATTTTAGATCCTGATGTCGGGTTAGTGTCGGATGAAGCGGCCATAGCTTTAGCCTTCCAGAAATGTTATCAAAAATTATATGACGAGGAGATTAGGGATAATGGGGAACTTCAGACGGATATTCAAAGCTATCTCGATGAAATAGAGGTCGGGGCCTTAACACCTGATGAAGTGGTAATGCTTGATGCTGAAATTAAAATAGAAGAATTGGGGCTGGCTATAGACTCTATCCCGAGCGCTAAGGCTGTCAGACCAGATTTCCTTCCCGGAGAACTCTATAGGACATTTCGGGTACAACTTATTCCTTTAATGCTAGAGGTTTTCTCACAGGTTTTAAAGGAGGGAAAACCCCCGGACACTTGGCGGAAGGCAAGGATTGTGACTTTAAAAAAAAAAAGGGAAGACACCTACCGATACTGGTTCTTATAGACCTATTACATTAATTAATAGTGACATTAAAATGTATTCTAAAATTGTTGCCAATCGGCTAGCAAGCGTGATTAAAACATTGGTCTCCCCTCAATAACACAGATTTGATCCAGGCCGAGAAACGATCAAACATATTCGCCGTACTATTGCACTGTTCGATTAAACCAAGGTTACAGGAGACCCTATGGCTTTAATTCTTCTGGATGCCGAGAAAGCTTTTGGTAGGGTCTCCTGGCCTTTTTTATGGGGTGCATTACAGCACTATGGTGTAGGGGAGAAGTTTATTGGCGCCATTAAGAGTATGTATGTTCAACCTACTGTGCAGGTTTCAATAATGGGGATCCAGTCTGCGGCAATAAATATTTGTAGAGGAACGAGGCAGGGGTGTCCTTGCTCCCCCTTATTGTTCGCGATTTATATCGACCCTTTAATCAGGACAATCTCAAATGAAGTTTTAATTCGTCCAGTACAGGCTAAATGGGGGGATACAAAAATTCTTGGTTATGCTGACGATCTTGCCATATTGACAGACTCCCCTCGGTCAGCTTTTCAAGGAATCCAAACTCTAACTTCACAATTTGGGGCAATATCGTGTTATCTTCTAAATGAAGCTAAGACGCAAAATATTTGCAATGATAAAATTGACTGGATTGATCTTCATATAGTAAGTAAATCCAAATATCTGGGGATAGAGATTGGTTCCAAACCTGACGAGATAGTGGAGATGAACCTGGATCCTTTAATATGTAAATTAGAAATTGAAGCACGTCGAATCAATAACTTACACCTAACTTTAATGGGCAGATGCAACGTTATAAAAATGATTTTTTTACCCAGGATTTTGTATTGTTTAAGAGCCATTCCCTTGTTGATTGACTTAAGCTGGTTTAAAAAATTAGATCGGTAAATATCATGGTTTTTGTGGGCTGGCAAGCGACCAAGAAGGGCTCTTAAGTTCATGACCCTCCCCAGACATAGGGGGGGTTGGGCGGTACCAAATTTCCAGGTATATTATTGATCTATAACACTCAGACATATTTCTGATTTATTAGATGTGGATCCCTTAGATCACTTCGATATCTCAATTTACCATTTAATTTTAGGACCTACAGCTCAGGGACTTTTGTTTAGACAAATAGATGTTTCATATTTTAAACGGGTCAGGTTTAGGGTTCTTTTGGGTGCCTTTAAAGTGTGGATATCAGTCCAGAAAATGCTAGATATTGGCAGACTACATACATATTCTCCGTTTGCAAATAACGGGTTATTCCCATAACATTTTCGGGATGCTTATTTTAAGGACTGGTCTGCCCATGGGATTAGGGCTGTCAGGGATATAATGTGCACCTATGGACTAATGAGTTTTGAAGTTATGAAACCAAAATATGGATTAGGTAATAGACAATTTTTTAAGTTTCTACAGGTTAGGCATTTTTTTAGTAAAAGAATTATAAATTGGGCTCTTAATCTGTTAATTGAAGCTATAAATGGGGCTCAAACAACTATATCCACGATTTACAAACTTTTGAATGCTAAGAAACCTGACGACCTGAGTAAACACTTTATGCGTTGGGAGGTTGGGGTACAAGCTGGTCAAGAGGCATGTGAAGATTCTCTGTTATATAGTCAATCTGCTTTCTTTTCCGCCAACCTGCAGGTGAAATGTTTTAAGACGTGGTTTAATTTGTATATAACACCTTCTCGAATACATAAATGAGGAGGGGTGGCTGGGATACACTGTTCACGTTGTGGGGAACTGGTGGTGGACAGTGTCTATATGTTTGCTTCCTGCCTTCTTTGGTTTATTTATTGCAAAAAATAGAACAGCGTTTGGGACAAGTGCTTTGTTGTCCTGTTGTATTAACACCACCGGTTATCATGCTTGGGGTCATCGATCAAAATATGTCTGAACCTGAACGCAAGTTGATATCCACTGCAATGACTGTTTTGAGAATATGTTCAGCTACTGTCTGGCTTGACCCTGCCCCCCCCCCCGACTGTACATGTTTGGTTCAGCAAATTTCTTAGTATTTATAAATGGGAAATCTCTGTATTTAAGAGAAGAGGGGTTAGGGCTCGGAGGGATGAGGAGCGGATGTGGGAACCCCTGACTAAATGGTTGACTTTAGAGCAGACATAAAAAAAAATCTCTTTTTTTTTCTTTTTTCTTTTTTCTTCTTCTTTTCTTTTTTTCTTGTTATTCTGAGCCCGTTTTGAGAAAGTTGTCACCATCTGATTTATATATGTGTATATAGGTATTTATATCCGTGTATCCTTTGCATCCACTTCATCAATTTGCTATCTCTTCCCTGAGACGAACCGTGTGGGGTGGAGGGTGGTTGGGGGGGGGGAGATAAATTGAAAATGGATATATGGCATGATAGGACTGACAGTATATGATTTGTAATTCTTGCTTTGTGAATATGGTGATTCATGCCATATCTCTTAATAAAAATGTTTTTTAAAAAAACAAAAAAACAAGAACCCCTTCAGCCTTGAGCCTGAGGATTCTTCATTGGCTTCCGGTGAAAAAGAGAGGTCACTGCAACATACTTTGCCTGGCCGACCAGAGCCTATTTGGAACCGGACCAAGCTATTGAGCTAAGAAACAGAATTGGTATCATCCAAGCAGACCGTTAAGATCCAGTACCAAACAGCTTCTTGACCCTCGACGAATTTGCACGGCAAGAAATGGTGGTCAATCTTTTTCTTTTCTTGCACCCGCCCTTTGAAACAAGCTCCGGTCCCAGCTTCTATCCATTTCCAATCACAAGCACTTCCGCAAGGAAATAAAAACTTGGTTATTTGACCATCAAACACGCTGCTATATCAAACCCCTAGTTCATTCGGAGTCTCCGCAAGCGCCAGGAGACCTTTTTTGTGACTTGTGCTCGCAATAAATTCCTTTTGACCGTGGTCTCCTGGGCTGCTGTAAAGTCCAGAGGCACCAGGAGGAAGGCCTCTGCTGACCGCGATCTCAAGGGCTGCTATGAGGTCCAGATAACCAGGAGAAAGGCGGCTGCTGACCGCGATCTCAAGGGCTGCTATGAGGTCCAGATGCACCAGGAGAAAGGCGTCTGCTGACCGCGATCTCAAGGGCTGTTATGAGGTCCAGAAGCACCAGTAGGAAGGCCTCTGCTGACCGTGGTCTCCAGGGTTGCTTTGAGGTCCAGAGGCACCAGGAGGAAGGCCTTCGCGGACCGTGGTCTCCAGGGTTGCTGGGAGGTCAAGAAGCACAAGGAGGAAGGCCTCTGCTGACCGCTATCTCAAGGGCTGTTAAGAGACGAGGCTGAAAGGCACTATGATGAAGGTCTCTGCTGACCGCGATCTCAAGGGCTGCTATGAGGTCCAGAAGCACAAGGAGGAAGGCCTCTGCTGACCATGGTCTCCAGGGCTACTGGGAGGTCAAGAAGCACAAGGAGGAAGGCCTCTGCTGACCGCAATCTCAAGGGCTGTTAAGAGACGAGGCTGAAAGGCACTATGATGAAGGTCTCTGCTGACCGCGATCTCAAGGGCTGCTATGAGGTCCAGAGGTACCAGGAGGAAGGCCTCTGCTGACCACGATCTCAAGGGCTACTATGAGGTCAAGAAGCACAAGGAGGAAGGCCTCTGCTGGTCGCGATCTCAAGGGCTGCTAAGAGACGAGGCTGAGAGGCACTATGATGAAGGCCTCTGCTGACCGCAATCTCAAGTGTCGCTATGAGGTCCAGAGGCACTGGGAGGAAGGCCACTGCTGACCGGGATCAATATGTAGTAAATAATCTTGCATACAATGGAAATTATGTTGTTTGAGCTGAATCCGGCTACAAGTGGAGGCCCTGAATAGTCTTACATTTGAGGGCGTCTCTATGAGGATGTCACTTGAGGATGTCTCTTTGAGGGTGCCTCTTGAAGGCATCGTCTGAGGGCATCTCTATGAGGGCGCGTCTTGAGGGTGACTCTATGAACAAATACCTTAAAGGCTTCTCCTGAGGGCGTCTCTTTGAGGGTGTCTATTGAAGGCATCGCTTGAGTGCATCTCAATGAGGGTGCCTCTGGAGGGTGTCTCAATAAGGAAATACCTTGAAGGCGTCTCTTGAAGGTGTCTCGATGAGGCTGTCTCTTGAGGGCATTTCAATGAGGGTGTCTCATAAGGGCATCTCTAGAGCGTGTTTCCATGAGCGTGCCTCCCAAGGGTGTCTCTATGAGGGAATACCTTGAAGGATTCCCATGAGGATGTCTCTTGAGGGCGTCTCTTGAGGGCGTCTCTTGAGGTCGTCTCTTGAGGGCTTCTCTATGAGGACGTCTATTGAGGTTGTCTCTTGAGGGCGTCTTTTGAGGGCGTCTCTTGAGGGCGTCTCTTGAGGGCGTCTCTTGAGGGCGTCTCTTGAGGTTGTCTCTTGAGGGCATCTCTTGAGGTTGTCTCTTGAGGGCGTCTCTTGAGGGCTTTTCTACGAGAAAATATATGTAAAGCGACGAAACAATAATCCCCAAAACCAGACACTTTCTGGAAAGAAGGACATGGCCTACAAGGCCCTCCACGACCAAGGACCCGCTTCATCAACCCCCGCCTCAGCTTCCACCAGCCCTCCCGACACCTGTGCTCCGCCTCCCTCGGATGGGTAAATGCAACCCGTTAGTTTTGGGGGGATCTTCTTTTTGTCAGTGCCTTCAAGCCAATCTCTGAAGAGTAGAGGGAGGGGGGTACAAGGAATTCAGAGGTTCGAAATAACGTTCTCGGCACACAATTAGCAGCAGGTCAAGGCTGGATAATATGTTGGGGGAAAACAAAATTATTCCGAGATTGGGAAGTCACAGGATCCCAGACGTGAGCCCAGGGTCAGACGGCTTGTAGGGCAATCAGGCAGTGCCCGAAGGGCTGGTCCGGCAGGGCAGCGACTGGACCAGTTGTGTTGGCTCTTTGTGGCCTGTTTCATTGCCTCAGTTCCCTGATCTGACCACTAACATCACCTGCAGCAGCACAAATGTACGGTCTCCCCCCCCAGCACTGGCCTTTCCTTGAAACGTGTTTCCCTTCTTCTCTTTCATGCTCTCCCTTTCTCCCCCCATGCATTCTCTTATCTGTTAGTTACCTTCTCACTTTCTCCTTTTTCTCACTTTCTTCCACATTCATTCCCTCTTTTCCACTCTCACTCTCTTTTCTTCGTCTCTCCCGCACACCCGCCCTCTGCTCTCCCTTGCTCTCCCTCTCTCAGTCTCTCCTTCAGCCTTCCCTTGTCTCGCTTCTGATAGTCTTGTTCACACTGTGGTTCTTTCTCACTTCCTCCTCACGTGGACCTGCGACTTCTTATCTGTTCATTCCTTGGAAGGAGAGGAGTTAACACGGGGTTAAAGTCTTTTACCTCTCTTCTTTTGAATTTGACTTTGAGCCTTGCCTCTAAGCTTTATGATTCTCATCATATAGATGTCATGAGGGAAATTTAAGGGTCTTGTTCTGTTGAACAATCATTACATTTTCAGCTGCTAGGACTAACTTCCCCGTAAAGTCCTTTGAGGTGCTCTCTGGTGACCCTCACAGAAGGTTGTCTCCCTGAACTCTGCATGTTTCCTACTCTTCAACGTCCTTTGAGGCCCTTTCTGGTGACACTCACAGTGGTATATTTCATATCGGTACCCTGATATAGGTCCAGGGAACATCATACATTTTCCTTACGTCATCTCCCCTTCATTTCATATGAACGAGCCATATAAGGACATAACTCTAAATTAGGACAGACTGCCTTCTATGGACATAACGCCGAATAAGGACTGTAGCCTTTTATGGACTAAACCTTTCAGCTTCGGAGGTTCAGAAGCCATTGGCTCCCTTGTCCCTTCTTGTCCCCTACACCCCTAGCAGTAGCCTTCGTTCTGTCTCTAAGAATCTCCTATCTGTCCCCCGAACAAACAGAGTCAGATGGGGTGGAAGGGCCTTCTCCTCTATGGCCCCCAAACTGTGGAATGAACTCCCTTCCGAGTTAAAAGCACAACCTTGTATGGCCCTTTTTAAGAAAGCATTAAAAACGCGGCTTTTCACCGAGGCCTATCAATGTTTCTCTGATTTTCTTATTTGGCATAATGTTTGGTTAGGCGCCTTGACGCCCGCTGGGCAAAGTTGCGCGCTATAAATTGCTTTTCATTTCATTTCATTTCTTTTTATAGTTCCATGTCGAGGGTGGGTTTTTCCCAATCGATATTGCTTAGATGTCATCCTTAGCACATATGAATAAATTATGAGTACACTCTCCAGGAGGTATACTCCACCTCTCCCATCGATGCACAAGGTCTAATCCCCAACGTCATCCTCATACTGAACAATGAGTAACACAGGTACATAGACTGTATAAATACAGCACCTCTTGCTATCAGAGAGCTGGAGGGAACTGAGACTTTAAGGCCGGCACACTGACCAGAGACGCTGCAGCTCCGGCATGCCATTGCTCCAGCTGACAGTGGTCTGACCATTACATCAAGAAAAATTACGAAGTTCCTCTGAATGGAAGGTAGTGAAATCCTATCCTTTCGTGATGAATGGTGTGTTGTAAGGAGGGGAGTTCTCCTTGTGTGAACAAGGGCTCTCACACACCTAGCGAGCTAGATGTCATGCTTCATCATTTGAGCCTGTCCCTCGTCAGGTCGGCGCTGCCATACCTGGCAGGCACCCGAAACCGGGGCTCTTTGTCGGGATCTTTTGTTCCCTGCCGGTGGGTGCAGTGGGGGTGAGGGGGCCTAGTGTGTGTAGATGCAAGTGGGGGTTAGTGAGTTAAAATAGGTCAATTAGTTCTAAACACACTTTTATTCAAGAGGTAAACTGCCTAATTAAAAGGTGGAGAGGGGAAAAAAAATAGTATTTAAGTATCTAGTAGTGCGTGCCCTGCTCTCAAATGATCCACATGTTTCGTGTCTTAGTAGTCAGTATGATCAGGACACTTCTTCAGGATCAGGGTGAAGCTATCTACATATAGGTAAGTGTAAAACTACATACCCAGTCAAAGTCAATGTAGACATAGCTATACTTGTTACAAGGATTACTTGCTACAGTCGCCGGCAGTTATAAGGACGCCAATCGGGTCCCGCGTTCAAGACGCTCCTGCTGTATCGACCTACCCCTCCGCCGGCGTCTGACGATCCCTTACGCGGTGTCCAGCTCAAGTCCAGGACAAAGTCCCACTCTCTCACTATTCAGGTTTGAGGGTTCAACTAAATCCTAGCAGGATTCTTGGCTCTTACACTTAGGCTTAGACTTAGGTTCTTTCACACCCACGCACATGCTAGGCACACTTAGGTGCATCTAGACAGGCATCTTAGGAGTATGCACTTTATTTTATAAATGCATTTTATATTCATGTATGTGTTCATGACTATTGCAAAATGGCAGAACAATACTATTTCTTTTTGTTCACTGTACTGCTGGTTCTATATCTCTGCTACTGTCTTACAGTTGTAGCAGCGCACTTATTTTACATGAGAAGATCAACGGAACAATAAGTTCTTATTGTAAACACACCTAACTAGTTCTTCTGTGTATCTCTCTGAGAGCAAAACAAGCAAGCACGAGTGACTGGGTGGAAAGTGTATATTGTTTTCACGAGTCTGAGGTTATTATGTTCTGAGGTTGCCTGAAACTAATCTCTTTGATAACAGGAGATTCTAGTGGCACTGCGATCTACCTAATGTGAAAACATAGGCTGAAATATTTGGTGGGGGTGTACAGAGTCAGTTTGCCACCAAGTCCACAGTATATGGTATCCGTAAACAGCGTAGGTCCTGCATGAAAGGGTACTATCGGAACGACACTACATGGCGCCCAATGTGTCAATCATGGGTTACCCAACGTGGTATATACATGGCGTACTTACTCAACAGTAGAATCGGAGTATCTCAGTCATGCGTATTCTCAGAGACCCTACTTAGAAAACCCAGAGACGTCTGGAGTAGGTGGGAAAAAACTCTGCCACAGCTGAGTAGGCGAGATATCCTATGTATTGACGGTTGGTTAATCAAGCTTGAAAGGAAAATTTCCCAAAATTTTGCATAAAACCATTGCATAAAACCTTTTCATAATTTCCTTGAACAGTAATTCCGTGTCTTAAACACGATGTCTGTTGAGAACGGAGATTTAAACCCAATACACCAAGGACTTAATCAGTCTGGTGAGAAAGATGCAAATGCAAAACATATTGCACCCAAAGTAAGAGCGACTTTGACAGTTAAACTTGTCAAACATGGGTTATCACCCAGAGGAAGTGTAGTAATAATCGTGATAGAGGCACACGAAGATTTCAAAACAGAGGTATTCTACTTGTGGGTTATATTCCCAGAAGCAGATGCTGTAACAAAAACTTTTCATTATTACACACATGATGAAGTTCCAGCGGCTTGCACTCCGTTTGAGGAGACAGATTCCGCCTACTTTCCAGTAACATATTTTCTGGTTTAATGGCGCCCCACCCCACACAAGAACAAGACCAAGGCTTGGTCCTATAGGAAGACCAGGAGTAACATGGCAATATTAGCGACTTATGTACCACATCCAGACATTGACACAATGCCACGTGATGAACTACTTGTTCAAATGAAAGAGTTGATAAAACTCTACAGAAACTTAAGGACACTAACGGTCCAACCTACAGTAATTACAACTACTGCAGCTCCAACACAGAGCTCAGGTACTAAAATTACTCCACAAACATTAAAAGTGCCCACAAAACTTGAACAAATTCCTTTCTGGGTAGCTCAGAAAATAACCCAGTTAGAAGCAGTATTTCCAAATATAACACCAATTGAAAAACACAGAATGTTAACACTCTGCTTGCCCATGGGGATAACACCACAGTTAGAGGATTGCATCTCTTGGGGTACAGTCTTTGCTGCCATATTTACCACAACCCATGGTATTCCTTCATTAGACGAAATACCAGATGTATTAAGACAAATACAAAATGAGTACAGAGCAGAACCTGCCCTAAGCTTAGGGATGAAGTTATTAAATAACTTTTACCAGGGGTCAGCCATAATACTAGCTAACATTAAAGGGGAAGCAGCATTAGAGGCAATCCGCCAATGCCTAAGGAAGGTCGGCCCGTTAATTCAGGAGGCTGAACTACCCAAAATAATTGAAACTGCTATGCAGAATTAGGCAGAGAGAGTTTGGGGAAAGAGCTTTAAAACCACTACTACAGGGCAGTCCTGAAAAGGACACTTCTAAGCAGACACCTACTTCTTCAATAAAAGAAGTGTGAAAATAAAAAAAGAAAATTCTAAAGACAAGAGATCTCAATCCCGAGGTAGATCTCCTCCACAGGAGCCCTCTGAAAAGAGATATAACCTTAGGAATAGGGGTAACATTAGGAAACCTGACAGGTATCAGGATACTGAGACATGTTCCTCTTGTTCCTTTCAGGGCTCGAAGAAAAGCTCGAAAGAGAAGGACGCACACAGTCCAGAGACAAATAGCACGCTCAAAACTTGACTTCTGAAAAAGAAGATAAGCAAAATTCAAAACCACAATTTAAGAAAAAGAAAGTTGCTGGTCTGAAACTCAGACATGCCCAGAACTCTGAGGACTGAACTTCTGAACGAGGAATGGGCTCTGACGATTGTGGACAGTGCGGCAGAAGTAACAATAGCTCGCCTGAACCTGAAGGAATTTCTGGTGACAGCGGAGTTGAATGATTACATCACAGTGGAAATACCAGACACCAGGGTAAGTATCCCACATAAGTTATATGAAATAACACTCCAGCGGGAGGGGGACAAGCCCAGGAAAGTAAAAGGTCTTTTTTGGAAGAACTTATCATCTGGTTATGACATCCGGTTAGCAGACCAAGAGTGGCCACCAGCATTCGTAATAGAGTGCCCCAGGGGAGAAAGTATAGGTGGAGGCTAATGAAATGTGACAAGTGTTTGAAGGAAGCTAGGAGCAAACATGGTGCATTTAAACCGCCTCAACCAAACACCTCGGGGGACAACGTTTTTTGAGGAGACAGTAAACAATTTAAGAATTAAAATGAAGACGACTCACAGAAGTAAATGACCGGTAGTTTTCACAACTTAGACGTGTGTCCAACACGGAGCCTCGTTTCAATGTGGTGGGGCCGCGGAGTGTAAAACTGCTTGCGAAGCACGCAGTGGACAGCTCACGTGGCGGGGTGGAATCACAGCATGCAGAGCACATTGTTGGCACCTTTGGTTTAAGAACCCTTTATAAAGTTTGCGAGGACCCAAGCACTCCAGTGACGTCATGCAGCCCGTAGGATTGCACTCAGTCTGCGTCTTATTTTTTTAATCAAAATTTCTCATGAGGGCGGAAGCCTTTCTGTTATTAACAGCTGAGGAAACACGTTCCCATGCAGTGAGGGGTGAGGAGGCTAGGACTTCAGTATAGCGGCAGATGTTTTTCACACAATACCGCTGCTCGCTTGAAAGAATCTGGGGGCAGATGTATCAAAATACCTATTTGCGGTTCTCAAATAGCGATTTTTTGAGAATCGCTATTTGAGAATTGCAAAATGGTATGTATATAAAAAAATCGCAACTTTTGAGGGATTTCTTAAAATTCCTATATTGCGATTAGCAAATTGCTAATCGCAATTAAGGAATAATTTCCCATTCATTTCCATGGGCCAGGAGGCCCATAGGAATGAATGTGAAGTTATTCTCAATTTGCGATTCGCAATTTGAGAATCGCAAATTCAGAATAATTTCAAGGGTGCAAGGGTGTCATAAGGGCACCCTGATGCACCCCTGAAATTTACATGTGTGCTCATATGGCGCACATACATGCCCTAAGGGCATGTATGAGCACCACATGGCACCTTCACAAATGCCAAACAGTGCATTTGTGAAAGAATTCGCAAATTAACACCAACTTGAAGTTGGTGGTAATTTGCGATTTCTTAAGGTGAATTCGCAAAACTAAAATGTTTCTTACATAGCATTTAAGAAATCGCTTTTTGCGATTCCTTAAATGCTTGTGCAAAGTTAACGAATCGCAAATTTTGCAATTCATTAACTTTGCGATGCCATTTCATTCATACATCCCGTTTTCCTGATTTTTAAATGCAAACGTTGCTTTTCAGCGAATCGCAGCGTTTGCGACTAAAAATCCTGTTGATACATCTTCCCCTTAGCCCCTTGAAAAGAGCGGGACAACCTCCTCCACTCTCTTTTCAGGCCGTGGCGCCCACCACTTGAGCAGGCAGGTCTCCCCTGCCCCTGGGTCCCCCCTGCCCCTGGGGTTCCCCCTGCCCCTGCAGTCTCACCTCTCCCTGGCACTCTCACCTCTGGGCTGATGTCTCCTGGTAGATGCTGGCCTCCTTTAAGAGCAGACTGGCCTGCTGGGTGGTGGCCCCCCTGCTCCTGGGGCCCCCCCTGCCCCTGGAGGTCTCCCCTGCCCCTGGAGGTCTCCCCTGCCCCTGCCCCCCCCCCCTGCCCCTGGGGTCCCACCTGCCCCAGGCAGTCTCACCTCTGGGTGGTGCCCCCCCCCGCCCCTGGGGCTCCTCTGCCCCTGGGGTCCCCCTGACCCTGGGTCCCCCTTGCCTCTGGGCCCCCTGCCCCCACCCTGGGGGTCTCACCTCTGGGCAGATGTCTCCTTGTAGATGCTGGGCTCCTTGAAGAGCTGGCTGGCCTGCTGGGTGGTGGCCCCCCTGCTCCTGGGGCCCCCCTGCCACTGGAGGTCTCCCCTGCCCCTGGAGGTCTCCCCTGCCCCTGCCCCCCCCCTGCCCCTTGGTCCCCCTGCCCCTGGGGTCCCACCTGGCCCAGGCAGTCTCACCTCTGGGTGGTGCCCGCCCCTGGGGCTCCTCTGCCCCTGGGGTCACCCCTGCCCCTGGGCCCCCCTGACCCTGCCCCCACCCTGGGTTCTCACCTCTGGGCAGATGTCTCCTGGTAGATGCTGTCTTCCTTGAAGAGCTGGCTGGCCTGCTGGCTCTTGCTCAGCAGGTTGCTCAGGTAGACCCGGAAGTAGGCGTCCTGCAGGAGGCCCTCCAGGGGCACCGGGCGCTCCAGCCGGCGCAGCGCCTTGAAGGTCTCGGGCAGGATCTCCAGCAGGTAGGGGGGGCTGTTCTTCAGCTGCAGCCGGGGGTTCTGGCACAGCTTGGCCAGCTTCTCCACCTCCCGCAGCGCATTCTGTAGCGCCTTGGGGTCCGAGGGGACAGGGGCGCCCCCCTTGGAGGCTTGGGGGTGCCCTGAGGCCATGGCAGCGCTGGAGCCCACCGGGCAGACACTTCCTGCAGACAGAGGGCGAGAGGGGCAGGTGTGGGAGGGCAGAAGAGAGAGTGGGAGGAGAGGGAGGAGGGAGGGGAGAGACAGGGAGGAGAAAGAGAGGAGGGAGGAGAGAGAGGGAGGTGTGAGAGTGGGAGGTGAGAGGGAGGGAGGAGAGAGAGTGGAGGGGAGAGAGGAGGGAGAGAGAGGGAGAGAGAGACGGAGAGGGAGAGAAGGGGAGGAGAGAGGGAGGGTGGGGAGAGAGACAGAGAGAGAGAGAGTGGAGGGGAGAGAGGGAGGAGAGAGAGACAGAGAGAGAGTGAGAGAGAGAGAGTAGAGAGAGAGAGAGAGAGAGAGGGAGAGACAAAGAGAGAGAGAGAAAGAGGGGAGAGAGAGGGAGGGGGAGAGAAGCGGAGGAGAGAGGGAGGGAGGGGAGAGAGAGAGGAGAGGGAGGAGAGGGGGGAGGGAGTGGAGAGACAGGGAGGAGAAAGAGAGGAGGGAGGAGAGAGAGGGAGGTGTGAGAGAGAAGGGGAGGAGAGAGGGAGGGACGAGAGAGAAGGGGAGGAGAGAGAGAGAGAGAGAGGGAGAGGGAGAGAAGGGGAGGGGAGAGTGAGGAGAGAGAGTGAGAGGGAGAGAGAGGAGAGAGAGGGAGAGAGAGACAGAGGGAGGGAGAGGGAGGAGAGAGAGAGAGGGAGGGAGAGGGAGAGAAGGGGAGAGTGAGGAGAGAGGGGGAGAGGGAGAGAGAGGAGAGAGAGGGAGAGGGAGGAGAGAGAGAGAGGGAGAGAGAGAGAGGGAAGGAGAGGGAGGAGAGAGAGGGAAGGAGAGGGAGAGAAGGGGAGGGGAGAGGGAGGAGAGAGAGAGTGGAGGGGAGAGAGGGAGGAGAGAGAGGGAGGGGGGGAGAGAGAGAGAGAGAGAGAGAGAGAGAGAAGGGAGAGAGAGAGGGAGAGAGAGAGAGAGAGGGAGAGGGAGAGAAGGGGAGGAGAGAGGCAGGGAGGGGAGAGACAGGGAGGGGAGAGAGGGAGAGAGAGGGAGAGAGCGAGAGAGGGAGAGGGAGAGAGAGAGAGAGAGAGAGAGAGAGAGAGAGGGGGGGGGAGGAGATAGAGGGAGATAGAGGGAGAGAAGGGGAGGAGAGAGGGAGGAGAGAGAGGGAGAGGGAGAGAAGGGGAGGAGAGAGGGAGGGAGGAGAGAGAGGGAGAGGGAGAGAAGGGGAGGAGAGAGGGAGGGAGGGGGGAGACAGGGAGGGGAGAGAGGGAGAGAGAGAGAGAGGGAGAGAGAATGAGAGAGAAAGAGAGAGAGGGAGAGAGAATGAGAGAGGGAGGGAGAGAGAGAGGGAGAGAGAGAAAGAGAGAGAGAGGGAGGAGAGATAGGAAAGGAAGGGAGGGAGGACTATTTAATGTAGTCTATTCATGTGAGTGTGATAAATAGGAGCTGCAGTGAGCCCCGAGGCCGGGCCCAGGCTGAGCTCGGATGGCAAAGAACATCTTCCAGTTCCACCTGAGAGCCGGGCGGCGGCGCTGTTGCATCAATGTTGCTTCTTTTCTTAAAGCCTCACCTCACTCTAAAGCACAGGACCCAAACTGTGGGGGCTGACCATGAGCTGTGCGTATCATGTGTGTGAAAGGTGCAGTGGCACCAGGGCCCTGCACCATGAGCTGTAGGTATCATTGGTGCTGCAGGTGCAGTGGCACCAGGGCCCTGCACCATGAGCTGTAGGTATCATTGGTGCTGCAGGTGCAGTGGCACCAGGGCCCTGCACCATGAGCTGTAGGTATCATTGGTGCTGCAGGTGCAGTGGCACCAGGGCCCTGCACCATAAGCTGTGTGTATCATTGGTGCTACAGGTGCAGTGGCACCAGGGCCCTGCACCATAAGCTGTGTGTATCATTGGTGCTACAGGTGCAGTGGCACCAGGGCCCTGCACCATGATCTGTGCGTATCATTGGGGCTCCGGGTGCAGTGGCACCAGGGCCCTGCACCATGAGCTGTATGTATCATTGGTGCTGCAGGTGCAGTGGCACCAGGTCCCTGCACCATGAGCTGTAGGTATCATTGGTGCT
Source organism: Lissotriton vulgaris (assembly GCF_964263255.1). Lineage (NCBI taxonomy): Eukaryota > Metazoa > Chordata > Amphibia > Caudata > Salamandridae > Lissotriton > Lissotriton vulgaris. Next base: position 1,773,014,144 of record NC_141695.1, on the reverse strand, counting down.
GCAGGTGCAGTGGCACCAGGGCCCTGCACCATATGCTGTGTGTATCAGTGGTGCTACAGGTGCAGTGGCACCAGGGCCCTGCACCATAAGCTGTGTGTATCATTGGTGCTACAGGTGCAGTGGCACCAGGGCCCTGCACCATGATCTGTGCGTATCATTGGTGCTAAAGGTGCAGTGTCACCAGGGCCCTGCACCATGAGCTGTAGGTATCATTGGTGCTACAGGTGCAGTGGCACCAGGGCCCTGCACCATAAGCTGTGTGTATCATTGGTGCTACAGGTGCAGTGGCACCAGGGCCCTGACCATGAGCTGTAGGTATCATTGGTGCTGCAGGTGCAGTGGCACCAGGGCCCTGCACCATGAGCTGTAGGTATCATTGGTGCTGCAGGTGCAGTGGCACCAGGGCCCTTCACAGAGCGGTGTGTATCATTGGTACTACAGGTGCAGTGGCACCAGGGCCCTGCACCATAAGCTGTGTGTATCATTGGTGCCACAGGTGCAGTGGCACCAGGGCCCTGCACCATGAGCTGTAGGTATCATTGGTGCTGCAGGTGCAGGGGCACCAGGGCCCTGCACCATGATCTGTGTGTACCATTCGTGCATCAGGTGCAGTGGCACCAGGGCCCTGCACCATGAGCTGTAGGTATCATTGGTGCTACAGGTACAGTAGCACCAGGGCCCTGCACCATGAGCTGTAGGTATCATTGGTGCTACAGGTGCAGTGGCACCAGGGCCCTGACCATGAGCTGTAGGTATCATTGGTGCTGCAGGTGCAGTGGCACCAAGGCTCTGCACCATGAGCTGTAGGTATCGTTGGTGCTGCAGGTGCAGTGGCACCAGGGCCCTGCACCATGAGCTGTAGGTATCATTGGTGCTGCAGGTGCAGTGGCACCGGGGCCCTGCACCATGAGCTGTAGGTATCATTGGTGCTACAGGTGCAGTGGCACCAGGGCCCTGCACCATGAGCTGTAGGTATCATTGGTGCTCCGGGTGCAGTGGCACCAGGGCCCTGCACCATGAGCTGTGTGTATCATTGGTGCTACAGGTGCAGTGGCACCAGGGCCCTGCACCATAAGCTGTGTGTATCATTGGTGCTGCAGGTGCAGTGGCACCAGGGCCCTGCACCATGAGCTGTAGGTATCATTGGTGCTGCAGGTGCAGTGGCACCAGGGCCCTGCCCCATGAGCTGTAGGTATCATTGGTGCTACAGGTGCAGTGGCACCTGGGCCCTGCACCATGAGCTGTGCGTGTCATTGGTGCTGCAGGTGCAGTGGCTCCAGGGCCCTGCACCATGAGCTGTAGGTATCATTGGTGCTACAGGTGCAGTGGCACCAGGGCCCTGCACCATAAGCTGTGTGTATCATTGGTGCTACAGGTGCAGTGGCACCAGGGCCCTGACCATGAGCTGTAGGTATCATTGGTGCTGCAGGTGCAGTGGCACCAGGGCCCTGCACCATGAGCTGTAGGTATCATTGGTGCTGCAGGTGCAGTGGCACCAGGGCCCTTCACAGAGCGGTGTGTATCATTGGTACTACAGGTGCAGTGGCACCAGGGCCCTGCACCATAAGCTGTGTGTATCATTGGTGCCACAGGTGCAGTGGCACCAGGGCCCTGCACCATGAGCTGTAGGTATCATTGGTGCTGCAGGTGCAGGGGCACCAGGGCCCTGCACCATGATCTGTGTGTACCATTCGTGCATCAGGTGCAGTGGCACCAGGGCCCTGCACCATGAGCTGTAGGTATCATTGGTGCTACAGGTACAGTAGCACCAGGGCCCTGCACCATGAGCTGTAGGTATCATTGGTGCTACAGGTGCAGTGGCACCAGGGCCCTGACCATGAGCTGTAGGTATCATTGGTGCTGCAGGTGCAGTGGCACCAAGGCTCTGCACCATGAGCTGTAGGTATCGTTGGTGCTGCAGGTGCAGTGGCACCAGGGCCCTGCACCATGAGCTGTAGGTATCATTGGTGCTGCAGGTGCAGTGGCACCGGGGCCCTGCACCATGAGCTGTAGGTATCATTGGTGCTACAGGTGCAGTGGCACCAGGGCCCTGCACCATGAGCTGTAGGTATCATTGGTGCTCCGGGTGCAGTGGCACCAGGGCCCTGCACCATGAGCTGTAGGTATCATTGGTGCTACAGGTGCAGTGGCACCAGGGCCCTGCACCATGAGCTGTAGGTATCATTGGTGCTGCAGGTGCAGTGGCACCAGGGCCCTTCACAGAGCTGTATGTATCATTGGTGCTCCAGGTGCAGTGGCACCAGGGCCCTGCACCATGAGCTGTAGGTATCATTGGTGCTGCAGGTGCAGGGGCACCAGGGCCCTTCACAGAGCGGTATGTATCATTGGTGCTCCAGGTGCAGTAGCGACAGGGCCCTGCATCATGAGCTGTATGTATCATTGGTGCTGCAGGTGCAGTGGCACCAGGGCCCTTCACAGAGCTGGGTGTATCATTGGTGCTGCAGGTGCAGTGGCACCGGGGCCCTGCACCATGATCTGTGTGTACAATTCGTGCATCAGGTGCAGTGGCACCAGGTCCCTGCACCATGAGCTGTAGGTATCATTGGTGCTGCAGGTGCAGTGGCACCAGGGCCCTGCACCATGAGCTGTAGGTATCATTGGTGCCACAGGTGCAGTGGCACCAGGGCCCTGCACCATGAGCTGTAGGTATCATTGGTGCTGCAGGTGCAGGGGCACCAGGGCCCTGCACCATGATCTGTGTGTACCATTCGTGCATCAGGTGCAGTGGCACCAGGGCCCTGCACCATGAGCTGTAGGTATCATTGGTGCTACAGGTACAGTAGCACCAGGGCCCTGCACCATGAGCTGTAGGTATCATTGGTGCTACAGGTGCAGTGGCACCAGGGCCCTGACCATGAGCTGTAGGTATCATTGGTGCTGCAGGTGCAGTGGCACCAAGGCTCTGCACCATGAGCTGTAGGTATCGTTGGTGCTGCAGGTGCAGTGGCACCAGGGCCCTGCACCATGAGCTGTAGGTATCATTGGTGCTGCAGGTGCAGTGGCACCGGGGCCCTGCACCATGAGCTGTAGGTATCATTGGTGCTACAGGTGCAGTGGCACCAGGGCCCTGCACCATGAGCTGTAGGTATCATTGGTGCTCCGGGTGCAGTTGAGGTTCCGTGACAATTGTAAGTGGTGTTTTCGACTCGCACGAATATGGTCGAGTCTGGTATCTATGAACCGCAAATGACGAGTTTAGTAAGTGTGCGCAGTTTCGCTGTGCTAACTTAAACCGTTCGTTTGTTACGTGGGCTTTTTCATCTGTACCCACGGGTTCCATCTTAGATACGGCATCCATTTTGTCTCTTGCCCTCAAGTAGTCAGCGAACGGACGCTGTCCGCTTTGCGACCCTGGGACTCCCAAGATATTTGCGGAAGACACATGTCCTTTGAAAGTGTCTTTATGACGAGGGGGTTGCTACTGTAAGGCAGGTGGTGCCGCTCGAGGCTCATCTTGCCGCACGGACTTATTGTCTCAGCCGTGCATCTCATTAGGCACGTCCCTTTGATGCCTGTATCTCGTGTTTCCCGATACCTCCCCTTTTACACCCTTTCCGATCTCCCTACTGTCTCCGTCTTCCTCTGCACCTGTCTTCGTTCCTGTTTCGATCTACTTGATTGCTGATTGGAATTTGCTAATGGTGGGAAGATGGGTTTTTACAGTTGGGAACCGCCAAATGTTTCCGCACTTATGTTCCGGACCTTATGTGTTTCAAAGCGACCAAAGCGACCCCTCTGGGAGCTAGATGTGGGAACTGAGTTGTAAACCTTTGTGTTCAATGTTAGCCTATGGGTAAAAACTGTATAAAAGGACCGATCCACAAAACCAATTTGAAGCAGTCTCCCCAAGTTGCACGTGTTGTGCTTGTCGTGACTTCTGTGTTCCCTGCAGTAAATAAACCTTGACTCTTTGACGCCGAAGGAAGTGTCCCGTGTCTCTGTGACTTGTACGCCGGAACAGGTTACCCACGAAGGTTTCAGGTGTTGTGCCCTGGCACCGCTGGGTCCAAAAGAACCCAGTCCTTCAGTTGGCGCCCAACGTGGGGCTGCATCAGTGGTACCGGTCCAAGCCCGACGATCGTGAGGAACTTCGTGTGAAATCTCCGAGGGAAGGTGCACCCCGCTTCATCGATCCTGTTGTCGAAATAAGTGGCCCGAAGACTTTTCCCGCGAAGATTCCCGCCTCCTGACGGCTGCGACGGACTGCTGCCCTGACTGTAGACCTGTTTTGGCGCCTGGCGTAGACCTTGGTATAGCGAGACGATAGACGGGCCTTCCTGAGGACGCCATTGATCTTTGAGTTAAGTATTTGTGGGTCGCTCCCAGAATCCTTGGTTGTAGACACTTTAGCGAGTGTCTTTGTTGTAAACACTAGTGGTTTTTGTTGTACACGCTGTGTGAGTGTTTTTGTCGGTGACACTTTGCTAAGCGTACTTTGTTGTTGTATTTGTTTGACGACTGCAGCCGCCAAAGACCGAGGGTTTTGTTCTTGCTGGGACTTGGTAAATCCCGTAACCCTTGAAGTTTGTGAAACTCGGCTAGTGTGCAAGATGCCTGGTCGCAGTACTTTGTTCAGTTGTTGTAGACCTTGTGGTGCGGATTCCCTGCTGGAGGACTCGTGTCCGATACCTCCGGTTGGAACTCCTACTTATGACTTATATAGCAAACATGGGCTAGGCCCGATTGCTTTTAACGATTACTGGATAAAATATACAAAGAAAGACGGCGATCTTCGTTGGCCACCTCACGGTAGCTTCGAAGCGTCGATCTTAGATAATTTGGAAATAAAGTTGTTCGAACGTAAATCTAGGCCGGCCATGTTTGATGCCTTTCGGTTGTGGCGCAAAGAAGCCCGACAGAAAGAGATCAGACAGAATAAACGTAGTGAGCGAGATAATGTTGCTACTATTGTGAAGAAAGCTGAGCAGTTTCAGCGTGATAAGGAGGATAAGGATAAGGAAGTGTTTGAGAGGCTACAGCGTATGACCATAGATAAATGTTATCCTGCTTTGCCTACGGAGTCGGATAAGAAGGAAGAGGCAGCTGAGGATCCTTTAATGTCCTATCTTATGAAGTCGCCACCTCCGTACGTACAGGGTACCGCAGTTCCTGTGGTCCCTGCCGTACCTGTTCCTCCACTTGTTATTCCTCCACCCGTTCCTCAACCTGCACCCGCTCTTCCGACTGTTCCCGCTCCTGTGCCTGTTTCTATTCCTACTGCTCCTCCGCTTCCACATACTCCTACTCACGCTACTGCTCCTGTGTTGTTAACCCCTGTTGCTGCTACTGTTTCTACTCCTTCTCTTGTTAGTCCTATGTCTTACTCTTGTCCCTCTACTCGTAACCGTAATTCTCCCATTGCGGCTAGCTTCTTTCAGTCGCTCGGACCTGTTTTTGGGTCCGCTGGTTCTGATGGTCCTCAGAGACGTAGCCAGCTTCCTGCTAATAGGGAACGCGCTGCGCTATACAATATGGCGATGGGTTGGATGGACAACCCGCAGAGAAATCCACCCCGAGTTGTTCTTGAAACATTTAGTCAATTTAACATACCGACTCAGAGATATGTGTTTGACGAAATGTGTAAACTTCTACATGATCAGATAGCGGCCGTTGCGCCTGACGAGGTGCTGACCGCCCTGTCTAACCTTCGGCTTCAGTTCGCTACTGGACTGATAGTCGATACTAATGTCCGACGTGCTATTGAGCAGTTGCTGTCTTTTCGCCTCGCTCCTATTCCACATGCACTGTTTGTTGAGGATCTTGAACGCCAACAAGCCGAGTCTGGCCAATATCCTATGCGTGAAGTTCCGCCGGTTTGGATACCAGCTGATAATACTGGTGCCCAGCCAGTGGCGGCACATTTCCAGAGAGTGTGGATACATCTCCCATGGAAACGATCGGAAGTGCTTCAGGTGAAACAATCTTTGCCCGATCCTCGTAAAAATCCTGCTGGGTATTATAAGGAATTATCGCAGCTCGTAGATGCTACGGTAATGAATCTTGCCGATATCGACATGTTGTTTGGCAATGTCGTACCGCAACCGGTATGGGCTAAGATTCGTCACCAAGATCACGCAAATGAATTAGGTGGTGATTGGGCTGCTATTACAGCGGCAGACGCTGGACAAGTGGCTGCTAATAAACCCGATCAGTTGATTGAACTTCTTCCTCAGCGAATCATTACATTAATGAAAACGCTTATGCCAGCTATGAGGGTAAATTGGGACAAGTTGTCAGCCTGTAAGCAAAAGAAAGATGAGAGTGTATCAGACTTCTTTACGAGGTTTGAGGAAACATTCGTCGATCATAGTGGACAGGATATGGGTACTGAGGGTGGACAGAGGTTGTTTGTGGATAAATTTGTATCGAACTTATTGCCCGATTTGTGCAATAAATTAAAGAATTCAGAAAGTGCATGGGCCGTTTCTACCTCAGCTCAGATTCTGGCTACGGCACAATATTATGAAAATAGAGAGAAAGAAGAAAATGACCGAGCTGATAAAAAGACAAAGGAGCTGAAAACTAAAGTGTTGTTACAACAAGCGTATCCGCCGCGTTCTAATCAGAATGCGTCTCAGCAGAATAGATCACAGTCGCAATCGAATCGATCGCAGTCGCGTAACGATTCCTCTTTCCAAAGATCTTCGTTGGGGTACAATCAATGTGCTTATTGTAGACAGGAGGGACACATTAAATTCAATTGTCCCGCTTTAAATGACCGTAATAGTGGTAATTCGCCTAGAGGAGGCCGTGGTGGTTCACAGAATGCATCACGTGGTAGAGGTCGTGGTGCTCAGAACGACCGTTCTGACAACTCATCAAATTCCAATAACTGTTTTGATCAACGTGGATCATCGCAAGGACGATCTGCGCAGTACAATGTAGACGATTATTACGTCGATCAGGGGACTGACGACAGTAATTACTAGGACAGCCAAAGACAAAAGGAGGGAGTGGTATCAGTTCCGGTTGATCAGAGAGGGCCTTACGTCGCAGTTGCTACATCGGGCGTCGTTGAGCCTTTTCTGTTGGACACTGGTGCAGCGAAAAGTTCCATCATGCATTCGAAACTCCCTGGCGCACCTTTGTCTGGCTTAACAAATGTATCCGTTGGATTCTCTGGCGCCCCAGTTAGCAATCCAGTTTCACGCCCTTTGCCCCTTAAAATTGGGCCTCGTGAGCTCGAAGCTCCGTTGATTCTGACCACTGGTTGTGGCGAAAATCTTTTGGGTCTGGATTTGCTTAAACGTTTGTATGCAACTTTATATTGTTCTCCTGCGGGTGTAAAGCTTACGTTAGGAGAGAGAGTAGTCTCTCCCATGTATTTGTCCCTCGATAAGCTTCCACCGGAATTGGATTCTCTTCCTGCGTCTTTGTGGGCGACGGGTCCAAACGATGTGGGCCTACTTGATATCTCCCCTTATGTTGTTCAGCTGAAATCGAATGTGCGATTGCCACGTATTCCCCAGTACCGTATCTCCCTCGATGGTGAACGAGCTTTGTTAGCGATCATCTATGATTTGATCGAGAAAGATGTTGTTGAGGAGACTCGGGGAAACGTGTGCAACAGCCCTGTACTGCCCATTCTTAAACGTACCGATCCTTCAAAACCGCCTGTTTATCGTTTTGTTATCGATTTACGGGAGGTAAATAAAATTGTGGTTCCTCAATTCCCTGTTGTGCCTGACATCACGGCGCTACTGACTCTGATTCCAGCTACTGCTTCATGGTTTTCGGTGAGTGATTTGAAAAATGCCTTTTTCAGCATCCCGATTGCCGAGGAGAGCAGGGACCTTTTCGGTTTCTCTCTTGGTGGACGCAGCTTCCGGTTCAAACGCGCTCCTCAAGGCTACTGTGAAAGTCCATCGATTTACAGTCAAGCTTTGAAGGGTCAACTGGATGCGTTTAGGTTGCCGGTTGGTGCGGCTTTAATCCAATATGTCGACGACTTATTGGTGGCTGCTGATACTCAGGACATTTGCAAAATTGCTACGGTATCGTTGCTGCAACATCTCTGTGAGTTAAATCACAAGGTGTCACCTTCTAAACTCCAATATTGTTGTCAAGAAGTAACCTATCTAGGTCACTTATTGTCAAAGGAGGGAAGGAGATTGACCCCAGAGAGAATTGCAGCGATTGCGCGAATGGCTGTGCCGAAAACCCAAAGAGATGTGCGTGCCTTTCTAGGTATCACGTCGTACTGTAGGCAGTGGATTCCTAATTTTTCATTGCTAGCGAAACCATTGGTGGCTCTTACGTGCAAGGATGTTTCAACTCCTTTACCATGGACGGAAGAATGTCAGAAAAGTTTTTCTGAACTGCGTGATTCATTGTGTTCGGCTCCTGTGTTAGGTACCCCTGACTACAGTAAGCCGTTCACGTTATATGTTCACGAGAGGGAAGGTTGTGCGTTGAGTGTCTTAACGCAACCTTTTGGTGGTAAGCAACGTCCATGTGCATATTTCTCCTCGACCTTAGACCCAGTAGCTAGAGCATTGCCGAGTTGTTTGAGAGCAACTGCGGCAGCTGCGGTCTCCATCCGACAATCAGCAGGATTGGTCATGGATAATATGCTTACGGTGATGGTTCCGCATGCAGTCGACACTCTGTTGAATCGTACGAAAACTCAGCACTTGACGAGTGCGAGGTTGTCTGGGTACGAATTGACGCTCTTGGCAAGCCACATTCAGATAAAACGTTGTAATGTCCTAAATCCGGCAACTTTGTTACCAATTAGTGCAGAGTCAGATGAAGTAGCAGAACATGACTGCTACTTGCGTACAGAAGAGGAAACAAAAGGTCGAGTGGACCTTAAAAACACCTGTGAGAAGTTGGCCTGGTATATAATGCTCACTAGTTCTAGTGATCACTTTGTACCATGCCAAGCAACCCTTATGATGATGGTTGTAATTCAACCTTGTAGACCAGTTATCCTAGTGGTAACGTGGACAAAGCAGTCTTAGGCTAAACTCTGAAAGGCATGTGAAGCCAGCTGTTATACCATACACAACCCCCTTGAATACCAAATGAAAGGGACACCACACAGATATATATTGAAAATATATATTGATTTATTAACTATTAAAATCCTCTGGACTCTTTATGAGCACAGAAGCACAAGCGTTAAATCACAAGACAGTTTAAAATACACAAAAGTTGCACAATATGGATGAGCCCTAGGGGCCACCTAAACCATATACTAAATAAGTGGTATAAGGGATACCAGGAGGAAAGTGAAGAGGCCTAGGGCCTTGGGAATCGCTGGAGCTATTCGAGACTGGAGTTAACTAAGTCGGGAAAGGCCCACGGGACTCGGGTGCAGTGTCCAAAGTGCACGCACTTCTCAATACAAAGTCTATGGTGCGTAAAAAGCACAAAGTTAGAAAGTTAGGAACCTTCCGAGTGACCTACGGAGCTGAAACTTAAAACACAGGCCCTTGGGATGTGTACCAGTGCAGGAGCACCGGCGGAGCTGAGTTACCTCACCCACAGGAAGCGGGTGCACAGGGTCGAAGATGTGTCGGGTTTCGTCACGCTGGTCGATGGTGCTTGGAGCAGGAGATGCTGCAGGCGGCTCGATGAGAAGAGTTCCGGTGGATCCAAGGGTGGATCTGTAGATGTGAAGACCTGAAAGCAGAGGGGACAGTGTTCAAAGTCACTAGCCAGTGACTGCCGTGGAACCAGAGTGGAACCAGGTGATGTCGGGTGCAAACAGGCGTTGTCGGGTAGCTTCTTTCTGCAGCCACGTGGATACCCGGGGTCGAGGACGTCCAGGAGTCGGTCACGAGCTGTCCCACGTAGGCTTCTCGCTGTTGGCGGTGTCGGCGACCTGATCGGAGCAAACAGGCCTTGGCAAATGCAAGCCACGCAGAAGTCGAAAGATGCTGTTCACTCGGACCAGCAAGGTCAGAGCGGGTGCTCCTTTTCACAGGAGCTTGGGTAGGTCTGGAGCAACCAGACCTGCTGTTTAAATCTTCGGGTTCGTCGCCAAGATGGCCGCTGGCCGCGTGGCTAGTGGCCGGGATGGCGCGTCGAGTGGCACAGTGCAAAAGGGCCCCACGCAGATCGTGGAGATGCTGGGGGGCTGATCTTCGGTGCAAGGGCTGCTCGGTGGTGGGGGTTCTCAATCCCCAAAGCACAACGTCGAGGATGCCTCAGAAGCTGCGCAGTCAGCTTTACGAGTGTCTTCCAAGAGGTCCGGTCCCACGTCACTCGGTGCCTCCACGGGTCCCTTCTTTGCAGGGACTGTGGATCGGGCTCTGAGAGGTCTGGGAATCTGGTTCTTGTCGGGCTCTGGGCTCGGGCTCCGGCGGGAGGCGGCGGCAAAGCAGACGTCGAGTTGCTGGTTGGTACCTGTGTTCACAGGGTGGTCACTCCTTGGCCACAAGGGAGATTCTTCTTCAGTCTTCTGTGCAGCAGAATGTCGAAGTCCAGTCTTCTTCTTAGTTTAAGTTGATTTCGGGATGATCTGCTGTGCAATGGCACTGCTCCCCCTCTTATTCCAATCTAGGGGGTGGATCACCTACTAGGTCCCTCCTCTGGGAGGAACCAGGAAGGGGGGCGGTTACACCCCCTTTCCTTTGTCCAGCTCCGCGCCAGGACTGGGGCTGGAAGGCCCCAGAACCGGTTTGGGCTGGCCTATGCACGGGGACACCTTGTGTGCCCCGGGCATGTCTGATTCTATTCAGCCCTGTCCTACCCAATACACAAAATCCTGTCTGGGGTGGTGCTCGCACCTCCCAAGGCAGGAAACCCTTTGTCCAGGCCACCATCTGCCGAGTTTCGGTCAGCAGCAGGAGGCCAGACTTGTGTCTGTGGTGGCAGCATCCATTTTGTGATGCTGAGGCTCTGTTTAACTTTAACCGGGGTTAAGGCTACACACATGTCGTGTCCCTCTAGAAGGGTGGAATGCTATCCCCGTCGCCAGAACTGGCGAGGGGATAGTATTCCAATTCGTATGACACCTTACTCGACATGTTTTGATAAAGCCAAACCAAAGATAGCATTTAACCGCGAGGATTATAATGCACTTAAGAGTATATGGTATGGCAATATCCCGGAACAGCTTAGGGAGTGGTTCCCGACAGCTGCAGACAGGCTCAGCTCATGCTAGAGCACCATCTCACATATTTCCAAGCACTCTGCCTCCAGGATTGATGAGGCCTTCCATAGGAGTGGCTGATAGGAACATATGTGTCCAGTTTAGGGTTAGGCACAGACATACTGTACCTAAGTAAGAGGTGGTTACACTGACTTACCCCAGCTGAGTGATCAGCCAGTTGTGTCACAGATGGAGGCCAGGCCAGGGGTGGCACAATACGTGCTGCAGCCCCTGGTAGGCCTTGGATACACCTATGCCCTGGGCACCTAGGGTGCACTATTACAGGGGCTCATAAGGTGAACCAGTTCCAATTCGTAATGCACCTAGAGTGCATGGGCATCAATTTAGAGAGAGAACAGCAGGCTGTGGGTCTGATTAGCAGGCCCACAGCCACATTAAGTCAGAAACCAGTGAAGCAAAAAGCAAAAATTTGGGGTGACCATAGGATAGCAGACCCTACTCTCCTACATAACCCCCCCCCAAACGCAGGGACATTAGACTAACCTTGACCAGTTGTGTCTTCATGTTCTAAGTGGAAGTACCTGGAGAGACCATCTGCGTTGCCATGGTCAGTCCCTGGGCGGTGCTCCACTGTAAAGTCCATCCCCTGTAGGGAAATGGACCACCTGAGTAGTTTGGGGTTTTCACCCTTCATCTGATTAAGCCATAGGAGGGGCTTATGGTCGGTCTGAATCTTGAAGTGAGTGCCAAATAAGTATGGTCTCAACTTCTTCAGGGCCCACACCACAGCAAAGGCCTCCCTCTCTATAGCTGACCAACGTTTCTCTCTGGGGGTCAGCCTTCTGCTAATGAAAGCAATGGGCTGGTCCTGGCCATCTACATTAAGCTGTGAAAGCACTGCTCCCACTCCCAACTCAGAAGCATCTGTTTGGACAATGAACTCTCTTGAGTAGTCAGGACTCTTCAGGATAGGTGCAGAGCACATGGCCTTCTTCAGGTCATCAAATGCCTTTTGACAGATTTCTGTCCACTGAACCTTTTTGGGCATCTTCTTGGATGTCAGATCATTAAGAGGAGTCACAATGGACCCATAGTTCTTAACAAACTTCCTGTAGTACCCAGTCAGGCCCAAGAAAGCTCTGACCTGAGTCTGGGTAGTTGGAGGGGACCAGTCCTTGATGGTCTGGATCTTACTCTCCAGTGGTTGAACTTGGCCTCCACCTACAAGGTGGCCCAGGTATACAACCTTGCTCTGCCCTATCTGGCACTTTGTTGCCTTGATAGTGAGGCCTGCCTTCTGCAGAGCCTCAAGCACTTCCTTCAGGTGGATCAGGTGATCCTCCCAGGTGGAGCTAAAGACAGCAATATCGTCCAGATAAGCTGCACAAAAGTCATCCAACCCAGTGAGGACTTGGTTCACCAACCTTTGGAAGGTGGCAGGTGCATTTTTCAAACCAAAGGGCATCACCACAAACTGATAATGCCCACTAGGGGTAGAAAATGCTGTCTTGGCTTTAGACTCCTCAGCTAACCTGATTTGCCAGTAGCCAGCTGTTAAGTCAAATGTGCTCAAATATTTGGCAGAAGCCAACTTGTCAATGAGCTCATCTGCCCTTGGAATAGGGTGTGCATCTGTCCTGGTGACAGCATTGAGTCCTCTGTAATCCACACAGAACCTCATCTCTCTCTTGCCATCTTTGGTGTGAGGTTTGGGGACCAGAACCACTGGGCTAGCCCAGGGGCCCTCTGAAGGCTCAATGACACCTAATTCCAGCATCTTTTGCACCTCAGTCTTTATACAGTCCCTGACGTGGTCAGGTTGCCTGTAAATTTTGCTCTTTACAGGAAGACTGTCACCAGTGTCCACCACATGTGTACACCAGTTAGTCTGACTGGGTGTCAAGGAGAACATATGCCCATATGCCTGTAGAACTTGTCTGCAGTCATGTTGCTGATGTTCAGTGAGGTTGTCGCCTAAGGCCACACCATCAACTGAACCATCCTCAGGGTTCTGAGTGAGCAGGTCTGGGAGAGGGTCACTCTCTTCCTCCTGTCCCTCATCTGTAGCCATGAGCAAGCCCATGTCTGCCCTGCTGACATATGCCTTCAATCTGTTCACATGGAGCACCCTGTGGGGGCTCCTGGGAGTTCCTAGGTCCACCAAGTAGGTAACCTCTCCCTTCTTTTCCAGAACTGTATGGGGTCCAGACCATTTGTCTTGGAGTGCTGCTGGGGCCACTGGCTCCAACACCCATACCTTCTGTCCAGGCTGAAACTCAACAAGGACAGCCTTTTGGTCATGCCAAGCTTTTTGTAATTCTTGGCTAGCCTCAAGGTTTTTGGATGCCTTTTCCATGTACTCTGCCATCCTGGAGCGGAGACCAAGTACATAGTCCACTATGTCCTGTTTAGGCTTTTTGAGAGGTAACTCCCATCCTTCCTTCACAAGACACAGGGGTCCTCTTACAGGGTGCCCAAACAACAATTCAAAGGGGCTGAATCCAACCCCCTTTTGAGGGACCTCTCTGTAAGCGAACAAAAGGCAGGGCAGAAGGATGTCCCATCTTCGCCTGAGCTTTTCAGGTAATCCTTTAATCATGCCCTTTAGGGTCTTGTTAAATCTCTCAACAAGCCCATTGCATTGTGGGTGATAAGGAGTGGTGAACTTGTAGTTTACACCACATTCCTTCCACATAGCTGTCAAATATCCAGACATGAAGTTGGTACCTCTATCTGATATTACCTCCTTAGGAAACCCCACTCTGGAGAAAACTCCAAGTAAGGCCCTGGCCACAACAGGAGCTGTTGTGGTCCTAAGGGGAATTGCCTCTGGGTACCTGGTGGCATGATCCACTACCACCAGTATGAACCTGTGCCCAGATGCTGTAGGGGGATCCATTGGTCCAACAATATCAATCCCCACTCTTTCAAAGGGAACCCCCACCACAGGTAGTGGTATCAGGGGGGCCTTTGTTGTTCCACCTGCTTTACCACTGGCTTGGCAGGTTTCACAGGAGCGACAAAACTCCTTGGTGTCTTCAGACATGTGAGGCCAGTGAAAGTGAGGGACAAGCCTGTCCCAAGTCTTGTTCTGGCCTAGGTGTCCTGCTAAAGGAATATCATGGGCCAAGGTGAGTAGGAAGCCCCTAAATTGCAGAGGTATAACCAACCTCCTGGTAGCACCAGGCTTGGGGTCTCTAGCCTCTGAATAAAGGAGTCCATCGTCCCAATATACTTTATGGGCACCTTGAGCATTCCCAGCAGCCTCAGCAGCAGCCTGCTGTCTGAGGGGTTCAAGAGAAGGACAGGTTAACTGAGCCTGCCCCAAGTCTGCCCTAGAAGGTCCCCCTGTCCCCAGAAACTCAACCTGATCAGGTTCAAGTTCTTCAGGGACAGTTCCTTCAGGGGTCTCTAGATCAGTTTCCTGTGAAGCCTGATCCTCACTTGTAGGCAGTTGGGAAGGCACAGCCTTAACCCTCCTGTTCTTCTTCTTGGGAGGTATTTGGTCCATTGTTCCAGGATCCAAGACCTGAGGTTCAGAGAGGCACTTTTTGGCCTGTGACCTGGTCACAGCAAGGACATGTGATGATATCCCTAACATCTCTGCATGAGTCCTGTACTCAACTTCTGACCATAGAGAGTTCTCCAGGTCATTGCCCAACAAACATTCTACTGGGAGATCAGCACTAACCACAACTTTCTTTAGGCCAGTTACCCCTCCCCAGGAAAAGTTAACAAGTGCCACACTATGTGTGGTAGTGACATTGCTGGCATTGGTCACCAGGTAATCATCGCCTGGCATGTATTGTCCAGGGTCCACAAAGTTAGGTGTCACCATAGTGACACTGGCACATGTGTCCCTGTAAGCTTGAGCCACTTTGTTGTTAATCAAAGGTGTCTGTCTGTATTTGCCCAGGTTACTGGGACTTATGTCAGGGGTCAAATCTATGTCCCCTTCACAAACCAGAACAGCCTGTGTAAGGGTTCTGACTAGGTCAGAATCTCCTTCAGTTCCCAAAGTGATTCCCACTAAACCCTTGGCTTGAGGACCAGCACTGCTAACTGTACTAGTGGGTGCAGGTGCCTTAGGGGCTGCAGTGCTGGGGGCTCCACCCTTTTTACACTCACTTGTCCAGTGAGAGGTGTTCTTACAAGTTTTACACCAGGGTTTCTTCTGACCTTCTTTCTTCTTCTTCTTGGAAGTTTGGGACCCACCCTCTGTCTCAGTTTGGGGCCCTGTTGAAGACTTCTGGTCTTTAGCTTTCTGCTCCCCACCCTTCTGGTCTGTTTTCTTCTGGTCACCACCCTGGTTCTGGTTCTGGTTCTTTTGCTTAACTCTGGTTCTTACCCATTTATCTGCCCTCTTTCCCAATTCTTGGGGAGAGGTCAAATCTGAGTCAACCAAATGTTGATGCAACTGCTGGTTCTGACAATTATTTAAAATTTGTTCTCTCATCAGCAAATTGTACAATCCTTCATAGTCTGTAACCTTGCTTCCCAGCAACCATCCCTCCAGAGCCTTAGTGGCACACTCAACAAATTCAGACCAGTCCTGAGTCTGTGTCTTCTGGGTATCTCTGAACATTAACCTGTACTGTTCAGTGGTTAAGCCTAACCCATCAATCAGAGCACTCTTCAGAACCAGGTAGTTTCTAGAATCCCCATCACTAACTGTGAGGAGTCTGTCTCGGCCTCTACCTTCAAAGGAGAGCCACAAGATTGCTGCCCACTGCTCCTGAGGGATCTGCTGTACTCTGCAGGCTCTCTCCATTGCAGTAATCCATTTATGGATGTCATCCCCAGCTTTGTAGGGGGGCACAATCTTACTCAGGTTTCTATTATCAAAAGACCTGTCTTTATCCTTGTGGATATTGCTGCCACCAGTGGGTTCTATTACCCCACTCTCTCTAGGCTGTCTTGCTCTAGCAAGTTTCTCCTTAGCCAGGGCAACCTCTAATTCTTGCCTCTGGATCCTAAGCTCAGCCTCTCTCATCTTGGCCTCATGTTCCCTTCTCTGAGGGCTAGTCATCTCCTTTCTGGAGTGACCATGAGAGCCTCTAGAGACATGGGAGGTATTGGATTCACCTGAGTGATGCCTCCTCCTCCTATGGCTCTGGTTAAGTCCACCTGAGGGTCTGAATGGGTTGTTACCTGATTCATTCCCAAGTTGACTTAAGTTAGCCTGGTTCAGTCTACTGACCAGCACCTGACTATCTCTGTCATCATCTGACTCACTGCTTTCCACCTCCTCCTCCTCTTCTTCTTCCTCTTCCTCTACATCTACTTGAGGAGCTCCAGTGGTGGAGGCTTCCTCATCTACTAGGATGATAGGGGTAGGGGTGTCTACAGTGTCATCCTCTGAAGGATGGCCTCCTTCAGCATTCCCTGTGGGGTTTGCTTTAGAGGTCTTTAGAGCTTCAGACTGATCCAAAAGCTCTCTTAGGTGGTCTGCAGTAGGGGAAGGCCCTGTCTTCAGACCCCTTAAGACACAAAGCTGTCTTAATTCCTTAAAGGGAAAAATAGCAAACTGGGATGGTGCCCTTGGAGGGTCACTCTCAACAGGAGTAAGTCCACTGGACCCCTCTGTTCCAGACATTGCTCTAGTGTGGGTGGATGTGTTGCAATCTACCTACACTGGTGTTTACCTACTAAACCTATCTAGTAGTTGTAGCTAGGGTGTGCTACTCCCTTTGCTCTACAACAACTAAGTTCAGTAGAACTTAAGTATACTAGTCTTGTTTTATATGTACCTAGCAGGTACCTGTATGATCTTTCAAATGATAATCTCAAAGATTGTAATGGTAAAACAACAGCAAGCTCAGATCCCAATCCGCTGCTCACCAATGTGAGAAGTTGACCTGGTATATAATGCTCACTAGTTCTAGTGATCACTTTGTACCATGCCAAGCAACCCTTATGATGATGGTTGTAATTCAACCTTGTAGACCAGTTATCCTAGTGGTAACGTGGACAAAGCAGTCTTAGGCTAAACTCTGAAAGGCATGTGAAGCCAGCTGTTATACCATACACAACCCCCTTGAATACCAAATGAAAGGGACACCACACAGATATATATTGAAAATATATATTGATTTATTAACTATTAAAATCCTCTGGACTCTTTATGAGCACAGAAGCACAAGCGTTAAATCACAAGACAGTTTAAAATACACAAAAGTTGCACAATATGGATGAGCCCTAGGGGCCACCTAAACCATATACTAAATAAGTGGTATAAGGGATACCAGGAGGAAAGTGAAGAGGCCTAGGGCCTTGGGAATCGCTGGAGCTATTCGAGACTGGAGTTAACTAAGTCGGGAAAGGCCCACGGGACTCGGGTGCAGTGTCCAAAGTGCACGCACTTCTCAATACAAAGTCTATGGTGCGTAAAAAGCACAAAGTTAGAAAGTTAGGAACCTTCCGAGTGACCTACGGAGCTGAAACTTAAAACACAGGCCCTTGGGATGTGTACCAGTGCAGGAGCACCGGCGGAGCTGAGTTACCTCACCCACAGGAAGCGGGTGCACAGGGTCGAAGATGTGTCGGGTTTCGTCACGCTGGTCGATGGTGCTTGGAGCAGGAGATGCTGCAGGCGGCTCGATGAGAAGAGTTCCGGTGGATCCAAGGGTGGATCTGTAGATGTGAAGACCTGAAAGCAGAGGGGACAGTGTTCAAAGTCACTAGCCAGTGACTGCCGTGGAACCAGAGTGGAACCAGGTGATGTCGGGTGCAAACAGGCGTTGTCGGGTAGCTTCTTTCTGCAGCCACGTGGATACCCGGGGTCGAGGACGTCCAGGAGTCGGTCACGAGCTGTCCCACGTAGGCTTCTCGCTGTTGGCGGTGTCGGCGACCTGATCGGAGCAAACAGGCCTTGGCAAATGCAAGCCACGCAGAAGTCGAAAGATGCTGTTCACTCGGACCAGCAAGGTCAGAGCGGGTGCTCCTTTTCACAGGAGCTTGGGTAGGTCTGGAGCAACCAGACCTGCTGTTTAAATCTTCGGGTTCGTCGCCAAGATGGCCGCTGGCCGCGTGGCTAGTGGCCGGGATGGCGCGTCGAGTGGCACAGTGCAAAAGGGCCCCACGCAGATCGTGGAGATGCTGGGGGGCTGATCTTCGGTGCAAGGGCTGCTCGGTGGTGGGGGTTCTCAATCCCCAAAGCACAACGTCGAGGATGCCTCAGAAGCTGCGCAGTCAGCTTTACGAGTGTCTTCCAAGAGGTCCGGTCCCACGTCACTCGGTGCCTCCACGGGTCCCTTCTTTGCAGGGACTGTGGATTGGGCTCTGAGAGGTCTGGGAATCTGGTTCTTGTCGGGCTCTGGGCTCGGGCTCCGGCGGGAGGCGGCGGCAAAGCAGACGTCGAGTTGCTGGTTGGTACCTGTGTTCACAGGGTGGTCACTCCTTGGCCACAAGGGAGATTCTTCTTCAGTCTTCTGTGCAGCAGAATGTCGAAGTCCAGTCTTCTTCTTAGTTTAAGTTGATTTCGGGATGATCTGCTGTGCAATGGCACTGCTCCCCCTCTTATTCCAATCTAGGGGGTGGATCACCTACTAGGTCCCTCCTCTGGGAGGAACCAGGAAGGGGGGCGGTTACACCCCCTTTCCTTTGTCCAGCTCCGCGCCAGGACTGGGGCTGGAAGGCCCCAGAACCGGTTTGGGCTGGCCTATGCACGGGGACACCTTGTGTGCCCCGGGCATGTCTGATTCTATTCAGCCCTGTCCTACCCAATACACAAAATCCTGTCTGGGGTGGTGCTCGCACCTCCCAAGGCAGGAAACCCTTTGTCCAGGCCACCATCTGCCGAGTTTCGGTCAGCAGCAGGAGGCCAGACTTGTGTCTGTGGTGGCAGCATCCATTTTGTGATGCTGAGGCTCTGTTTAACTTTAACCGGGGTTAAGGCTACACACATGTCGTGTCCCTCTAGAAGGGTGGAATGCTATCCCCGTCGCCAGAACTGGCGAGGGGATAGTATTCCAATTCGTATGACACCTTACTCGACATGTTTTGATAAAGCCAAACCAAAGATAGCATTTAACCGCGAGGATTATAATGCACTTAAGAGTATATGGTATGGCAATATCCCGGAACAGCTTAGGGAGTGGTTCCCGACAGCTGCAGACAGGCTCAGCTCATGCTAGAGCACCATCTCACATATTTCCAAGCACTCTGCCTCCAGGATTGATGAGGCCTTCCATAGGAGTGGCTGATAGGAACATATGTGTCCAGTTTAGGGTTAGGCACAGACATACTGTACCTAAGTAAGAGGTGGTTACACCGACTTACCCCAGCTGAGTGATCAGCCAGTTGTGTCACAGATGGAGGCCAGGCCAGGGGTGGCACAATACGTGCTGCAGCCCCTGGTAGGCCTTGGATACACCTATGCCCTGGGCACCTAGGGTGCACTATTACAGGGGCTCATAAGGTGAACCAGTTCCAATTCGTAATGCACCTAGAGTGCATGGGCATCAATTTAGAGAGAGAACAGCAGGCTGTGGGTCTGATTAGCAGGCCCACAGCCACATTAAGTCAGAAACCAGTGAAGCAAAAAGCAAAAATTTGGGGTGACCATAGGATAGCAGACCCTACTCTCCTACAACACCCCATTGGAAGACCCTGACGGCACCCTGTATGTGGATGGGTCATGTTTTAAGTTGCCGAATGGTGATGTGACTACCGCTTATGCTGTTGTGACGTTGAATACTGTTGTTGAGACTGCGAGATTGAATCAGAATTCTGCCCAAGCTGCAGAGCTGATTGCTCTCACTAGAGCATGTGTATTAGCAAAAGGTAAACGCGTGAATGTGTACACCGATAGTCAGTATGCTTTCGGTGTAGCGCATAGCTTTGGACGATTGTGGCGAGAGCGTGGTTTCTTGACGTCGCACGGCACGAAAATACAGCATGGCCAGCTTGTGAATGATCTTTTGGATGCATTGACTTTGCCTGCTCAAGTTGCGATTGTTAAGTGTAGTGCGCATCGTAAAGTGACGGATGATGTTGGTCGTGGTAATGCGTTTGCAGATGAGATTGCTAAGGAGACTGCCCGGAACCTTAGCACTCGAATGTATGTGACGAGTTCGGTTAGGTGGCCTACAGAATCGAGTATGTGTGAGAATACCATAGAGAGCGTGAAAGCAATTCAGAATGAGGCCACCGACACTGAAAAGATGAAGTGGAAAGAAAGAACGGGAAGGTTGGATGCGAATGGTTGCTGGATTGATTTGTCGGATCAGAAAAGATGGATGTTGCCTGATGCGTATGTGTTGGCCGTTGTGACAATGGCACATGGGTTAGCACATATTAGCGCGAAAGGTATTTGTAAGTTGTTGGCTGATGTGTGGAAGAATGATGGTATTACAAAATGTGCTGAACGTCTGGTGAAGAACTGTATGGTGTGTATAATGTACAATCCTGGCAAAGGAACCCCAACTCCCCCTGGCAGTTTTGCTCCTCCTTCGTATCCCTTTGAGGTGATCCAATTGGACTTCATCCATATGGAGCGATGCAATAACCTGAAATATGTTTTGGTTGTGGTTTGCGCATTCTCCCGATGGATCGAGGCCTATCCCCTCAAAGATAATACTGCTTTGTCTACTGCGAAAATCCTACTGAAGGAATACTTTCCTCGGTATGGAATGCCTAGAGTCGTGTGGTCAGATAACGGAAGTGAGTTTGTTGGAAGTGTGATGAAGAGTGTGTGTAAGGGCCTTGGAATTAATCAAAAATTCCATAGCGCCAATCATCCCCAGTCAGCTGGATTGGTTGAAGGGTACAATGGCACCCTTAAACTAAAGCTAGCGAAGATTCAGGCTACGACTGGACTTTCGTGGCCTGACGCTTTGCCTCTAGCATTACTGTCAACTAGGGCGACTGTACACTCCCGAATAGGGCTTAGTCCCTATGAAATAGTGTTCGGCCGTCCTGCGAATGTGTGGGGGGTTCCTAGGCCAGGTATATTCGTTGATCTTGAGTATCCGATGTTGATTGACTACTTACATGACTTGACTGCTAAACTGAGGTTAATTCATCAACAGGTTTACGACGCCTTGCCGACGCAGACGGAGGGTCCAGGCCACCAGCTCCAGCCCGGTGATTGGGTAGTTACCCGTAACTTCTCACGCAAGAAGAATCTGGACCCCCGCTTTGTTGGACCTTACCAGGTGCTCCTGGCCACGAGGACTGCCGTTCGTCTTGAGGGGCGGAAGAATTGGGTACATGCTACCCATTGTAAGCGAGTCCCTATTCCTTTGCCGGCAGACCCGTGGGTAAGGAAAGGCATTGCGTCAACAGAAGCAGAGACATTGCCGGCGTTTGTACCTTTTAGCGACGCACAGCTTGTTGGTGAACACTCAGCGCAGCAGAAAGCCACTGTTGGAACATTGTCAGCAAAAGACTCAAGACCAAATCAACAAACTGATCAGCAGGACGCTGTCTCTTCAACGGATCCTTTGTTTGACGAGCAGACACGTCCCGGGAAACATCGATATTCGTTGCGTTCTCATACTAAGGACAAATAAATTTTATTGCTTTGTTGAAATTGATAACTGCAATATCCTCGTTTCCCATGATCAGTTTTGAACATTCGTATCGTTGAAACTTGTTTTTGTACATATATCAAGCTTCTTCCTTGTATCTTTTTCCTTCCACAGCAAGAGAATTATTGTGCTAAATAAATACATATTGTGTATTGAGGGCCGTAGGGCCGCGCGCGTACTTCCTTCTGGACAGTAGGTCTTGACGCTAGGTTAAAGGCCGTCGGTTCCTAGGAACTCCTGGGGATTGACTATTGCTGCACAGAACGAAGTGCGTCAAGAAACGTTGCGGACGGTCGTAGGGAAATGGCATTTTCGAAGCTGAACGATTTGGAAGGAGCTCAGGCGTACAGAGTCAAACTGCAGAAACTCAGTCGTACTAAATGTGTTGTATCCCAATTGTTTGTATTGTTTTTAACTGCTTCTGCATTCTTGGCGGGTGGGGTGTATTACGCTATGTCTCACTTCTTACTTGCTACCCCTACTCCTACTCCTTACCCTAACCTTACTCTTACTGCTACTACTGCTTCTCCCCATTCCTTTCATATTTTACCGGAACACGAACAGGCTAGACGTGTAGAATTCCGCAACAATTCCTTTATCCAGCTCCTCCATCAGCATCAGTTAGTGGTTAACACTACTAATTGTTGGGTGTGTGGGTTGATGCCACATACTACGGGTAAGGGAATTCCATATCTGGTGTTACCGTATAGTTCCCAAGGGTCAGCTCGAGCATTCCAAACAATGCTTCGAAGCGCACTGGGTTTCCACCCCACTCCAGAACAACGTTCCCCCCATTCTGGTCCTACCTCTTATCAGTGGGTGCTATCGATGGCAATAGAGGATATGGAAGATGAGATCCATGATGCTTTTCTCATCCCTAAAGAAGAGGTACAAGCCTATAGGGTCCTGAGTAGAGGGGAATATAGTATGTTCACTAATGAAAAGCAGCTTAAAAGCTCGCCTCCAATATGGGTCGTACCCCACACTGGTAATCTTTGTCTTGTGGGTCGTGGTTCGCAAGCCTCACTTGGAGCCAGTGCTTGCATTGAAAGTTACGTTCTGCCAATGTCCCCGACCCCTGTGTTTCTGGCTGCCAAGGGTACGTACTTCATCTGTCATGATCGTGCATACACATGGTTGCCCGTAGACTTCATGGGCTCATGTTTTGTTGCAAATCTGTTGCCTCCGACGTTCACTGTAGATGCCGATTACCATAAGACTAGAGTTGTACGAGGCGTAATTAGCGAAGAGGATACTGCCGGTCAAGAGGCAGGAGACTTTTTCAAGGGTTTCCTCCCGTTTTAGGGACCTATGGTTAATAGTAGGAACCTGAGACATTTGACTCGAGTGGTAGAATCGACAGCTAATGTTACTGCCAGTGCCCTTGGTAATATCACCACAGAACTTCAGGCGGAGAGACTTATGACGTTGCAGAACCGTATGGTTCTAGATGTCGTCTTGGCAGATCGCGGTGGGGTATGTAAAGTGATCCATTCGAGCTGTTGCATTTTCATACCTGATAATGCTCCTACTGTCTATCAAGCCATCTCGAAGTTGCATAAGATCTCCGAATCCATACACGTGGATGTAGGGGATTGGACGCTACTTGGTTGGTTTTGGGGCCTGATGTCGACTTGGGGTTGGAAGATTCTGATGATCATCGGGGTTGTGGTAGTGTTCCTGTTCACGTGTTGCCTTTGTGTGCAGTGTGGTCCTGCCTTATGTGGCCTCTGTGCTACGACGTGTATGAGACAACCACCTGTTACCAAGGGGGCTCGGTTGGACAAGGCTATGCTACAGCGACATCTTGATGGTCTGATGAATATCGAATATGATTCCGACTAGTGCTTGCCTACATGAGGGCAAAAGGAGCGTCTGAGGTTCCGTGACAATTGTAAGTGGTGTTTTCGACTCGCACGAATATGGTCGAGTCTGGTATCTATGAACCGCAAATGACGAGTTTAGTAAGTGTGCGCAGTTTCGCTGTGCTAACTTAAACCGTTCGTTTGTTACGTGGGCTTTTTCATCTGTACCCACGGGTTCCATCTTAGATACGGCATCCATTTTGTCTCTTGCCCTCAAGTAGTCAGCGAACGGACGCTGTCCGCTTTGCGACCCTGGGACTCCCAAGATATTTGCGGAAGACACATGTCCTTTGAAAGTGTCTTTATGACGAGGGGGTTGCTACTGTAAGGCAGGTGGTGCCGCTCGAGGCTCATCTTGCCGCACGGACTTATTGTCTCAGCCGTGCATCTCATTAGGCACGTCCCTTTGATGCCTGTATCTCGTGTTTCCCGATACCTCCCCTTTTACACCCTTTCCGATCTCCCTACTGTCTCCGTCTTCCTCTGCACCTGTCTTCGTTCCTGTTTCGATCTACTTGATTGCTGATTGGAATTTGCTAATGGTGGGAAGATGGGTTTTTACAGTTGGGAACCGCCAAATGTTTCCGCACTTATGTTCCGGACCTTATGTGTTTCAAAGCGACCAAAGCGACCCCTCTGGGAGCTAGATGTGGGAACTGAGTTGTAAACCTTTGTGTTCAATGTTAGCCTATGGGTAAAAACTGTATAAAAGGACCGATCCACAAAACCAATTTGAAGCAGTCTCCCCAAGTTGCACGTGTTGTGCTTGTCGTGACTTCTGTGTTCCCTGCAGTAAATAAACCTTGACTCTTTGACGCCGAAGGAAGTGTCCCGTGTCTCTGTGACTTGTACGCCGGAACAGGTTACCCACGAAGGTTTCAGGTGTTGTGCCCTGGCACCGCTGGGTCCAAAAGAACCCAGTCCTTCACAGTGGCACCAGGGCCCTGCACCATGAGCTGTAGGTATCATTGGTGCTACAGGTGCAGTGGCACCAGGGCCCTGCACCATGAGCTGTAGGTATCATTGGTGCTGCAGGTGCAGTGGCACCAGGGCCCTTCACAGAGCTGTATGTATCATTGGTGCTCCAGGTGCAGTGGCACCAGGGCCCTGCACCATGAGCTGTAGGTATCATTGGTGCTGCAGGTGCAGTGGCACCAGGGCCCTTCACAGAGCGGTATGTATCATTGGTGCTCCAGGTGCAGTAGCGACAGGGCCCTGCATCATGAGCTGTATGTATCATTGGTGCTGCAGGTGCAGTGGCACCAGGGCCCTTCACAGAGCTGGGTGTATCATTGGTGCTGCAGGTGCAGTGGCACCGGGGCCCTGCACCATGATCTGTGTGTACAATTCGTGCATCAGGTGCAGTGGCACCAGGTCCCTGCACCATGAGCTGTAGGTATCATTGGTGCTGCAGGTGCAGTGGCACCAGGGCCCTGCACCATGAGCTGTAGGTATCATTGGTGCTCCAGGTGCAGTGGCACCAGGGCCCTTCACAGAGCGGTGTGTATCATTGGTACTACAGGTGCAGTGGCACCAGGGCCCTGCACCATGAGCTGTAGGTATCATTGGTGCTGCAGGTGCAGTGGCACCAGGGCCCTGCACCATGAGCTGTAGGTATCATTAGTGCTACAGATGCAGTGGCACCAGGTCCCTGCACCATGAGCTGTAGGTATCATTGGTGCTGCAGGTGCAGTGGCACCAGGGCCCTGCACCATGAGCTGTAGGTATCATTGGTGCTGCAGGTGCAGTGGCACCAGGGCCCTGCACCATGAGCTGTAGGTATCATTGGTGCTGCAGGTGCAGTGGCACCAGGGCCCTGCACCATGAGCTGTGTGTATCATTGGTGCTGCAGGTGCAGTGGCACCAGGGCCCTTCACAGAGTGGTATGTATCATTGGTGCTCCAGGTGCAGTGGCACCAGGGCCCTGCACCATGAGCTGTAGGTATCATTGGTGCTGCAGGTGCAGTGGCACCAGGGCCCTGCACCATGAGCTGTAGGTATCATTGGTGCTCCAGGTGCAGTGGCACCAGGGCCCTTCACAGAGCGGGGTGTATCATTGGTACTACAGGTGCAGTGGCACCAGGGCCCTGCACCATGAGCTGTAGGTATCATTGGTGCTGCAGGTGCAGTGGCACCAGGGCCCTGCACCATGAGCTGTAGGTATCATTGGTGCTGCAGGTGCAGTGGCACCAGGGCCCTGCACCATGAGCTGTAGGTATCATTGGTGCTGCAGGTGCAGTGGCTCCAGGGCCCTGCACCATGAGCTGTAGGTATCATTGGTGCTGCAGGTGCAGTGGCACCAGGGCCCTGCACCATGAGCTGTAGATATCATTGGTACTACAGGTGCAGTGGCACCAGGGCCCTGCACCATGAGCTGTAGGTATCATTGGTGCTGCAGGTGCAGTGGCACCAGGGCCCTGCACCATTAGCTGTATGTATCATTGGTGCTGCAGGTGCAGTGGCACCAGGGCCCTTCACAGAGCTGGGTGTATCACTGGTGCTGCAGGTGCAGTGGCACCGGGGCCCTGCACCATGATCTGTGTGTACAATTCGTGCATCAGGTGCAGTGGCACCAGGTCCCTGCACCATGAGCTGTAAGTATCATTGGTGCTGCAGGTGCAGTGGCACCAGGGCCCTGCACCATGAGCTGTAGGTATCATTGGTGCTCCAGGTGCAGTGGCACCAGGGCCCTTCACAGAGCGGTGTGTATCATTGGTACTACAGGTGCAGTGGCACCAGGGCCCTGCACCATGAGCTGTAGGTATCATTGGTGCTGCAGGTGCAGTGGCACCAGGGCCCTGCACCATGAGCTGTAGGTATCATTGGTGCTCCGGGTGCAGTGGCACCGTGGCCCTGCACCATGAGCTGTAGGTATCATTGGTGCTCCAGGTGCAGTGGCACCAGGGCCCTGCACCATGAGCTGTAGGTATCATTGGTGCTGCAGGTGCAGTGGCGCCAGGGCCCTCTCACCGTGATCTGTGCGTATCATTGGTGCTAAAGGTGCAGTGGCACCAGGCCCCGCACCATGAGCTGCAGGTATCATTGCTGCTACAGGTGCAGTGGCACCAGGACCCTGCACCATGAGCTGTGCGTATCATGGGTGTGACAGGTGCAGTGGCACCATGGCCCTGCACCATGAGCTGTGTGTATCATTGGTCCTACAGGTGCAGTGGCACCAGGGCCCTGCACCATGAGCTGTGTGTATCATTGGTCCTACAGGTGCAGAGGCACCAGGGCCCTGCACCATGAGCTGTAGGTATCATTGGTGCTACAGGTGCAGTGGCACCAGGGCCCTGCACCATGAGCTGTAGGTATCATTGGTGCTGCAGGTGCAGTGGCACCGGGGTCCTGCACCATGAGCTGTAGGTATCATTGGTGCTACAGGTGCAGTGGCGCCAGGGCCGTCTCACCGTGATCTGTGCGTATCATTGGTGCTAAAGGTGCAGTGGCACCAGGGCCCTGCACCATGAGCTGTAGGTATCATTGGTGCTGCCGGTGCAGTGGCACCAGGGCCCTGCACCATGAGCTGTAGGTATCATTGGTGCTACAGGTGCAGTGGCGCCAGGGCCCTCTCACCGTGATCTGTGCGTATCATTGGTGCTAAAGGTGCAGTGGCACCAGGGCCCTGCACCATGAGCTGTAGGTATCACTGGTGCTACAGGTGCAGTGGCACTAGGGCCCTGCACCATGAGCTGTGTGTATCATTGGTCCTACAGGTGCAGTGGCACCAGGGCCCTGCACCATGAACTGTAGGTATCATTGGTGCTACAGGTGCAGTGGCACCAGGGCCCTGCACCATGAGCTGTGTGTATCATTGGTGCTACAGGTGCAGTGGCACCAGGGCCCTGCACCATGAGCTGTGTGTATCATTGGTGCTACAGGTGCAGTGGCACCAGGGCCCTTCACAGAGCGGTGTGTATCATTGGTACTACAGGTGCAGTGGCACCAGGGCCCTGCACCATGAGCTGTAGGTATAATTGGTGCTCCGGGAGCAGTGGCACCAGGGCCCTGCACCATGAGCTGTAGGTATCATTGGTGCTACAGGTGCAGTGGCACCAGGGCCCTGCACCATGAGCTGTGTGTATCATTGGTGCTACAGGTGCAGTGGCACCAGGGCCCTTCACAGAGCGGTGTGTATCATTGGTGCTACAGGTGCAGTGGCACCAGGGCCCTGCACCATGAGCTGTGTGTATCATTGGTGCTACAGGTGCAGTGGCACCAGGGCCCTTCACAGAGCGGTGTGTATCATTGGTGCTACAGGTGCAGTGGCACCAGGGCCCTGCACCATGAGCTGTAGGTATCATTGGTGCTACAGGTGCAGTGGCACCAGGGCCCTGCACCATGAGCTGTGTGTATCATTGGTGCTACAGGTGCAGTGGCACCAGGGCCCTTCACAGAGCGGTGTGTATCATTGGTGCTACAGGTGCAGTCGCACCAGGGCCCTGCACCATGAGCTGTAGGTATCATTGGTGCTCCAGGTGCAGTGGCACCCGGGCCCTGCACCATGAGCTGTAGGTATCATTGGTGCTCCAGGTGCAGTGGCACCAGGGCCCTGCACCATGAGCTGTAGGTATCATTGGTGCTTCAGGTGCAGTGGCACCAGGGCCCTGCACCATGAGCTGTAGGTATCATTGGTGCTCCAGGTGCAGTGGCACCAGGGCCCAGCACCATGAGCGGTGTGTATCATTGGTGCTACAGGTGCAGTGAGCAGTGTGACCAGCGCACATCAATGTGAGAAGTGAGCAGTGTGAGCAGTGCACATCAATGTGATAAGTGAGCAGTGTTAGCAGAGCACACTAGAAAGAAGTGAGCAGTGTGAGCAGCGCACAATAGTAAGAAGTGAGAAGTGTGAGCAGCGCACATCAATGTGAGAAGTGAGCAGTGTGAGCAGTGCACATCAATGTGATAAGTGAGCAGTGTGAGCAGCGCACATCGATGTGATAAGTGAGCAGTGTGAGCAGCGCACATCGATGTGATAAGTGAGCAGTGTGAGCAGCGCACATTGATGTGATAAGTGAGCAGTGTGAGCAGCTCACATTGATGTGATAAGTGAGCAGTGTGAGCAGCGCACATCAATGTGAGAAGTGAGCAGTGTGAGCAGTGCACATCAATGTGAGAAGTGAGCAGTGTGAGCAGCGCACATCGATGTGATAAGTGAGCAGTGTGAGCAGCGCACATCGATGTGATAAGTGAGCAGTGTGAGCAGCGCACATCGATGCGCCTGCTTTCACTGCATCCGCCTGTGCCAGAACACAAAACAGAGCTCGATAGAGACCGGTTTCGAGGCCCCCTTAGAAAACTGCTAGTGCTCAGCACCGGTTAGACCCAGCCCACTTAAAGCCCTGGGCTCTGCCCTGGCTCCCAGTGGAGGAGGGATGACATCTAAGACCCTCTGTGGGGCCCACAGGAGTGTCAATCAAACGGGGCCTCCAGTGATGACTGACCTCATATCAGCAGATGCTCCCAATCGGAGGTCCAGATCCTCTGACATAGGTCTCTTCAGGGTGCCACGTCACAGGTCCATATGGGGGGTCAGATCGTTCTCTATCCGCCCCCCCCCAAACTTTGAATCCTCTGCCAAGTAGAGAAGTGTGGCTCACTGGTTAGAGCAGGTAGACCCTGAAGCAGAGGTCAGACCCTGGACCAGGTTTCAATTCCCGACGCGGCAGGGTCTTGAGCTCAAATGTCCATGGACTCGATAATTCTCGCTTCGGTGCCTGACCTAATCATTGGTTCACACTCTGCAACTCTGGGCATTAAGCTTGCTTAATCTCCACAACGGCCCCCCCGCGGCGGGATGCCTGGATTTCACCTTGGGGATGCCCTGTAGGGGCTATCTCACAGGGAAAAACCAGGACGGGTTCCCAAGCCAGCGCGGAGATACCCCTTCGGGGGTCGAATCTGGCGCTATATAAGAATATAATAATAATAATAAGGGGTTAGGAATGAACCCCAATGAGGAGTTTAGGAAGATGATCAAACCCTGGCTCCACCCTCATTGGTTCAACGTGCAGTCCAACTGTAGGGTTGTATTTTGGTATTTATGTCTAAATGCTTTCACTGTTTGTATGGTTCGTTTACCTTTGTTTACACCTGATGATTGTTTACAAGTGTTCTGATTGCTTTTACCCCACGTGCTCCAATATGACTGCAGCTGACTTCTGTTTTGTCCAGTGTTGGAAATTGGTTTACTGAAAGAAGGGGGGGGGGGTGATATCCTTCTCAAGCGGCAACCACAATCTCTGTCAGGGTGAAACACAATCAAACCCCAAATTAACCCATGCTTAACTCTCCGGTAGCTTGGGGCAAAGAAGCCAGGCTTCGCTTAGAGTGAATGTGTAAAGTATTTATGCAGCAGACATATATTAATAAGTTATTGGACACCAAAACTACAAAAATCCAAAGTTAACTGTTGCAAGTATACTGCAGAGTCACGGATCTGTGCTTGGGATCATAGAACCATACTAGGGAGGGACCGAGTCACCCCACCGCCGACACACCCACGATCCCAGGACCGACAAGCTAAAGCAGGGGTCTCCAACCTATTCTGTAATAAGATCAACTATTGTTAAATGAAAATCACCGTGAGCTACTAATAGTAGTGATGTAATGGTGACCATCCCTTCTAAGATTGACCACAGTGATAACATGAGTACGCAGGGTTTCCATTAGTAAAGTAAAAAAATAATATCGATTTGAAGTGCCTCTACATGGGTAATCCATAAAAGCCGTAGCTGCAATCACCCTTGCACCAAGCTGCTATTGTGAGTACTAAATCTCTCCAACCCAGCAGCTTTACATTCATTTTGAAAATTCAACCTTTTTCTCCAAACATCAGCTTATGAGTTATGAAAATACACATATTTTCGTCTCAAATACATGTTTTGCACGTTTTGTTTACATATTATAATTCAACCAATCAAAATCTTCTGTAATAATAGACTGGGCTGCACCCAGGAGAGCTACTGGCAGAGCTCTCGTTGGAGATACCTGAGCCAAAGTGTCTCACTTGCCCTCCTACGCCTTCACAGAGGAAAAGGTGATTAGACACCCCAGATAACAACACTCTCCCGGGAATTGCGGTTGCAGGACACAACCTTTCGCACTTACACTCGTACCAGTCAACAATAAGATCTGACAGAAACAAGAGAAAAGTTTGAACTGTTTCTTTTTTAACTATCTCGCTCTAGTATGCAGTATACGTGCCACAATGAGCAAGGAAACGCCTAACACAAATCCAGACAGCATAGAAAATAATCCATAAATCATAAAAGGAGCTGTCATTATACAAGACATGGTAGCCTCACCACCACCCCTTCTACACGAGCAAAATGATTATACATCAGAAGATCTGTCAGTGTTTGCTGCAGACCCCATACCTTAGCATGCACAGATGAACGTTCTACATCTCAGGTGCCGGCACAACCTCTTCCTTCGAAAGACCACTCTCCAAGTGTGCGTTACCTACCTGTACATAGCTGTATGGCAAAGTACGTGTCCCCAAACAACAGCTGCATTTGTGTGTTTTGTCTAGGTGCTGAGACCTGAACAGAACAGTATAACAAGGGCATTGTTGTCCGACCTTGTCTACAATGTTCAGACTAAATCCCAGGAAAGAACAGAACACTAAAACAACAGCAGAACCTTTATGAAAGTGCAGTGTGGCACAAAGCAAAATACTTGTGTTTGTAGAGTAACGTGTGCAAAGCAGATGATAATCTGTAACGTGCTCATGCTAACATAGGGAAAACAGCAACGGGGCTGCACAGGACATATGACAGCCGAACCAGAGATATGCAATTTTAAAGGTTTAGCTAAAAATAGTGCTTGAAAGCACAAAGCGCCAACTGTGGTTATCTCATGAAGCCTGACCGGGATGAAAACACAAGTTCAGGTCAACCAGGATGGAGCACAGGTCAGGTACAGGGGCCAAGTTAGTAATTCTGAGAAATGTCCCTGAAATCCTGGTTGGGGAGCATTGCACCCTGCAGTGGCAGACAGAAGGAGCAATATGGGTCTGCGTCAAGGATGAGCTGTGAGGGCTGTAATGTGGGTTGGGTCGAGGCTGTGTTGCGCGGCATCAGTTCCACAGAGGAGCTGTGAGGTCAGAGTTGAGGATGCATTGTGCAGCGGTGTTTCTGATGAGCTGCAGGAGCTGCAATGCGGACTTCTGTTGAGGAGGCATTGCGCTGCGTCGGTTCAGAGGATGAGCTGCAAAGAGCTGCGTCTGGTTTCTGTTGCGCCGCATTGGTTCTGGAAGAGACCACAGCAAGGATGACAGGGCACTCTTAGCCCCACTCCCAAAGGTCCAGGACTGAACTGACACCACTTGGGGAGTTAGGACTCCCAGCAAGCAAAGTCCAGGTGCAGAGGTCAAGATGGGTGGAGCCTTTTACGTCTCCAAGGCTCTCTATAGTAGACCAGTCAATTAGCATTGAAGTCCGGTGTTCAAGATACAAGTCCAGTCCTTCTCACTCCGACAGCAGTGCAGTCTTTCGTGTAGCAGCGCAGTCCTTCTGAGTCTTTCATCGGTACAGAAGTGTATTGAAGAGAGGGTCTGCGGGTCCAATATTTACACCTAGTGCCCACTTTGAAGTGGGATAAACTTCTACAGTCTTTCACCTGCTGAGGTGTCTGGAATTTCCTGCTTCCCTGCCCAGTCCGCAGACTACCCGGGGGCACAAACGACTGGGGTGAAACCCCATGTGAGCGTGCTGAGACAGAGCCCTGGAATGTGCAAGGTTGACAGGTGGCATCTCCTCCCTCTAATCCTGACAGAGATGGCCCATCCTGTCAACACTTATTCCTCCTTTTTCTCACTGTCTGGGTTTAATACTCCAAGGCTAACTGCCAGCTACACCTAGTCATGTGGCCCAGGACACTGTCAGCAGGCACCACATGGTTATGACAAGAAAATACCAGATTTTTAAATGTGACAAAAATCCAACTTTACCTCTAAAGAGGGTTTTAAATTCCAATTCTTTAGAGACCAAACTCAACTTTCCTTCTTTTTCCCAATTAAAATGTGTCACTCATTAAATATTATAAGTTAACCCGATGTACCTTTTGGGAGAGATAGGTCTTGCAGTAGTGAAAAACAAATGTAAGACTTTTTCACTACCAGGACATGTAAAACTTAAAAGTACTTGTTCTGCTTTTTATATTCATTGCACCCTGCCCTTTGGGCTGGCCAGGGCCTACCTTAGGGGTGACTTGTAAGTACTAAAAACAAAGGTTTAGGCCTGAAAAAATGTGTTTTTTTTCCCAGGTTGACATAGCAGATTTCAACTGCACACACAGGCTCTGTAATGGGATGCCAAGTAAATAATGTGTTAGTTAATTTAACATTTCCTTTTACTTTTGTTCAAAACACTTTTCCTCTTTTGTTCAAAATACTTTAAACAGAAACTGCTCATTATAGTAATCTTAGAAAAAAATTGTGGTTAGGTTAAAAAATATCTTTGTCTTTCAAAAATTACTTATACCTGATAAATAGTTTTTTTGTTTATTTTCTTTCTCTGCTTGGATCTTTAAAAAATGCTGCCCAAGGTCCTATGTGTCTCGATCTTTCCGAGTGGAGGGTTGTCTTGTTTTCTCAAATTTTGTGATTTGATAAAAATGTATCTACAAAAAGAGGGAAAATAGTTTATAGAGAACATCTTAACCCCTTCCATGCTGATGACGGAATCGCTCCGTCATCAGCTACAGTTGAGCTGTGCTGATGACGGAGCGGTTCCGTCATGGCCCGGCCGCCGCGCCTGCGCGGCGCTGATTTCGCGCCTGCGCGGGCGTTCTAAAGAGCGGGGCGGGTCATGACGGAACCGCTCCGTCACCAGCACAGCTCAACTGTAGCTGGTGACGGAGCGGTTCTGTCACCAGCATGCGGCGGCCGCGCGGCCGCCCCGCCCCTTTAGCGCTGCGGCGGAATAGCCGCCGCAGCG
This sequence comes from Lissotriton vulgaris, assembly GCF_964263255.1. Lineage (NCBI taxonomy): Eukaryota > Metazoa > Chordata > Amphibia > Caudata > Salamandridae > Lissotriton > Lissotriton vulgaris. Next base: position 1,772,980,723 of record NC_141695.1, on the reverse strand, counting down.
AAGGGGTTAAAAACTCGTTATTTATTTCCTCGTCTATTTTGGCTTCACTTTCCTATTGCCAGCGATAGATGGCGCTCTGGTGCAAGGCAAACTCAAGGAGATGATGGAAATAAGAATCCTTGGACCGGTTTCTGGGTAACACCCTTCATCAGCCAGGCTAGCTTGAATCCAGTGGCAAAGTGAGCAAGAAACCCACGTCTGGCATACCCTGCCAACTTAGGGCGAACAAAGCAAGCACAAAGAGACAATGGACGGAGCGCTGAAACTTTTCAGACACAAATCCCCAGTCACAGATCTGGGTTGAATCCATCTTCATTCTTTAGCTCACTTGGCCACCCCAGTTCAGACATTGCTATATGCAAATCAGTCTTGACACTATGCCTCATGGGAACAGTCAAGCCTGAACTGCCAAGCCATGTCTTCCCTGAACTGGAAACAAGCTTCCGAGGACCAGTTTTGGGGTAACAATACCCCTCATCAGCCAGGCTATCTTGACTCCAGTGGCAAAGTGAGAAAGGGACTCATGTCTGGGCATACCCTGCCAACTTAGGGCGAACAAAGCAAACAAAAGGAGATGATGGACGGAGCGCTGAAGGATTGCAGACACTCACCCCCAGTCACAGACCTGGGTTGAATCCATCATCATTCTTTAGCTCACTTCACCCCTCTGTGGTACGAGGCTGCTGCAGGTCACTGAGACATCCCCACATGAGTGGCCACTAAATCATGCTCACTGATTTTTGCAGGTTTTTTAATACTGTTGAATTTTATTTAAAAAGATGTATTTCCATGCTTGTATTTTTGCGTCAACTGATGACAGAAATGTGTTTTTTTTTTCTGTTTTAACAAATACAACTTTCATCTACTTCTGTGCCTCTGCTTGGTCACAATGTTGATTGAGGATATCTTATTTATTGTTTACCAATGTATCATTATCAGAAAAAAACATTATGATCTGTAGGGGTTCATTTAAACGTGCATTTAGTCACTTCAAATGTTGTGGCCTGATTCACCAACTGCCTTTTGTAATAGGGTCTGTAGTACTACAGACCTGTACTACAAGCCCTACTACAAAGTGCTATTCACAACCTGCATTCTCGTAGCTACTTAGACGTTGTAGTAACCTACACTGCTTTCTATGGGAGGGTCAGAGAGTAGCAGAAGTTGGCAATGTGTGCCCATTGCACTGCCGATGTGTCACTTTTTTTGATGCACCAATGGTGCACGGTGCACACCCAGCTCTACGAGGCCACGCATAGCCACTCTGCATGGCTTTTCGTGGCCTCGTAGTTATGGAGTAAGGCCCAGCAGCCCAAGTCGCTGTGTTGCCTTACACTGCGTCAAAGAGGCGTTCCATAGACGCTGAGGTGGGTGTTTCCGACAAACACCCATGGACTTTGACGCTGCCTCAGATTTACAAGGACTTGTAAGCCTGGGAATGTGGCAAAAGCCTGCGTCTCCTCAGGGAGGCGTAACTAGGAGAAATATCTTTATTTCTCCTTGTTTTTCCTCTTTCTCTGTGTTCTGCATCACATATAGATGAAGTAAAACGCCTACATTGAAAAGAATCATTCCTACAGCGCAGACATCCTTGCACAATGGCACAAGGGTGCCTGTGTTGGCGCAGAGTAGCCGATTGTGCACCAGTGCAGTGGAAGAGGACTGCAAAGCACCAGGTCTCATAGATACAGCATATTCCTGCCTCTTTTTTTGATGCCGGGCACTGCGGGAAAGTGACTTGCGGGGCTGTCCTACGTTAAAAATTAGTAAATGAACCCCTACGTCACTACCAAAGTGCAGTTTATTAATACTGAAAGGTAGAAACGTATTCAAAAGTCTAAGGTACCTTTGTGTCAGGCCCTGTTTTTACAGGTGCAGAGTTAGAAGAGTGTTCCAGTGTAAAGGCATGGGCTCTTGGGCTCTGGAGGTACATGATATCGCAATGTAAAGACATCCGATATAAGGGCTGCGGTGTAATGTGCCATGATGGAAGTTACCTTGGTAACCACTGACAACCATGAGCTATGCAATCAGTGCTTCCTGACCATGGCGGACAGGCTGCTCTTGCTACCGGACACAACCCTGCACTCCTTGTTGTGAGGTGTGTCAGCCCAGCTGGCATTTTTGAAGGCTCATGCAATGCACTGATTCATGAACTGACGGGTCTGGTGCCAGGGGTCCTACTGACATGCAGCCCTCTGGCCGCCAGAGCCCTGCTGCGTAGACCCCAGGCGGAGAAGCTCTCTTGTGCAGCTGCCTTCACTGCAACACAACGAGGGAGGGTCATTGCAAAGGTCAGAGAGATAAGAGTCCGTACAGCCACTCCCCATCCCATATAGTACAGTGCTTAATTTGAGCCTGTGGTTTACGGTGTTCGGCACCGGCACTTAATTGTCAACACTCGCACTAATGAATGTCTGTCACATGGCCGCACTGTATATCTAATTTAGAGATGAGAACAACAACAGTTGTTAATGTGTTCAATATGCAGCAAACATGACTCATGTCTGCCGCCCAAGCCCTTCTTATGGCAGTGGGGCAGGGAAGAGTCGGTATTGTCATATCTACAGGTGATGATTGGCAGTTGTGTTGGTGCTGCCGTTGGCCGCAGCAATAGGTGTCGCAAGCTGCAGTTGCAGACATGGCGCTCTCCCGCTCCCTGCCTGTCACCCAGCACAGTGCAAGGAACAAAAAAGGTTTGGGTCCTGTCTCTGACCGGCTTGGACCTCAACTACCTTGCGAAACAGAACAAAATAGCCAGTCAGGATTACTTATCTAGTAATTTAGAGGGCACCCAGCCTGTCTGTACTGAGTGATCCACGAGGTTGTTTGAATTTTTTTTTTTGTCAAAATTTGATTAACTTATCAGCATGTTTTCAAGGATACATTTATCAAAACAATCAAGTAAACATTCAGACAAAAATGTGCGCAATATATACAAGTGTTGAAACTGTACACAATAAGTACTCAAAATTCAGAAACACCAAAAACTAAACTATACACAAATCAATTGAGGCATGAAAACATTTAACATAAAAACCAGTCCTTAGAATTGTAAACTAAAAAAGACAGGCGGACAAAGGGTTTCAGTGATACTGTCTGCCTGTCTCAATAGGCCTGTGATTGGGTGATTTTAGGATTGAACGACTAGGGTGAAAGAGTGGTGTTATTGGTTCCCCAGTGTTGGACAGGCCACGTGACGGGCCGCTCTCCCCCGGCTCGACCAAGCCCGAGCCAGTCATACAAGCACCACACCCCACCATTGCACGTCCTACGTCCCCTCAGGGACACCTGCCCCCGAGCATGATAACCTCGTGGGTCCGATCCACGGCCGACCCACGCGCCCAGCCCGGGCCGCCATCTTGGACACTTCGCCACGAGGCCGCCTGGCCCCCGATCGACCTCAACCCTGGGCCTAGCCCGGCCTCAGACATTCCGGCACCACCCTCCACCCAGGAGGTGAGCGAGCTACTTGGCCAGTCAATGGGAGAAAGAGGTGTCGATGGTTCTCCCCCGGCCAGTGCCGCTCGCCCATCGCCTCCCCGGGCGCTGGCTCCACCCCCCTGCTGGGTGTCTGGACTCCCTCATCCCGGACCTCCCGACCTCCAAGTGCGAGGGTCCGGACATCAAAGCACGCCAGCCCTATAACTGGGGCAGCTCCAGAACAGGAAGGCAGTTGTATCTTGGAGTCGAGAGACGAAAGAAGAACTCATCCTGGACGGACTACTGGCGCTGCCGTAGCTCTGTCCTGTGCACCATCATCCTGCCTGGTGGCGCTGCCACAGCCGTCGTAACCTTCATCCTTCACCGTCGTCCGGATCTGCTGGCGAGGCCGCGGACCGTTGTAACTGTCATCTGCATCGGGACCTGCTTGGCTTCTCCACGGCCCGTCGACCATCCTTCATCCATCTCGGGACCTGCTTGGCTTCTCCACGGCCCGTCGACCATCCTTCATCCATCTCGGGACCTGCTTGGCTCCTCCACGGCCCGATCCGCAACCACGCCGAGCTCGAGGATTGAGAGCTATTGAACTCATTGGTAACTAAGACTGTCCCGCTACCCTTTTCCTCAACCAGAGATCAGAACCGAGGGGACCCCTGCGTCCAGACCTCCTTGTATTATATCAACGTAACCTAAGAAGTGCATATAAAGTCTCGTTAACCTTCAATCTTGTGTGGTGTCCGTCTGTGGGGGGGAAGTTACTTATCTGTACAGTCGTTGGAGACGGCTCTCCCTGGAGACCTCTCCCCGTAATCTCGGCCGACCCTCCCGGTCCGTCTAACATTGGTGGCCAGCGGCGCGATCCGAATCACCGCATAACGTACAGAGAGTAGCTCACCCCACAACGAACAACAATGTCGACTAAAGAGAGCGGATCAACTGAGAAGTTCCAAATGGAAAAGCTAGAGGAATACAGCCATCGTGAACTAAAGCAGTTCTGCATCGAACTAGGTATCGCTACCACCGGACTAAGTACCAAGGACGATTTTAAGCATGCCCTAGAATCTTGGGCAGAGACCGGGGATGTCGAAGCCCCGGAGCAAAGCACCGCGAAAAAGACCAACACGGCCCCTGAAGAGCAAAGAACGGGTCTCTCGCAAGACGAGATCCAAGAAAGAGAAAAAGCCCGACTACACGAACTTGAAATGGCCCGACTCAAGATGGACATAGAACTCAAATTGGCCGAGCAAAAAATAAACTTAGAGCACCTTCGCCTCCGAGAAGAAAGAGAGGAGAAACAGAGGCAAAGGGAGCTCGAGGAAAAAAGACTAACGTACGAGCACGAGCGGAACCTAGCCGAGATCAACCTGCGCAAACAGAATAAAGAATTAGGGGTGCCCGACAGACCGTCCACCCCCGGGACCACGGACAAAAAAGTGCACATCCCCAAGGATGTGGTCCGAGAATATTTTCGAGAAGACGACATCCAGCAATGGTTTAAAGCATATGAAATCGCGATGACTGCGCACCGGATCGATAGAGCCGACTGGGGAGCCGGCCTATGGGGCAAATTCCTCAATGAGGGCCGCGATACACTGTTACAGCTCCCAGACCACCAGATGACCTCCTACGACCATATGAAAGCGGCCCTCCTCACTCGCTATGGCCTCACGCCCGAGATGTACCGTCAGAGGTTCCGAGACTGCACACGCATTCCAGGTACAACTTGGGTGGACTATGTAACGTACTTTAGCCGAGCCTTCGAAGGCTGGATCAGAGGGAACAACGTCACGACCTACGAGCAGTTGTTCAATCTGATGGTATGGGAGCATCTGTCCAACAACTGCTTCATTGAACTACGCCAACACCTCCTCGACAGCAAGTTAACCGATCCCCGGCAGCTCGCAGCCGAAGCTGACCGGTGGGAGATCACCCGAGTAGGCCGGAATGGGTCCTACGAGCAGAACAGGAACAACAATGGTCACCACCGATCCAGAGGAGGAGGAGGGGGCCAAGGACGAGGAAGAGACAACACTCCGGCCGCCCCCACTACCAGCACCACCCCCCCGGCCAACCGGGGCAGCACCCCGGCGCGACCGGGATACAGAGCCAATGTTACATGTCACCGATGCCAACGAGTCGGCCACTATGCAAATGACCCAAGCTGCCCGCAGTATCAGAGCCCAAGACCCCGCCAGGTGACCGCCGCGGCACTAGGGGAAGAACAGATCTCCGAGGAACAAGAAACAGACGAGCAAGAGTATCAAGGGTGGGAGCCAGCCGCCATGACTCTCGCGTGCTTAGGGGGAAGAGACATGGTCCCGCGGGTCCCCCTACCCGCTAACACCCAGAAGTACGGCCAATGGGTGAGCATCAATGGACAACGGGCCGAAGCCCTTCGAGACACCGGGGCCAGTGTGACAGCCGTCCGCTGTCATCTGGTGACCCCAGAGCAATATCTACCGAACATTCTCTGCCCTGTACGATCAGCCGACAACTCGGAGAGTCTGTGTCGGATGGCCTGCGTCCCCTTTGAATGGGGAGGGGTCTCCGGCATGTTGAAAGTAACGGTCCGAGACGACGCCCCCGTGGACTGCCTCCTCGGAAATGACCTGGAAAGCTCCCCGTGGGCAGCCGTGGAGCGAAAAGAACACTTGGGGATGTTGGGCGTCCCAGACTGGGCGTGCGTCACCACCCGGTCTATGGCCGCCCGTGCCAACCATCACCCGGAAGAACCAGAATGGCCGGCGCCTCCGCCTCCGGTCGCCCCCGCCGAGACCCCCGACCAGTGCATCCCCCTCGAACCTGCTCAACCTTCCGACCTTGCTAATCTCGACCAGTGGGCTCAAGGAGGGGGACCCACACAAGAACAATTTCGTCAGGAGCAGAAGACCTGTCCCTCCCTTGAGGGACTCCGACAACAAGCGCTCGCCCAAAGCGCAGGGGATACCTCCGGAGCTCATTGGGTCTACTGGGACAATGACCTACTGTACAGCGAGCAACGAATCGCCGAGCTGGGGGCCAACCGAGTACTAGTGGTGCCACTCCGCTTTAGAGACTTCCTGCTAAATCTGGCCCACGATGTCCCCCTGGCAGGGCACCTGGGACAAGATAAAACCTACAGCCGCCTAGTGACCCACTTCTTCTGGCCAAAAATGAGAAACGATGTGCACCAGCATTGCCGATCTTGCCCCACGTGCCAAGCCAGTGGGAAGAGCGGCCGCAAAATAAAGGCCCCCCTGCAACCCTTTCCCGTAGTCACAACCCCATTTGAGAGGGTCGGAATAGACATTGTGGGACCCCTAGACCCACGTACAAGACAAGGCCATCGCTTCATCCTAGTACTAGTGGACCACGCCACCCGCTACCCTGAGGCTATTCCTCTCCGGACCGTCACAGCCCCAGTGGTCGGCAGGGCCCTGATGGGGATCTTCTCCCGTGTGGGGTTCCCCCGAGAAGTCGTCAGTGACAGAGGCACGAACTTTATTTCCAAATACATGAAGTCCCTCTGGCAACAGTGTGGAGTCACCTACCGCTTCACGACCCCCTATCACCCCCAAGGAAACGGACTGGTTGAACGGTTCAATCGCACACTAAAAGGGATGATCGGGGGATTGGAAGAACCCCTCCGTCGCCAGTGGGACGTGCTGCTGCCGTGCCTCCTCTTCGCCTACCGGGAGGTCCCACAGAAGTCCCTAGGCTTCAGCCCATTCGAGCTGCTCTATGGGCACCCAGTACGGGGGCCACTCAGCCTGATCAAAGAAGGCTGGGAGTTGCCTCCGGCCAAGAGTCCTCCAGATGTCTTCCGGTACCTCCTCACCCTCCGCAACCAGTCCCAGCGGTTCAGAGACCTAGCGAAAGCCAACCTAGAGGCCAGTCAAGAGGACATGAAGAGATGGTATGACCAGAACGCCTCATCTATTGAATTCGAGCCGGGGCAACAGGTCTGGGTAATGTCCCCCACAGAACCGTGCGCTCTCCAAGACAAATGGACGGGACCCTTCAAGGTAATCGAGCGCAAGGGACCCGCCACCTATCTGATCGATATGGAGTCCGCCCGGAATCCGCTCCGAGTCCTCCACACCAACAGACTGAAACCCCACTTTGCACGAACAGAACTCAGCCTCTTGATGGCCACAGACAACGGGGTTGAGGACGACTCCGAGCCTCTCCCTGACCTCTTGCGGACCCAGGAGCAAGACGGCTCCGTGGATGGGGTCCGACTCTCGGAGACCCTCACCCAGGAACAACGCCAAGAGTGCCAAGCCCTCCTATCACGATTTGCCAGCCTGTTCTCCCTCACCCCAGGTGTCACTTCCTGGTGTGTGCACGATGTGGACACCGGAGACAGCCCTCCTATCCGCCACCGGGCCTACCGCGTACCTGATCGGGTACGGGCCTGCATCCAGGCGGAAGTAACTAAGATGCTCACGCTCGGGGTCATCGAGCCCTCCGACAGTCCATGGGCCAGCCCGGTCGTACTGGTCCCCAAAGCAGCCGCCCCCGGAACCACACCCGAACTCCGGTTCTGTGTCGACTACCGGGGCCTGAATGAAGTCACCAGAACGGACGCACACCCCATCCCCCGGGCAGATGAACTGGTCGACCGAATGGGCGCTGCCCGTTACCTCAGCATCTTCGATCTGACGGCAGGCTATTGGCAGATCGGCCTCACACCCCGAGCACAAGAACGTTCTGCCTTCTCCACCCCCGATGGCCACTATCACTTCACGGTCATGCCCTTCGGCATGAAAAATGCCCCAGCGACTTTCCAACGGCTCGTCAATCAGGTCCTGGCGGGGCTCGAAGAGTTCAGCGCCGCCTACCTGGACGACATCGCTGTGTACAGCCACCACTGGACCGAGCACCTCCAACACCTCCAGGCAGTGTTGCAAGCCCTTCAGCGAGCTGGCCTCACGATCAAGGCCAGCAAATGTCAAATTGGACAAGGGTCAGTGACCTACCTCGGACACCAAGTGGGAAGCGGTCTAGTGGCCCCTCTTCAACTGAAAATTGCCGCCATCCAGAACTGGCAACCCCCTAACACTCAAACTGAGGTGCGAGCCTTCCTGGGCCTCACGGGCTACTACCGAAGGTTCGTGAAAGACTATGGTACCATCGTGGGGCCTCTCACCGAACTCACGTCGAAAAATCAGCCCAAGAAGGTGAACTGGACCCCAGAGTGTCAAGCGGCCTTCGAACAGCTAAAGGCCGCCATGTGTTCCGCTCCTGTACTCCAGGCCCCCGACTACAGCCGGGAGTTCGTCGTCCAGACGGACGCCTCCGACCAGGGCATTGGGGCGGTCCTGTCCCAGGTGAACACCGAAGGCCTTGATCAACCGGTGGCCTTCATCAGCCGGAGACTCCTACCACGGGAGCAACGCTGGAGCACCATAGAGAGGGAAGCCTTCGCTGTGGTATGGGCCCTCAAGAAGCTCCGACCCTACCTTTTTGGCACCCACTTCCGGGTGCAGACTGACCACCGACCCCTGCAGTGGTTGATGCATATGCGGGGGGAAAACCCAAAACTGCTACGCTGGTCCATCTCCTTGCAAGGTATGGACTTTACCGTTGAACACCGGCCTGGGTCTGACCACGCCAACGCGGATGGCCTGTCCCGGTTTTTCCGCCTCGACGAAGAGAGTCCCCAAGAGGATGGGTAACTCTCCCCGCCTTCAGCTGGGGGGGACGCATGTTGGACAGGCCACGTGACGGGCCGCTCTCCCCCGGCTCGACCAAGCCCGAGCCAGTCATACAAGCACCACACCCCACCATTGCACGTCCTACGTCCCCTCAGGGACACCTGCCCCCGAGCATGATAACCTCGTGGGTCCGATCCACGGCCGACCCACGCGCCCAGCCCGGGCCGCCATCTTGGACACTTCGCCACGAGGCCGCCTGGCCCCCGATCGACCTCAACCCTGGGCCTAGCCCGGCCTCAGACATTCCGGCACCACCCTCCACCCAGGAGGTGAGCGAGCTACTTGGCCAGTCAATGGGAGAAAGAGGTGTCGATGGTTCTCCCCCGGCCAGTGCCGCTCGCCCATCGCCTCCCCGGGCGCTGGCTCCACCCCCCTGCTGGGTGTCTGGACTCCCTCATCCCGGACCTCCCGACCTCCAAGTGCGAGGGTCCGGACATCAAAGCACGCCAGCCCTATAACTGGGGCAGCTCCAGAACAGGAAGGCAGTTGTATCTTGGAGTCGAGAGACGAAAGAAGAACTCATCCTGGACGGACTACTGGCGCTGCCGTAGCTCTGTCCTGTGCACCATCATCCTGCCTGGTGGCGCTGCCACAGCCGTCGTAACCTTCATCCTTCACCGTCGTCCGGATCTGCTGGCGAGGCCGCGGACCGTTGTAACTGTCATCTGCATCGGGACCTGCTTGGCTTCTCCACGGCCCGTCGACCATCCTTCATCCATCTCGGGACCTGCTTGGCTTCTCCACGGCCCGTCGACCATCCTTCATCCATCTCGGGACCTGCTTGGCTCCTCCACGGCCCGATCCGCAACCACGCCGAGCTCGAGGATTGAGAGCTATTGAACTCATTGGTAACTAAGACTGTCCCGCTACCCTTTTCCTCAACCAGAGATCAGAACCGAGGGGACCCCTGCGTCCAGACCTCCTTGTATTATATCAACGTAACCTAAGAAGTGCATATAAAGTCTCGTTAACCTTCAATCTTGTGTGGTGTCCGTCTGTGGGGGGGAAGTTACTTATCTGTACAGTCGTTGGAGACGGCTCTCCCTGGAGACCTCTCCCCGTAATCTCGGCCGACCCTCCCGGTCCGTCTAACACCCAGCTGCACCCTTCTTCCTTTTCACAGGTTGGGGGTCAACGCGTTTCGAACCACCGATGAGTTATGGGTTCTCCTCAGGACGTGGACTGGGTGAATCCATTTCTGGAAAATAAGGGATTTGGTGTAAATATTGTGTTGCGGAAACATAGTAATGGCCTCTCTGATGGCAATATTAGTTGAGAAAAGAAGCGTACCTGCAGGAAGCACGCAGGGGCTGCAAAGATAAAGAAGCAGCTTCGCACGGTGTGGAGTTTCTAAAAACAATAATGTGTGGAAATGAGAGATCCAGAGCCAAGCGGGGCAGAGCAAAAATGAGAAATGGTTTACAGATGCTATCTGTAATCCTACCTGAATTTGTAAACAAGTGAGATGACGTATTTGTAGGTAAGAACGCCGGGTGATTAATCCGGAGGTCAGGGAGGGGCACAGCTTGCCTTCAATTGGAAACTGAAGGAAAAAAGAATGGAACAGGGGGTTACCAAACATACGGAGCCAGAGACTGGCGTGGTACGGCTAGAGTTCAGTGATAGAATTCGTTTGTGTACTCACTCTGGCGGGAACTAGACTGAATCCGTTCCGCGGTCTCTGGCGTGTGGCGTGTAACGCCGCTAGCCAAATGGAGTTTTTATAAAAAAGGGGAACTACTCCAAACATGGAGATGGAAAGCGGATCGAGCTCAGGGGTTGTTGGTACTTGTAGTTCAGAACCACCAAAATGAGCATTCGATTTCGGACATAGTCAGTAACTGAAAAAATTGAGAAAAGATTGTGAAGAAATTATTATTAAAGCCAACAGCACGGCGCAATTGGTTTTAAGTTTTGATTTTTGGAACAAGTCACAGACAAAGATAATAGTGGGGAGTGGAGGATAGAAGTGTCCTCAAGACTCGGAGTGGTTGGATATTACAGATTCCCCAGTTCGGACTGTTCATTCAGACCTGTGTTGGCTGTATTGAACTTGAGAATGAGGTACGCCTCTTTCTGAGACTGTCGTGTGTCCAGATCTCCACTGCCACCCTTAATTGTTGCCAAAACAGTCCATCTTATGTCATTAGCTGAATGTTTGTGTTGCAGGAAGTGAGACACCAGTGGCGCTGTCAAATGTTTGTTGTTAATTCTCGATCGGTGTTGGATGATCCTGTGTCGTACCTCCTGTGTGGTCTTTCTAATGTACACCTTGTTGCAGGGACACTGAATGGCGTACACAGTATTTTTTGTTTTGCAGTTCGTATGTTCATCGTGACGCCAAAATTTTGTCCTGTCTGTGAAGAGGGTACCCTCCGTTGTCAGATTACAGACGGTACATGTACCGCATTTGCGGTGTTCCTTGACTGGACTGGCACCGAAGATGGTACTTTGGGTGTCCTTTTTAACAGGTGGACGTGTGGATGTTATCAACTGTCCAATACTTCAATTTTTCTTCAAGGCGAAGAGTGGTAAACCAACATCTGGCAGGATTTCTTCAACGAGGTGCCAGCTCTTCCTGATGATTTTCTGGAGCGGATGAGTGTGGGGACGGAAGGTAGATACACACACGATTCTTTGTGTAGGTGATCTGGATCTTTTTTCCAGAAGATGCTCCCTTGGCGTCCATCTGGCCCTTTTCATGGAATGCTTCAACAGCTTCCGTGGATATCCTCTTTCCTGCAATTTGTTGGTCAACGCCTGGCCATGTACATCGAAATCCTGCACTCTGGAGCAGTTTCGCCTCACCCTGAGGAACTGCCCGTAGGGGAGATTGTTCATAAGGCTCCTAGGGTGGTAGCTCCTATAGTGCAACGCATTGTTTTTATCAGTCTTTTTTTGGTACAGAGAACAGGACAGTCCATCAGGTGTTGCCTTAATTTCCACATCCAGAAACGGCAAGGATTTGGAATCGTGACACAAGCTAAACTTGATGTCAGGACTTCTGTTATTGAGCCACACATGGAACTCCTCTAACAATTGGGATGTGCCATTCCAGACGCACCACACGTCGTCTATATATCTGAGCCATTGCTCAATGTGATCTCGGTATGGATTGTTGTTATACACATACTTCTCTTCGTATTGGCCCATATATAGATTTGCAATTTCGGGCGCGAAAGGGCAGGCCATCGCTGAGTCCTTAACTTGCAGAAACATTTCGTCCTCAAAAGTGAAGAAGTTTCTTTTAAGTGTAAGTGAGGCAAAGGCGATGATGAGTTCGGTCGGCACCCTGTGTGGACGGGGTCTGGTTTCCAAATATAATTCGATGACATCAAGACCATCTTGTTGAGGAATTTGTGTGTACAAAGAAGCCACATCCATTGTTGCCAACAGTTGGGTTGATGGATCAAACTTGAGACCTTCGACTTTGTTGATAAAGTCCATGGTGTCCCTCAAGTAAGATGGAACCTGGATAATCAAAGGTTTCAGGAATATATCGACAAATTGTGAAATAGGCTCAAGGACCGAATCGCAGCCGGACACAATTGGTCGCCCGGGAGTCTTGTAGTGTCCTTATGTACCTTCGGCAGGAAGTACAGATGGGGAGTCCGAGGGTATTTTTTTACGAGATATTCTGACTCCTTGGGTCCTAATATGCCTTTGTCTCTGGCATCCTTCACTAGTACTGCGATTTCATCCAATACCTGTGAGGTGGGGTCTTGTGTTATACGGCGGTACCATTCCTGGTTGTACACATGGCTTCGTCCTTCAGTTCTGTAGAGATCTTTAGACCATAAGACCACTGCACCTCCCTTATCTGCAGGCCTTATGATAGCGTCCTGTTGGTTCTTTAGCTCACGAATTGCTGCTTTTTGATCTTTACTCAGGTTGGCATGTGCGAACGGGCGCTTTTTCTCGAGGGCATTGAGGGATGACATCACAGATTGTTCAAATGCGATGATATTCTTCGAGGTGTTATGGTTGGGCGGACAGAACGTGGACTTGTTCCTCAAGCCTGAGGCCTCAGTCTGGAGTTGGTCGGGCGATTCCCTGAAGAACCATCTCAGGCGCACCTTTCTGAAAAATTCCATGACCTCCAGTTTGATCTTGGTGAAGTCCATGGCAGTCCCTGGAACAAAAGATAGACCTAGTTCCAATACTTCCTTTTCAGCTTGGGATGATGTTTTGTTAGAGAGATTGATAATGGGAGATGAATTTACGACTTGTAATGTTGTTTCCGCATTGTCATCTCCCACTGCGGTTTTAATCTCGTCCGCTTCTGTTGATGGCCCTGCCCTAGAAAAGGCCTCTTCTGGGGATTTCTGTTCTGAGGATTCCTGTTCGAAGAACCTTCGCCAGCATCTGAATCTTCCATTGACTCCGAAGATGAAGTTTCAGAGAACGTTATACATTTCTTTCTAGATCTGCCCTGGTTGGTATTGAGGTGCCTGGTGGACTCCGACCTAGTATAGAACTCGTCTTTGAGATACGGATATACTGTCTCGATGTTGAAGTTCTTCTGGTCCTTTTCGAATTTGGAGTTTTTGAAATTTATTGTGTTATCCTTGAATGTAGCCAATTCTTTTTCGATCTTGTCTAGGAGTATTTTTGCTTCGGTCTCGGTGTGGTTGTCTTTAATGGCTCGTAGCTGTTCTTCAATTTCCTCTTCTTACTTTTTGCAAATCCTTTGAGCCGTTTCCACCGTATGCACCATCAGATCTCTGCTGCATTTCGTGCTGATAAAACTGAAGCCCTTCCTATAGACAGGGTCATCTGTGAAAATCACGGGGACGTTCTTGATCTGGAGGCCCCATCGGATAGTGCCAGCCGTTAATTCGCAAGTAAAAAGTGGCCGTGGAGTTCTGTTCTCACATGTTTTTTTGGAGTCTGATAAGTTTGTCTGCAACATTGAGCTGTTACGCCATGCTGCTGAGTTTAACTGAAGAAAAAAGTGTGGGGTCAGAGAGGAGCTTCTGGATGTGATCCTCGCTGAATGACAAAGTGTCCTTTTCAGCCATACTGGGTGACCAGGTCAGAATAGACCTGAATGCAATTAATGAACAACTTCGACCACCATTTAGTGTCAGAACAAAGAACCTTGCGGGCAGTCACCCACTCAACAAGACGGGGAACAAAAAAGGTTTGGGTCCTGTCTCTGACCGGCTTAGACCTCAACTACCTTGCAAAACAGAACAAAATAGCCAGTCAGGACTACTTATCTAGTGATTTAGAGGGCACCCAGCCTGTCTGTACTGAGTGATCCACGAGGTTGTTTGAATTTTTTTTAAAAATTTTTGTCAAAATTTGGTTAACTTATCAGCATGTTTTTTTCACAGACACTTTTATCAAAACAATCAAGTAAACATTCAGACAAAAATGTGCGCAATATATACAAGTGTTGAAACTGTACACAATAAATACTCAAAAGTCAGAAACACCAAAAACTAAACTATACACAAATCAATTGAGGCATGAAAACATTTAACATAAAAACCAGTCCTTAAAATTGTAAACCAAAAAGACAGGCGGACAAAGGGATTCAGTGATACTGCCTGCCTGTCTCAATAGGCCTGTGATTGGGTGATTTTAGGATTGAACGACTAGGGGGAAAGAGTGGTGTTATTGGTTCCCTAGCTGCACCCTTCTTCCTTTTCACAGGTTGGGGGCCAACGCGTTTCGAACCACCGAATAGTCCTAGACAAGATCGAAAAAGAATTGGCTACATTCAAGGATAACACCATAAATTTCAAAAACTCCAAATTCGAAAAGGACCAGAAGAACTTCAACATCGGGACGGTATATCCGTATCTCAAAGACAAGTTCTATACTAGGTCGGAGTCCACCAGGCACCTCAATACCAACCAGGGCAGATCTAGAAAGAAATTTATAACGTTCTCCGAAACTTCATCTTCGGAGTCAATGGAAGATTCAGATGCTGGCGAAGGTTCTTCGAACAGGAATCCTCAGAACAGAAATCTCCAGAAGAGGCCTTTTTTAGGGCAGGGCCAACAACAGAAGCGGACGAGATTCAAACCGCAGTGGGAGATGACAATGCGGAAACAACATTACAAGTCGTAAATTCATCTCCCATTATCAATCTCTCTAACAAAACATCATCCCAAGCTGAAAAGGAAGTATTGGAACTAGGACTATCTTTTGTTCCAGGGACTGCCATGGACTTCACCAAGATCAAACTGGAGGTCATGGAATTTTTTAGAAAGGTGCGCCTGAGATGGTTCTTCAGGGAATCGCCCGACCAACTCCAGACTGAGGCCTCAGGCTTGAGGAACAAGTCCACGTTCTGTCCGCCCAACCACAACACCTCGAAGAATATCATTGCATTTAAACTCTCTGTGATGTCATCCCTCAATGTCCTTGAAAAAAAGCGCCCGTTCGCAGCTGCCAACCTGAGTAAAGATCAAAAAGCAGCAATTCTTGAACTAAAGAAGCAACAGGACGCTATCATAAGACCTGCAGATAAGGGAGGTGCAGAGGTCTTATGGTCTAAAGATCTCTACAGAACTGAAGGACGAAGCCATGTGTACAACCAGGAATGGTACCGCCGTATAACACAAGACCCCACCTCACAGGTATGGGATGTAACCTCAGTATTAGTGAAGGATGCCAGAGACAAAGGCATATTAGGACCCAAGGAGTCCGAATATCTCGTAAAAAAATACCCTCGGACTCCCCATCTGTACTTCCTGCCGAAAGTACATAAGGACACTACAAGACCTCCCGGGCGACCGATTGTGTCCAGCTGCGATTCGGTCCTTGAGCCTATTTCACAATTCGTCGATATATTCCTGAAACCTTTGATTATCCAGGTTCCATCTTACTTGAGGGACACCATGGACTTTATCAACAAAGTCGAAGGTCTCAAGTTTGATCCATCAACCCAACTGTTGGCAACAATGGATGTGTCCTCTTTGTACACACAAATTCCTCAACAAGATGGTCTTGATGTCATTGAATTATATTTGGAAACCAGACCCCGTCCACACAGGGTGCCGACCGAACTCATCATCACCTTTGCCTCACTGGCACTTAAAAGAAACTTCTTCACTTTTGAGGACAAAATGTTTCTACAAGTTAAGGGCTCAGCGATGGGCTGCCCTTTCGCGCCCGAAATGGCAATTCTATATATGGGCCAATACGAAGAGAAGTATGTGTATAACAACAATCCATACCGAGCTCACATTGAGCAATGGCTCAGATATAGAGGACGTGTGGTGCGTCTGGTACGGCACATCCCAATTGTTAGAGGAGTTCCATGTGTGGCTCTATAACAGAAGTCCTGACATCAAGTTTAGCTTGTGTCACGATTCCAAATCCTTGCCGTTTCTGGATGTGGAAATTAAGGCAACACCTGATGGACTGTCCTGTTCTCTGTACCAAAAAAAGACTGATAAAAACAATGCGTTGCACTATAGGAGCTACCACCCTAGGAGCCTTAGGAACAATCTCCCCTACGGACAGTTCCTCAGGGTGAGGCGAAACTGCTCCCGAGTGCAGGATTTTTATGTACATGGCCAGGCATTGACCAACAAATTGCAGGAAAGAGGATATCCACGGAAGCTGTTGAAGCATTCCATGAAAAGGGCCAGATGGACACCAAGGGAGCATCTTCTGGAATCCAGATCACCAACACAAAGAATCATGTGTGTATCTACCTTCGGTCCCCACACTTATCCGCTCCAGAAAATCATCAGGAAGAGCTGGCACCTCGTTGAAGAAATCTTGCCAGATGTTGGTTTACCACTCTTCGCCTTGAAGAAAAACCGAAGTATTGGACAGTTGATAACATCCACACGTCCACCTGTTGAAAAGAACACCCAAAGTACCATCTTCAGTGCCAGTCCAGTCAAGGGACACCGCAAATGCGGTACAGGTACCGTCTGTAATCTGACAACGGAGGGTACCCTCTGCACAGACGGGACAACATTTTGGCGTCACGATGTACATACGAACCGCAAAACAAAAACTACTGTGTACGGCATTCAGTGTCCCTGCAACAAGGTGTACATTGGAAAGACCACACAGGAGGTACGACACAGGATCATCCAACACCGATCGAGAATTAACAACAAAAATTTGACAGCGCCACTGGTGTCTCACTTCCTGCAACACAAACATTCAGCTAATTACATAAGATGGACTGTTTTGGCAACAATTAAGGGTGGCAGTGGAGATCTGGACACACGACTGTCTCAGAAAGAGGCGTACCTCATTCTCAAGTCCGATACAGCCAACACAGGTCTGAATGAACAGTCCAAACTGGGGAATCTGTAATATCTAACCTCTCCGAGTCTTGAGGACACTTCTATCCTCCACTCCCCACTATTATCTTTGTCTGTGACTTGTTCCAAAAATCAAAACTTAAAACCAATCGCGCCGTGCTGTTGGCTTTAATAATAATTTCTTCCCAATCTTTTCTCAATTTTTTCAGTTACTGACTATGTCCGAAATCGAATGCTCATTTTGGTGGTTCTGAACTACAAGTACCAACAACCCCTGAGCTCGATCCGCTTTCCATCTCCATGTTTGGAGTAGTTCCCCTTTTTTATAAAAACTCCAGTTGGCCAGCGGCGTTACACGCCACACGCCGGAGACCGAGGAACAGATTCAGTCTAGTTCCCGCCAGAGTGAGAGAGAGGCCATTACTATGTTTCCGCAACACAATATTTACACCAAATCCCTTATTTTCCAGAAATGGATTCACCCAGTCCACGTCCTGAGGAGAACCCATAACTCATCGGTGGTTCGAAACGCGTTGACCCCCAACTTGTGAAAAGGAGGAAGGGTGCAGCTGGGGAACCAATAACACCACTCTTTCCCCCTAGTCGTTCAATTCTAAAATCACCCAATCACAGGCCTATTGAGACAGGCAGGCAGTATCACTGAATCCCTTTGTCCGCCTGTCTTTTTGGTTTACAATTTTAAGGACTGGTTTTTATGTTAAATGTTTTCATGCCTCAATTGATTTGTGTATAGTTTAGTTTTTGGTGTTTCTGAATTTTGAGTACTTATTGTGTACAGTTTCAACACTTGTATATATTGCGCACATTTATGTCTGAATGTTTACATGTTTGTTTTGATAAATGTGTCCTTGAAAACATGCTGATAAGTTAACCAAATTTTGACAAATTTTTTTTTTTTTTTTAACTCGTGGATCACGCAGTACAGACAGGCTGGGTGCCCTCTAAATCACTAGATAAGTAATCCTGACTGGCTATTTTGTTCTGTTTCGCAACGCAGCGCAGTGCAGCATTGTTGACCTCTGCGCTGCAGTGGGTGACAGTTTGATTAATCTGCCCCCTTGTCTCAGGGCTGGCCCAGCATTACTCCCCCCTGGGGCGTCCCTTCATCCATTCACCTCCTGTCCGTCCCCTGAGCAGGGAGTAGTAATGAAGCGTGAGGACTGTGTCAGGGTCCTGCTGGCCCTCTCTCCATGGGACAGATGGGCGCCCAGAACCGAGGGAGGGGGGAAGCCTGGGAGTTAAAGGGACCAGGAGGAGAAGGACAGGGTCAGGGAGTGAACGGTGACCAGGAGCCGAGGCCACGCCGTGCAGCTCTGTGGAGTGGAGGTGGAGGTGGAGGCGGAGGCCTGCGGGTTTGCCAAGCAGGAGTGGCAGCGATGATTGTTTGCATACAAGCCAGGGAGAGGGCGGGCTCTGTGCCAACAGCAAGGCAGAGGTTTCCTTGAATGTGAGGGCGTCGCCCTGACTGGCACTGCTCCCTGAAGCAGTAAACTGAGCCAGTGACGTCAACGATATTATGAGTGCCTGACCTCACGTCACCTTCCTGGTGAGTGAACAGGGTGAAAGGTGCGAGACAGAAAGGCAGCGGCTCAGTACCTGAGTCTGTGGCGCGGCCCTCCTCGCTGCAGGGCGGTCCACGCCTCACACGTCCCGGTGCGACCCGAATATGGCATCACCCAAAGGAGCCGTCATCTTCAGAGCCCCCTAAGAAACTGAGGGCATATTTACAAGCCCCTGTTGCCACAGTTAGTGAGGTTCCTGCGGTGAGGGGGTTTTGCCTCATTTACAAGGCATTCTTTCCTGATATACTTAGCGTGAAAGGGGAGGGAGATGAGTGTTGTTGTGGGTGTCCCACCGCAACACCCATTGATTGTGATGCTGCCACCTATTTACATGGATGGGTTAAATATGGGATAGTGCCAACATTAAAAACAGGGAAAACCCGGTCTTAAACAGGCACAACCAGTAGAAATGTTTCATTTTTCCCCTTTGTTGCAGTTTCTATATGTGCTTCGTTGTTCAGCACGCTAAGAAACAGCAAACGGCCATTGATTGTTTATTTGCAGAAAGGCGATTCTTTCTGCAAATAAACAATCTTCCCCTCAATGCAGACACCCTTGCACTATGGTGCAAGGGAATCTGTGTTGGCGCTAGGCAGCTCAATCTAGCGCCAGCGCAGGGGGACGCAAGGCTTCACCGTATTGTTGTAAATATAGTGCAGCCCTGCATTTCAGAAGTGGCAGAGAGAGGCGCTATTCCAAGTAGGCCAACGCCACGCTCCGCCACTTCATAGTGACTACACCGCTGTGTTCCTACCCTAACTCTTGCTCACATGTCCTTGCGTAACCCTGAGACAGCTTCACACATTAATGCGTCAGGCGCAAACTCTTCCTGAGTCCCGGTTCGAAACCTTACTGATGAGTATTCACCTACCGAGCTCAGTCCTTACTTACGCCCTATATTACCTGCTCAGTTCCTCAACCAATTCCTGCATTACAAGCTCAGTTCCTTTCTTAGTTCCCTTCATTACTCAATGCTTCCTGAGTTACCTGTTCTGTCCTTTACTCATATGTCCCCACATAACCGGACCTGTGTTTTACTCGTGGGATGTTTCTTCATAGTGCCTGGATACGTCATGCTTGAGAGGAAAGCGCTTTGCTATGATTTCTAGTCTTTTTTGAGCATCACTCTGATTACCCCTCTCCCCCTAACCCACCCTTCTTTGGTCATTCCCTTCTTGGCCTGCATTCATCGCAATGAGCCAGCCGTGTACTAGCTGGAGTTTCCACCATCTTTGTTTCTTCTTGAGTGATGGAACAGACCCAGGTACGCGTGCCCTGGATGAACTTTCTTCTAAATGTGGACCTACCCCAGAGGATGCTGTTTTGTGTCCTATGTCCTGTAAAGAATTGCAACAAGGTGATTGGGTTTGGAAGACCCGGTGCATTTATTCAGGCTTCGGATGCCGCCCACAGACAGCTGATAAGGCAGAGATTACCTTCTGCTTGGCTTCTTGGAAGAGGTCTAACTGTAAGACCTCCCGAGGTTCCTCCGCCTTTTACACCTGTGGCTTCTCCAGACCTCCTGTATTGGGTCACACACCTATTGGCGAAGCCACAAGCCTTCATGCTGTTGAGCACAACAGGACCCACTCTGTGTCTCCATTTCAGTTTCACGTTTTACCTTGACATCACTTACAAGCGGTCGCTTTTGACATGTTTTACACTGATATGATAATATACTGAAAAGCTATCCTACTCGCAGTTCATTTCTTAGTAAGCATTATTATCATATTTTTCATAGACTCTGTCCAAGGTTGGAGCGCACAGAGCGCGATGCCCTTGCACTTGTTTGTCCATTTGGATACAGCTCTGAGGCTCCGGACAAACCGTGGCATCATCCCTGCACCTTTGACAGTGCGATTGGTGCAGGGCTTCTATCATATCAGCAGCCTCTGCATCACATTCAGCAGAGGAGCTCTTCTGCTCGGATTGTCCTGGAATGCGATGCACGGTGACTGAGAGGCAGTCCAGCTGACTCTGACCTTTATCCTGCCAGGCCGGCTTCCTGACACATCATACTGTGGTGTGGGGGCTAGGCTATCCCAAGGGATCTAGCAGAGCATACTCCCACTACTCTCATGATAGTATAGGTAGTGTTAGGAAGGAGTATAATCAAGGTAACATCATAATGGTCGAACTGTTTATCTTTTTCCCCATTCTCGTAATGCCGGTTACCATGCTTTGTTTCTCCTGCCTAATCATTGCGGCTTAAGCTTTCTATACAAGAATACGATTGTTTCAATAAATGTTTGAAAAGCCTTTCTTGTGTTTACCTCGGGCATCTAAAAGTGACAATGAAAGGGTAGATCTGTTTCCACTATTTCCTTGGGGAAAAAAGAGTGGTCATGTTCGAGGTTGCTTATACCATCTGGTACCCTGGTAAGGTTAGGGGTTCAAATGGGGCACGGCGCGCTAGCTACAAACCAGACCAACATCTTCTAATGGTATGCGTGAACTGAGTTTCCATATTCTGAAGCTTATGTTGTTCAGGCACGCATTCTTACTTAATTCATAGGAACCATTTAACATGCAGGTTTATAAAAAATTGCACAATCTCCCTAATTTTTCACGCCATATAAAGGACAAATGGCTTCTGAGTTAAATAAGAATAACAGTTCAGACATGTTCAATCTTAACTAGGACGTCGGGATTCTCTTTTCCATCATAAATTGAAGGCATCTGTGTCTCAATCAAGGCTTTGGGCATCTTACAGATAAGAGTGGACCTCGAACGGATGCAGTGCTTAGGCATGAAACTGCACTACTTACTCTGACACCGTAATCATCATTGCGAGGAAGGTGAATTCGAACATATGACACACAAGGGTCTTGTAGAATGATATGTAAGAAGAGCTATCCATAGTCCTACTCACTAGAATGAAAGTAAGTGAGATTCCACGAGGGTTAGGACACTAGGAAGAACGCCACAGCTGAAGACACATTTGCTCCTCTTAGACCTTATCACAGCGAGTCGATGGAAATGGTTAGAGAACAAAGGAAATACTCAAGCCAATGATCGGTGCCTGGTTGGTGGGCTTGGGTTAGATCCCTTCGATGGTGGGACCGTAGGCCTCCAAGGATCAAAGGTCTCATCATCAGCGCAAAGTCTTCGAGGCACGCGCTTGACATGTTTTTGCCACATCGGAACCCTTTGAAAGATACCTGCATTATTGCAAGTTTGACCGGCGGACCCCCTCCTGGAATGTGATTGGAAGACACGCACCAATCTTGAGACATCAAGTGCAACGTGATCCCATTACTGATAATCATATCAGTGTTTACTTTGTGCCAGTGGTTTCCGGTGCTCGGCACTGGCACTTAATTGTCAACATCAGCGCTTGTGACAGTCTGCCATAAGGTGGCGCTGTCTGGCTAATTTAGAGATGAGCACAACAGTCAATTATTAAGTTAAAGTACGTTAAAAGTGGCTAATAGCTACTGTCCAAGCCATTCTTATAACTTTGTGGGCCTGGAATAATCTGAATTGTCACACTTCTAGGAGTGTGATGGTGAGTAGTTGTGTTGTTTTGCGCATTTACCAGCATAGCAGGGGCAATGGGTGGGGGAATCTGTGGTGTTCTCCTAACGAGGGCTCTGGCACTTTTCTTTTTTACAAATTAAGCACTGATAATCTTAATCCTGACTGCTCGTTGGTAAGGACTGATTGAATGTCATTCTTTTTAAAGGAATATGTGCATCTTGAAAGAGTGAACTTTAATGTCTGTCAATAAACAGATTTGAAATGCTAAAAATAATCGTAGTTCTGCATATTTTTCCTTATTTCCGTGCTGAATTAAACTTGGGGAAATTTACTAAGATTTTATGCTGTGTTTGCATCACACAACTGACTCAAATTGGTGCAAAATCTTATTTTTTTCGATTTACTTTCCAGCGCTAAACTTGCTTAGCGCTGGAAATAACATGAAATACTGTGAAAGCAACCACGCAAGGTTTCTTTTTTAAAATATTTTTATTGCGTTTTTGCGCATACACACAGCATAACACAAAGGAAATCAAGATGACTTAAATAAAGCAACCATCATATTGCATAAAGCACCAACAGTTCCAGAAAAGGTGCTGTGTAGTTGATTCATGTGTGTGTGCTGAGTGCGCCCCGTTTCTCCTGCCTCCCATCCAAGCCCCCTCCCCTGACCTCCCCCACATACAGGCAAATAGGTCACCCATGACCTATGCGTGGACGTGTGGTGTGTAGCTGTTGCCTCCTCCTCACTCCCTTACGTGCTAATCACCGACTATAAACAAGAAAACAAAGGTGATCCTCCCCTAACTTCAACATTCCGCAGACGTTTGCAACCCTTATGACCTTTTTGGGCTTCCCCTTTCCCCGTACCCCAGGACTTCCTCCATGTACACCTTTGCCTTAATCTCTGAGAAAAACATTTTGACCTGTCCTTTAGTAATCACTTTCAGCTTGGCTGGGTAAAGTAAATACGCCTCTGACCCCAGGGCCTGTAGGGGAGGAATGAGCTGCCTGAGTCTCCACCTACGCTCAACAGTGACATGGCAGAAATCGGGCCTAGCGAAAAAAGTGACATTATTAAAAGAGCGCTTGGATTCCGGCTTTGCTTTGTCCGAGATTAGCTGTCTTAGCAAGAAGTTGCCCACAAAGATGAGTATAGCTCTGGGTCTGCCCTCTTGAACCCCTGACTGCCCTCTTTTAATTGTGAAAGGGAAACGGTGCGCCCTCTGAATCTCTACCTCCCACTGCCATGAGGATAGCTCCGGGAAGGCCCCTTTTAGTAGGCTCACAACAAATAGTCTGGCATCGTCCCCTTCAAGCCCCTCTGCCACTCCCAAAAGTCTGATATTATTACGACGCTGGCGGTTTTCATAGTCCTCCATCTTCCAATGAACATCCTCTGACACTTTTTGTTGATCTTGTTTGCTAGTCTTGAGACTGTTGAGGTCATCCTCCAGCTTTCCCGTCCTCTCCTCTACTTGGGTAACCCTCTCCGCAACCTCCTCGTAAAGTTTATTCACTTTTTAAGGGTGCTCTGCATTCTCCTTGCCTCTTGCCTTGCCCTCCGGCCACACTTTGCATGGTTTTTAGGGTGCTAAAAAGTAGGTCCATTGAGACTGGCTGGGGTGACAAGTGGGGGTAGGTCTGGCCCCCGGGTAGGATAGCGGCACCATCCTGTTCCAGGTACGTCTGTGATGTAGCTGAGTAATCCCAGGCTAGTTTTTTCGTGGGATTCACGGGGCTGTCTGCGGGGTTGGTTTTCCTCCTAGACAAACATTTCTTTTTCTGCGTATTCTTAGGGGCCGGGGAGCTGCTTCATGTGTCCGTATACTCCCTTGAACTCTCTTTCTCAGTCTCTGCTGATTGCGAGTCCTCATTGACCGAGTATAAGCGGTCTGTGGAAGCGGCCCCACCAGCCCCATACTCATTGGGTCTATCATTCCCTGTTGTTTGCTGTGGGGCTGTCAGATCTGACCAATCTGCCATGCTCGATTTACTTCCCTAGTCTTCCCTTGCCCCAGCTCCACTTAGCTCCCCCTCGGCCCCATCCGGACCTGCTGTGTCGCCTGCTGTGTTACTGCCTGAGTCTTTCAAGAGACCTCCCTCACTGCTCGGCTAGCTAAACCTGCGTTTAGGAGTTTGGGTACTCACATTATCCCCGGTGCCATGCTCCGCCGCCGAAGAGACCTCAGCTCTGCTCTCCAGACACCTTTCAGTACAAAACCTGTGCTAGACTCACAGAGACACCTTTGCTCCATGGCGCGAGGGTGTCTCCGTGGCACACGGTGGCTGATTTCACCACCAGTGTTAGGGAGAGGGGATGAGGGTGCCATATTTCTGTAAACATGGAGCTCTCTTGCTCTCTCCTTCATATGCAGCACAGCATTTGTGGCTGCTGCACTGCGCTGCGTGAATAAGTGGCCTTAAGAAGCGAATGTCTCACATGGATTACACACTCAAAAGCCATGTTCGGCTAATAAAAAATATATAAAAAGGAATGCTGCTGCATCCCCAGCCATGACGTAGCACGAAGGGGAGATCACAGCACATGCTTCATGCAGAAATGGGGTCACCCTGTGCAGTTTAAAATATGGCCCTGGGATCACAGCGGGTTATGGAGAAGCCGTCACAGATGTGTAACCGACTACTGGTCCAGGGCCTGGTCCAGACTCCGACATCCGAGCAGGTTGAACTGTGTGTCACCTGTAAACAGGTGTATTGAGAAATGCGTCAACAGGTAGAAACCACACAACCATGGTGTGTTTACACACCCATCACATCCTGTTGTGTGTAACCCGATCCAGATACACACCCACTTCTGTGACATGCATGCAAGTACTGGGTTCTCTGTCAGGTGCTCCGATTAGAGGCGGTGAAATTGCGTGTCCACAATTTGTCCAAAAAATGCCACACATTCAACATTTCGTCCCTGAAGTAAACAATCTTCCTGTGTCATAGATCCATTCCAGTTCAAACACCTAAAATAAATAAAATATTACAGTTCAGAGGCTAATACCGGCGGCCATAGAGGCTGAGGTGGCCTCTGCTCTCTTCTAGTGCTGGCACACTTCTGCTCTCTTCTAGCGCTGGCTCACTTCTGCTCTCTTCTAGCACTCATGCACTACTGCTCTCTCCTAGCACTGGTGCACTTCTGCTCTGTCCTAGCACTGGTGCACTTCTGCTCTCTTCTAGCGCTGGCGCACTTATGCTCTCTTCTAGCACTGGCGCACTTCTGCTCTCTCCTAGCACTGGGGCACTTCTGCTCTCCTCTAGTGCTGGCGCACTTCTGCTCTCTTCTAGCGCTGGCACACTTCTGCTCTCTTCTAGCGCTGGTGCACTTCTGCTCTCTTCTAGCGCTGGCTCACTTCTGCTCTCTTCTAGCACTGGTGCACTTCTGCTCTCTCCTAGCGCTGGCTCACTTCTGCTCTCTTCTAGCACTGGTGCACTTCTGCTCTCTCCTAGCACTGGCGCACTTCTGCTCTGTCCTAGCTCTGGTGCACTTCTGTTCTCTTCTAGCGCTGGCGCACTTATGCTCTCTTCTAGCACTAGTGCACTTCTGCTCTCTCCTAGCACTGGCACACTTCTGCTCTCTTCTAGCGCTGGCACACTTATGCTCTCTTCTAGCACTAGTGCACTTCTGCTCTCTCCTAGCACTGGCACACTTCTGCTCTCTTCTAGCGCTGGCACACTTCTGCTCTCTTCTAGCGCTGGTGCACTTCTGCTCTCTTCTAGCCCTGGCTCACTTCTGCTCTCTTCTAGCACTGGTGCACTTCTGCTCTCTCCTAGCACTGGCGCACTTCTGCTCTGTCCTAGCTCTGGTGCACTTCTGTTCTCTTCTAACGCTGGCGCACTTATGCTCTCTTCTAGCACTAGTGCACTTCTGCTCTCTCCTAGCACTGGCACACTTCTGCTCTCTTCTAGCGCTGGCACACTTATGCTCTCTTCTAGCACTGGTGCACTTCTGCTCTCTCCTAGCACTGGGGCACTTCTGCTTTCCTCTAGTGCTGGTGCATTTCTGCTCTCTTCTAGCGCTGGCACACTTCTGCTCTCTTCTAGCGCTGCTGCACTTCTGCTCTCTTCTAGCGCTGGCTCACTTCTGCTCTCTTCTAGCACTGGTGCACTTCTGCTCTCTCCTAGCACTGGCGCACTTCTGCTCTGTCCTAGCACTGGTGCACTTCTGCTCTCTTCTAGCGCTGGTGCACTTATGCTCTCTTCTAGCACTGGTGCACTTCTGCTCTCTCCTAGCACTGGCGCACTGCTGCTCTCCTCTAGTGCTGGCGCACTTCTGCTCTCTTCTAGCGCTGGTGCACTTCTGCTCTCTTCTAGCGCTGGCGCACTTCTGCTCTCTTCTAGCACTGGTGCACTTCTGCTCTCCTCTAGTGCTGGCGCACTTCTGATCTCTTCTAGCACTGGTGCACTTCTGCTCTCCTCTAGTGCTGGTGCACTTCTGCTCTGTCCTAGCACTGGTGCACTTCTGCTCTGTCCTAGCAGTGGCGCACTTCTGCTCTCCTCTAGTGCTGGCGCACTTCTGCTCTCTTCTAGCGCTGGCGCACTTATGCTCTCTTCTAGCACTCATGCACTACTGCTCTCTCCTAGCACTGGTGCACTTCTGCTCTGTCCTAGTACTGGTGCACTTCTGCTCTATTCTAGCGCTGGCACACTTATGCTCTCTTCTAGCACTGGTGCACTTCTGCTCTCTCCTAGCACTGGGGCACTTCTTCTCTTCTCTAGTGCTGCCGCACTTCTGCTCTCTTCCTGGTGCACTTCTGCTCTCTTCTAGCGCTGGCTCACTTCTGCTCTCTTCTAGCACTGGTGCACTTCTGCTCTCTCCTAGCACTGGCGCACTTTTGCTCTGTCCTAGCGCTGGTGCACTTCTGCTCTCTTCTAGTGCTGGCGCACTTATGCTCTCTTCTTGCACTCATGCACTACTGCTCTCTCCTAGCACTGGTGCACTTCTGCTCTGTCCTAGTACTGGTGCACTTCTGCTCTCTTCTAGCGCTGGCGCACTTCTGCTCTCTCCTAGCACTGGGGCACTTCTGCTCTTCTCTAGTGCTGGCGCACCACTGCTCTCTTCCTGGTGCACTTCTGCTCTCTTCTAGCGCTGGCTCACTTTTGCTCTTTTCTAGCACTGGTGCACTACTGCTCTCTCCTAGCACTGGCACACTTCTGCTCTGTCCTAGCGCTGGTGCACTTCTGCTCTCTTCTAGCGCTGGCACACTTATGCTCTCTTCTAGCATGGTGCACTTCTGCTCTCTCCTAGCACTGGCGCACTTCTGCTCTCCTCTAGTGCTGGTACACTTCTGCTCTCTTCTAGCGCTGGTGCACTTCTTCTAGCGCTGGCACACTTCTGCTCTCTGCTAGCACTGGTGCACTTCTGCTCTCCTCTAGTGCTGGCGCACTTCTGCTCGCTTCTAGCGCTGGTGCACTTATGCTCTCTTCTAGCGCTGGCTCACTTTTGCTCTATTCTAGTGCTGGCTCACTTCTGCTCTCTTCTAGCGCTGGCGCACTTGTGCTCTCTTCTAGCGCTGGCTCACTTCTTCTGTCTTCTAGTGCTGGCGCACTTCTGCTCTCTTCTAGCCCTGGCACATTTCTGTTCTCTCCTAGCGCTGCTACACTTCTACTCTCTTCTAGCGCTGGGACACTACTGCTCTCCTCTAGTGCTGGCGCACATCTGCTCTCTTTAGCGCTGGCACATTTCTGCTCTCTCCTAGCCCTGCTACACTTCTGCTCTCTTCTAGCGCTGGGACACTTCTGCTCTTTTCTAGCACTGGCGCACTTCTGCTCTCTTCTAGCGCTGGCTCACTTCTGCTCTCTTCTAGCGCTGGTGCACTTCTGCTCTCTTCTAGCACTGGCGCACTTCTGTTCTCTTCTAGCGCTGGCTCACTTCTGCTCTCTTCTAGCGCTGGCGCACTGCTGCTCTCTTCTAGCGCTGGCACACTTCTGTTCACTTCTAGAGCTGGCGCAATTCTTCTCTCTTCAAACATTGGCACACTTATGCTCTCTCCTAGCGGAATCACTGACAGAATATCGACAACCACAATATTGAGGTCCCAAAATATCAACACCCAAAGATTGAAGTCAAGATTATCGACATCCTATCTACATCATGGTAAGTACAAAAATATCGGAACAAAAATATTGTTGTAAAAAATATTGTTGTTAAAAATATAGTTTTTCTAAATCTTTAAAAAATAATATAAAATTAAGTAAATAATACATATAATTTTATAAAAAGAGAAGTATAATTATAAAATGTTTAAAATTAGAAATAATAAATGTAATGTAAAAAAATAAACATACATACATTTAAAATATAATATATATTTATATGATAATATTAATAAATCAATTATTACAATAAATTATAAAATCTTAGAAAAATAATAACAATTATAAATATATATATACCAGTAAAATAAAAATAAAAATGAAATATATATATATATATATAAATATATATATGCAGCTCCAATTCCTCAACTTCTCGGTGAGGAAACAGCACTCGGAGACCAGACTGGTGCTAGTACTTAGTTTTATTTCTTAAACAGAGTAAGACAGACGCGTTTCAGCTACAAGCCTTCCTCGGTGTCAATCGAGCCTAGCAGGTGAGCCATACATATTCTGTAAGTTGCGTTGTAAACATGAAAGACGGACCACAACCATAGCGCATCCATGGGGGCCATCTTTGAGTGGAGTTTTATATATGTATATATATAATAAACTAAAGTATTAAAATGTTTATTCTTTTACAATTACATTTTACACTACATTAACACCAATAGTAAGGAAAATATTGGATAGCGGAGGGGATAAAATTACTATTCCCACTCCAGGGAGTGCAACAGTAGGGAAAGTGTTGGATAGCGTAGGGGTAAAAATTACTATTCCCACTCCAGGGAGTGCAACAGTAGGGAAAGTGTTGGATAGCGTAGGGGTAACAATTACTATTCCCACTCCACAAAGTACAACAGTAGGGAAAGTGTTCGATAGAGGAGGGTAATAGTTTACTATTCCCACTCCAGGGAGCGCAACAGTAGGGAAAGTGTTGGATAGCGTACGGGTAAAAATTACTATTCCCACTCCAGCGAGTGCAACAGTAGGGAAAGTTTTAGATAGAGGAGGGCTATAATTTACTATTTCCACTCCAATGGGTGCAACAGTAGGGAAAGTGTTAGATAGCGGAGGGATCATAGTTACTATTCCCACTCCTGCAAGTGCAACAGTAGGCAAAGTGTTGGATTGAGGAGGGGGATAATTTACTATTCCCACTCAAGCTAAATATTTAAAATGAATAATCAAACAATTAATTAAAAGAAATTTGCATCCCACCATATTCCCCTATAAATGACACCACCGATATTCTAAAACATAACACTATTAACATGAATAATTAATAATTATCTAATTAAATAATTCAAATTAACAAGCAATTGAAAAATAATAAATATTAATTTAATTCACATAATTAGCAATGTAAAACAACTTAAAATAAATGTTATAATAGAGAAATAATAAAAAAAAATTATATTAATTCCCAGCCTACTCCCCTACCAGCACACGTAATACTCTAAACAAATTACACAAAAACCTCATTAGTAAATATTAATCATTATTAATAACTAATTAATAAATAATTAACAATATGTTATATACCACAATTTTCGATACATAATTTAAAATACATACATTTTAAATCATTAAAAATATTAATAAACTAATCAGTATTAAATTACTTCACACCCTACTCTCCTATTAATCCACAACGCATTCCAAAAAAATAACACAATTTACATACTAACTAATTAATTATTATTGATTAACAAACAGTTAAGAACTAATTAATAATAAACTATTTACCACAACTAACAATATAAAAACACAAGTACTTAATTATTAATTAATAAAAATAATGAATCAATTGATTGTAATTAAATTCCTTCCCACCCTATTCCCCTATGAACCCACAACCCACTCCTGAAAAAATAACTTAATTAATGTATTTACCAAATAATTGATAACAATTAATAACCAATTAATAATTAATTGATACAAATTATTTACCACAATTACCAATATTAAATGTATAAATAGGAATTAATAAATTGTATTCATTAATTAATTATAATTAAATTACTCCCCACCATATTCCCCTATAAACCCACAACCTGCTACGGAACTAAAATGCAAAATCTACTTAAAATAAAATGAATCACTTCTAAAAATGTCATATATATATTAAAAAATGCATACACTACTTAAACAAAAATATAGAACACATACATTTAAAATACGTACAAAAATAAATAAGGTGCACTTCTGCTCTCTTCGAGTGCTGCTGCACTTCTGCTCTCTTCTAGTGCTGGCACACTTCTGCTCCCTCCCAGTGCTGGCGCACTTTTGCTCTCTTTAAGCACTGGCACACTTCTGCTCTCTCCTAGCAGTGGTGCACTGCTGCTCTCTCCTAGTCCTGGCACTCTTCTGCTCTATCCCAGCACTAGCACAATTGTGCTCTCTCCTAGCGCTAGTGCACCTCTGCTCTCTTCTAATGCTGGCATGCCTCTGCTGTATTCTCCCGCTGGAAAACTTCAGCTCCCTCCGACTGCTGGTGCACTTCTGCTCTCTTCTAACGCTGACACATTTCTTCTCTCTCCTAGCACTGGCACACTTCTGCTCTATTGTAGTGCTGGCACACTTATGCTCCCTCCTGCTGCTGGTGCACTTCTACTCTCTCCTAGCACTGGCACACTTCTCTCCCTTAGTTTTAGCACATTTCTGCTATCTCCTAGCTCCTGCACACTTTTGCTCTCTTCAAGCACTGGTATACTTCTGCTCTCTTGTAGTGCTGGCATACTTGTCTCTCTCCTACTGCTGGCACACTTCTGCACTCTCCTAGTACGAGTGCACACTTCTGCTCTCTTCTAGTGCTGGCACACCTCTGCTCTCTCCTTGCCCTAGTGCACCTCTGCTCTATCCTAGTGCAGACACACTTCTGCTCTATCCCGGCACTAGCACAATTGTGCTCTCTCCTAGCATTAGTGCACTTCTGCTCTCTTCTAATGCTGGCACACTTCTGCGTGCACTTCTGCTCTTTTCTAGTGCTGGCACACTTCTGCTCCCTGCCAGTGCTGGCGCACTTCTGCTCTTTTCAAGCACTGATATACTTATTCTCTCTCCTAGCAGTGGTGCACTTCTGCTCTCTCCTAGTGCAGGCACACCTCTGCTCTCTCCTAGCTCAAGTGCACCTCTGCTCTATCCTAAGATGGACACACTTCTGCTCTATCCCAGCACTAGCACAATTGTGCTCTCTCCTAGCGCTAGTGCACTTCTGCTCTCTTCTAATGCTGGCACACTTCTGCTCCCTCCCAGTGCTGGTGCACTTTTGCTCTCTTCAAGCACTGGTATACTTCTGCTCTCTCATAGCAGTGGTGCACTTCTGCTTTCTCCTAGTCCTGGCACACTTCTGCTCGATCCCAGCACTAGCACAATTGTGCTTTCTCCTAGCATTAGTGCACTTCTGCTCTCTTCTAATGCTGGCACACTTCTGCTGTATTCTAGCGCCGGCACACTTCTGCTCCCTCCTACTGCTGGTGCACTTCTCTCTTCTAGCGCTGGCACACTTCTTCTTTCTCCTAGTGCTGGCAGAATTCTGCTCTATTCTAGCACTGGCACACTTCTGCCCCCTCCTACTACTGGTGCCCTTCTGCTCTCTTCTAGCGCTTGCACACTTCTTCTCTCTCCTAGTCCTGGCACACTTCTGCTCTATCCCATCCCTGCACAATTGTGCTCTCTCCTAGCGCTAGTGCACTTCTGCTCTCTTCTAATGCTGGCACACTTCTGCTGTATTCTAGCGCTGGCACACTTCTGCTCCCTCCTACTGCTGGTGCCCTTCTGCTCTCTTCTAGCACTGGCACACTTCTTCTCTCTCCTAGTCCTGGCACACTTCTGCTCTATCCCAGCACTAGCACAATTGTGCTCCCTCCTAACGCTAGTGCACTTCTGCTCTCTTCTGGTGCTGGCACACTTCTGCTGTATTCTAGCGCTATTTACAACAAGGGGTGGTGAGGGACAGAGTCTCTGAATTAAACAGAATACTCTCACCCAGTCAAGAGATCAGGGCTAGATCCAACACCGTTTTTTAGCTCACTGCACCATCCCAGTTTCAGAACCTGGCTGTATGCAAATTAGTCTGTTCCTGTCCCAGTGCATGATGGGAACAGGGCAAACCAAACTACAAAAGCCAATTCTTACACTGGGAAGGAAACAAGCTACCGGGGACCGGTTTCTGGCATTTCAGCCTCTTCGGCCCGGCTTGCTTGAATCCTGATGGTGCAATGAGCAAGGGACTCACATCTGAGCATACCCTTCCACGCTTAGGGTGGACAAAAATATTTACAACAAGGGGTGGTGAGGGACAGAGTCTCTGAATTAAACAGAATACTCTCACCCAGTCAAGAGATCAGGGCTAGATCCAACACCGTTTTTTAGCTCACTGCACCATCCCAGTTTCAGAACCTGGCTGTATGCAAATTAGTCTGTTCCTGTCCCAGTGCATGATGGGAACAGGGCAAACCAAACTACAAAAGCCAATTCTTACACTGGGAAGGAAACAAGCTACCGGGGACCGGTTTCTGGCATTTCAGCCTCTTCGGCCCGGCTTGCTTGAATCCTGATGGTGCAATGAGCAAGGGACTCACATCTGAGCATACCCTTCCACGCTTAGGGTGGACAAAAATATTTACAACAAAGGGTGGTGAGGGACAGAGTCTCTGAATTAAACAGAATACTCTCACCCAGTCAAGAGATCAGGGCTAGATCCAACACCGTTTTTTAGCTCACTGCACCATCCCAGTTTCAGAACCTGGCTGTATGCAAATTAGTCTGTTCCTGTCCCAGTGCATGATGGGAACAGGGCAAACCAAACTACAAAAGCCAATTCTTACACTGGGAAGGAAACAAGCTACCGGGGACCGGTTTCTGGCATTTCAGCCTCTTCGGCCCGGCTTGCTTGAATCCTGATGGTGCAATGAGCAAGGGACTCACATCTGAGCATACCCTTCCACGCTTAGGGTGGACAAAAATATTTACAACAAGGGGTGGTGAGGGACAGAGTCTCTGAATTAAACAGAATACTCTCACCCAGTCAAGAGATCAGGGCTAGATCCAACACCGTTTTTTAGCTCACTGCACCATCCCAGTTTCAGAACCTGGCTGTATGCAAATTAGTCTGTTCCTGTCCCAGTGCATGATGGGAACAGGGCAAACCAAACTACAAAAGCCAATTCTTACACTGGGAAGGAAACAAGCTACCGGGGACCGGTTTCTGGCATTTCAGCCTCTTCGGCCCGGCTTGCTTGAATCCTGATGGTGCAATGAGCAAGGGACTCACATCTGAGCATACCCTTCCACGCTTAGGGTGGACAAAAATATTTACAACAAGGGGTGGTGAGGGACAGAGTCTCTGAATTAAACAGAATACTCTCACCCAGTCAAGAGATCAGGGCTAGATCCAACACCGTTTTTTAGCTCACTGCACCATCCCAGTTTCAGAACCTGGCTGTATGCAAATTAGTCTGTTCCTGTCCCAGTGCATGATGGGAACAGGGCAAACCAAACTACAAAAGCCAATTCTTACACTGGGAAGGAAACAAGCTACCGGGGACCGGTTTCTGGCATTTCAGCCTCTTCGGCCCGGCTTGCTTGAATCCTGATGGTGCAATGAGCAAGGGACTCACATCTGAGCATACCCTTCCACGCTTAGGGTGGACAAAAATATTTACAACAAGGGGTGGTGAGGGACAGAGTCTCTGAATTAAACAGAATACTCTCACCCAGTCAAGAGATCAGGGCTAGATCCAATACCGTTTTTTAGCTCACTGCACCATCCCAGTTTCAGAACCTGGCTGTATGCAAATTAGTCTGTTCCTGTCCCAGTGCATGATGGGAACAGGGCAAACCAAACAACAAAAGCCAATTCTTACACTGGGAAGGAAACAAGCTACCGGGGACCGGTTTCTGGCATTTCAGCCTCTTCGGCCCGGCTTGCTTGAATCCTGATGGTGCAATGAGCAAGGGACTCACATCCGAGCATACCCTTCCACGCTTGGGGTGGACAGTCTCCTTTCTGGTAAAGAATTGGCTTGGTAGTTTAGTCTGCCCTGTTCCCATGATGCACTGGGCCAGGGACAGACTGATTTGCATATAGCCAGGTTCTGAGCTGGGATGGGGCAGTGAGATAAATAACGGTGATGGATCAAGCCCTGATCTTTGGACTGGGTAAGAGTGGTCTGCTCAATTCAGACACTCTGTTCATCACCACCCCCTTTTGTAAATCGATTTTGGCCACTATAGGTGTGGCAGGGTATACTCAGACATGAGTCCCTTTCTCACTGCTCCATCAGGATTCAAGCAAGCCGGGCCGAAGAGGCTGAAATGCCAGAAACCGGTCCCCGGTAGCTTGTCTCCTTTCTGGTAAAGAATTGGCTTGGTAGTTTAGTCTGCCCTGTTCCCATGATGCACTGGGCCAGGGACAGACTGATTTGCAGCCAGGTTCTGAGCTGGGATGGGGCAGTGAGATAAATAACGGTGATGGATCAAGCCCTGATCTTTGGACTGGGTAAGAGTGGTCTGCTCAATTCAGACACTCTGTTCATCACCACCCCCTTTTGTAAATCGTATTCTAGCGCTGGCACACTTCTGCTCCCTCCTACTGCTGGTGCACTTCTGCTCTCTTCTACCACTGGCATACTTCTTTTCTCTCCTAGTGCTGGCACACTTCTGTTCTATTCTAGTGCTGGCACACTTATTCTCCCTCCTGCTGCTGCTGCCCTTCTACTCTCTCCTAGCACTGGCACACTTCTCCTCTCTCTTACTAGTAGCAGCACACTTCTGCTCTCTCCTAGTTCCTGCATACTTTTGCTCTCTTCAAGCACTGGTATGCTTCTGCTCTCGTCTAGTGCTGGTGCACTTCTGCTCTCTTCTAGTGATGGTGCACTTCTGCTCTCTTCTAGTGCTGGCACACTTCTGCTGTATTCTAGTGCTGGCAAACTTCTGCTCTCTTCTAGAGCAGGAATACTTCTCTCTCTCCTAATGCTGGCACACCTCTGCTATCTCCTTGCGCACCTCCGCTCTATCCGAGTGCAGACACACTTCTGCTCGATCCCAGCACTAGCACAATTGTGCTCTCTCCTAGCATTAGTGCACTTCTGCTCTCTTCTAATGCTGGCACACTTCTGCTAGATTCTAGCGCCGGCACACTTCTGCTCCCTCCTACTGCTGGTGCACTTCTCTCTTCTAGCGCTGGCACACTTCTTCTTTCTCCTAGTGCTGGCAGAATTCTGCTCTATTCTAGCACCGGCACACTTCTGCCCCCTCCTACTGCTGGTGCCCTTCTGCTCTCTTCTAGCGCTGGCACACATCTTCTCTCTCCTAGTCCTGGCACACTTCTGCTCTATCCCATCCCTGCACAATTGTGCTCTCTCCTAGAGCTAGTGCACTTCTGCTCTCTTCTAATGCTGGCACACTTCTGCTGTATTCTAGCGCTGGCACACTTCTGCTCCCTCCTACTGCTGGTGCCCTTCTGCTCTCTTCTAGCACTGGCACACTTCTTCTCTCTCCTAGTCATGGCACACTTCTGCTCTATCCCAGCACTAGCACAATTGTGCTCCCTCCTAACGCTAGTGCACTTCTGCTCTCTTCTAGTGCTGGCACACTTCTGCTGTATTCTAGCGCTGGCACACTTCTGCTCCCTCCTACTGCTGGTGCACTTCTGCTCTCTTCTACCACTGGCATACTTCTTTTCTCTCCTAGTGCTGGCACACTTCTGTTCTATTCTAGTGCTGGCACACTTATTCTCCCTCCTGCTGCTGCTGCCCTTCTACTCTCTCCTAGCACTGGCACACTTCTCCTCTCTCTTACTAGTAGCAGCACACTTCTGCTCTCTCCTAGTTCCTGCATACTTTTGCTCTCTTCAAGCACTGGTATGCTTCTGCTCTCTTCTAGTGCTGGTGCACTTCTGCTCTCTTCTAGTGCTGGCACACTTCTGCTGTATTCTAGTGCTGGCAAACTTCTGCTCTCTTCTAGAGCAGGAATACTTCTCTCTCTCCTAATGCTGGCACACCTCTGCTATCTCCTTGCACACCTCCGCTCTATCCGAGTGCAGACACACTTCTGCCCGATCCCAGCACTAGCACAATTGTGCTCTCTCCTAGCATTAGTGCACTTCTGCTCTCTTCTAATGCTGGCACACTTCTGCTAGATTCTAGCGCCGGCACACTTCTGCTCCCTCCTACTGCTGGTGCACTTCTCTCTTCTAGCGCTGGCACACTTCTTCTTTCTCCTAGTGCTGGCAGAATTCTGCTCTATTCTAGCACTGGCACACTTCTGCCCCCTCCTACTGCTGGTGCCCTTCTGCTCTCTTCTAGCGCTGGCACACTTCTTCTCTCTCCTAGTCCTGGCACACTTCTGCTCTATCCCATCCCTGCACAATTGTGCTCTCTCCTAGAGCTAGTGCACTTCTGCTCTCTTCTAATGCTGGCACACTTCTGCTGTATTCTAGCGCTGGCACACTTCTGCTCCCTCCTACTGCTGGTGCCCTTCTGCTCTCTTCTAGCACTGGCACACTTCTTCTCTCTCCTAGTCCTGGCACACTTCTGCTCTATCCCAGCACTAGCACAATTGTGCTCCCTCCTAACGCTAGTGCACTTCTGCTCTCTTCTAGTGCTGGCACACTTCTGCTGTATTCTAGCGCTGGCACACTTCTGCTCCCTGCTACTGCTGGTGCACTTCTGCTCTCTTCTACCACTGGCATAATTCTTTTCTCTCCTAGTGCTGGCACACTTCTGCTCTATTCTAGTGCTGGCACACTTATTCTCCCTCCTGCTGCTGCTGCCCTTCTACTCTCTCCTAGCACTGGCACACTTCTCCTCTCTCTTACTAGTAGCAGCACACTTCTGCTCTCTCCTAGTTCCTGCATACTTTTGCTCTCTTCAAGCACTGGTATGCTTCTGCTCTCTTCTAGTGCTGGTGCACTTCTGCTCTCTTCTTGTGCTGGCACACTTCTTCTGTTTTCTAGTGCTGGCACACTTCTGCTCTCTTCTAGAGCAGGAATACTTCTCTCTATCCTAATGCTGGCACACCTCTGCTCTATCCTTGCGCTTGCGCAACTCTGCTCTATCCTACTGCAGGCACACTTCTGCCCTATCCCAGCACTAGCACAATTGTGCTCTCTCCTAGCGCTAGTGCCCTTCTGCTCTCTTCTAACGCTGGCACACTTCTGCTTCCTCCCAGTGCTGGTGCACTGTTGCTCTCTTCAAGCACTGGTATACTTCTGCTCTCTCCTAGCAGTGGTGCACTTCTATTCTCTCCTAGTCCTGGCACACTTCTGCTCTCCTTCACTTGGTGCTGCGTGTGGTTCTCCTTGGTAGAAACCTGTCCTCCCGCTCCCTTCCTGATGTTTTTTCCACTGCCTGAGCATACCCTGGTGGAGTGTGCCGTGCGCCCCTCTGCGATATCCGACCCCACTAGGCTGCAAGTTCACCCCAACGCCCCCCCGCCCCCAATGGTGGTGTCGCTATCCAGTACCTCTATGAACCTCCCTGTTGCCTGTGAGTGCTCTACATGCCGCTGGGGCTTGATGGGTGGAAATTCTGGGGATTCAAGCACAGAACTGGGGTGGGCTGATATAGTCAATGTGTGTTGATCTGACAGCCGTCCAATCCTAGATCTAGTGGCTTGCTGTCCAGTGGTGGGCCATCCAGCCTCCCCGGCCAACGGGTTGGTGTAACCTAGTGTGGTATTGGCGGGTATGGCCGGCTTCAGAGAGAGCACCTCCGTGCCGGTATATGGTGTGGGAGGTGCAAGCTCTTTGCTTGCGGATTCTGGAACAGAATTCAAGGTTGGGCCAACTCAAAGATGGCCCACAGTTCTAACAGTACCTCTCTTTTAGTCATTTTTTGTCCACCACCACATCAAAGACAGCATCAATTTAAAACCACAATGGAAAACAAAGAGAAAGAATTGACAGAAAAAATAAAATGATGACTTTTCCCCCCAAAAAACTAGCCCGTTCCGAGCGCGTGCCGTTCAATGGTGAGGGGAGGCTCTGGGAGGTACACAGAACTGAGTGAGACCTATAGTCCGTCAATATTGGCACAGGGACAAAGATAGCAACAGTTTACCAATTTTTTGTCCAACGTCTGAATTGTACGAAGTTTCACATACAAGGACTTAGCTTGACCGCTGTGTCACGCGCAACGGTCCAGGCGAATACCACCTCTCCCTTCCTTCAGACACCACCAGTGTTGAAGAGACCAGTGATACTTTGAAAACCTCTTTAGACTAAAAAATAAGATTGAGATATTTGCCAAATATCTCACCCAGAGGCTATGCGTACCATCTGTCTCATGCCCAGTCTAAGTGGCAAAGCCTCAACCCTGAATCACACCCAGGGTCAAGTGTACCATCTGCGTGATGCTCAGTGTTTCAAGTGACACACAACCTTCACCTTTCCTAGAGTGCTGACTATCAAAAAAGTTGACCTCCGGAAGATTGCCTCTGGGGCTGCCTTATTACTAATCAGATCGGAGACATAAATTAGGCAATAGGTCTGATTTCTATCAGTGGCAGGGCGCTCAGGTAAAACTGTTGCCCTTCTTCCACGTTTGCCTTACGCCAAATGCTGGGACTAAGGATGAGATGTAGCCTCTTACCCACTAAGAGGAGCTTCAGAATGGACCACCTTCCCATAGATTCAGCAGAATTTATTTTCAGGTCAAATCTCTGGGCACCGTTCTTGTTGCACAGATGTGAAACTGTACTGGCAGAAACTCCCAATTGTAACCATCTGCAACTAGTTCCATGCCTGGAAAAAATAGGACCTCGGACAACCAACTGTAGCCTTAAACCTAACGAGGACAAAACAGAACTTATG
Organism: Lissotriton vulgaris; assembly: GCF_964263255.1. Lineage (NCBI taxonomy): Eukaryota > Metazoa > Chordata > Amphibia > Caudata > Salamandridae > Lissotriton > Lissotriton vulgaris. The sequence continues at coordinate 1,772,941,347 of NC_141695.1, read as the reverse complement.
TTCCTAGGCAATTATCCAGGCCACGGGCTGACATCAACTGGCCGGGAAATTGAGGACCTCCCCCTACCCCTAAAAATTCCATAAAAACCTGTGGATGAGTTAGATCAAAACGTACCATTGAAATTCCTGGAAAAAAACTTTCACCCATCTGTTTCGGCATCCTACGAATGATAAGAAAAATCTTGCACCTAATCCCTGAAAAACCAAGAAAGACGGTGGTACAGGCTCTTGTGGTCTCGCAACTGGATTACTGCATTTCTTTGTACCTGGGCTCTCCCAAATATGTCAAGAACAGGCTGCAGGTGGTACAGAATGCAGCAGCCAGACTGCTTCTCAAGATTCCCAGACACAAATCATTTAGATCTTCTCTGAAGAAGCTTCTTTGGCTTTCAATCCAATCCAGGGTTAAATTCAAGGCCATCTGTTTGGCCCACAAGGCCATGCATGGGAGAGGCCCGACAACGTCAAAATCCTTGGTCTCCCCGTATGCTCCCAACAGGTGCCTTGGGTCAGGAGCCAGCTTGCTTATGAACACCCCAAAGATAAGGAAAGCAAGATGGGGTGGAAGATCCTTTTCACACCTTGTACCTAAACTTTGGAATGCAATGGACCCAGACTAATATTAATCAAGAATAAACAGTGTTTTATAAAAAAGACTCAAAACCTGGCTGTCCCCATAAGACTTCACATTATGTCTGCTCCTCTCGGCAGTGCTGGGAAGCCTTTGTGCAGCCATGCGTGTTATAAATCCCTTAAATAAATAAATACTGGCAGATTCCTTCTCCTTCAGCTGCAGTCAGGCTCGAAGAACCAATCTATCCTGACTGGCTTGCCAAGATGTTGCTCGAATGTGAATGCACCTTGAAAAAATAAAAGACAAGAGGCATTTGATAAAATGGGAACAGTTGGTTTAATTAAATGCAGTGGATGGGAGAGCAGCGACAGAGCTCGGGTCTCAAGACTGCCTCACTGCATATTGTTTGCGCCCGTCATTTTTTTACATTAAGTCAAGCGTCATCAAAGAATGTGTACATTCCTTTGGAGGCAGAAATCTGGGCCTAGTCAAGGGTCCATAATTCTGGTCATTTGATAAGCAGCGCAGGTGGGTCTCGACCTTAAGAAAACACAATATGGGACAAGTGGGTACATGTCAAGTTTTCTGGCAAAGGGAGGGTATAATCACTGCAGGTAGTGTGCATGCTGTGTTCTGATTGGCTGAGAGTTCCTAGCTTTGTGTGACATCTGACTTTATGGTGTTTTCAGAATGCACAACCCTCTGGCTAAACCTGTTTTATTGGGGCAAATCTCCTCAGACCACTGTAATGTGTCTACCTATCATGTGGGATCTGTTAGAAATGGGGGTCTCTAGCTAGCTGGTTTGCACCTTTGTCCAAATAGGGACCCCTGCTCACCCCCTTGGTAGCTTAGCATGGACAGTCAGGCTTATCTTAGAGGCAGTGTGTAAAGCATTTGTGAGCACATACAGTAACTCAGTGACAACACTACAAATGGACACCACACCAGTTTAGAAAAATAAGTGACCTTTATCTGGGCTTAACACGAGACAAAACTGAAAAAATCCACAATACAATATCAAAAATATGACTTTCAAATGTTAGAACTAGCTTAGTTTAATGTAGATGGTAAATGCAACACTTTACTCTCAATGTACCTTAGATTTGTTGTGCAAAGCAAACAAAAAAGGGTCGCAGGGAAGGTGATGCGCCGTTCCTTACATTCAGGGGAGTGGATGGGTCGGTTCCTTACTGCTGCGCACGGGAGTTGACATGCCGCTTCCTACTGCCTGGGGAATTGATGCTCGGTTTCTTACTCCGTCCCTGTGATTAGGCAAAATGGCGTCTTTGATGCAATGCGACAACTTGGATGTGATGCGTGCACACCCGACAGCCGTGTGGCAAACTCGGCTGATTCTTGAGCCGCTACAGGCCCTGCAAAATGCTTCTCCGGTGATGCAACGGCAACCTCTGTAGCGGCGATGCGCTTCTCCGGCGAATCGTCACCCTTCTTTGGCGAAGAGTCTGCAAACAGGTGCGGCGGCACGCTTCTTCGGAGATGCAACGGCAACAGCTAATGTGGCAACACGCTTCTTCCTAATTGCGCCGCACTTCCAGGTCCCAGCGACACGCAGTCTCTAAAGGTCCCAAAAACAGCAGCTGGCACCTCTCTGCAGGTAGAATTCCCAGCAAGGATATTCAGGAGAGCTGGTGGTGAAGTGTTTGTGTCCCTGAGACTTCAGAACAGGAGGCAAGCTCAGCTTTAAGCCCTTGGAGATCTTCCTCAAGATGATAAAGTACACACGAAGTTCCTTTTCTCCTTTCCTTGGGAATAAGTAACCGCTGCAGGAAAACCGCAAACAGTAACCAGCGCAAGGGCAGTCTCCTCCTTCAGCTTCCTTGGTTTCCCTCCTTGGCAAAGGTTTGTCTAGAATCCCAGAAGTGATCTAAAGTTCTAGGGCCTGGGGCCCATTATTTATAATACTAAGGGGCCCATTAGCATGTCGGGCGGATCGCCACCGCCCGACATCCTTTGCTGCCCGCCCCCCATTTCCCCCCGCCATATTAGTATGGTGGGGGGACCGCGGCAGAAGGAAAGACCGTCCGCCGCTTTTCCGCCCCGGTCGTCTTGCAGCCGGGGTGGAAAATGTTTAATATGGTGGCGGTGTCTATTAGACACCGCCAGCCATATTATGATGGGCTTTGGGGAATGCCTTTAAAGGCATGCGGAGACTCCCTGCGGGGGCCCGTTGCTGACCCCCCGGGACTCCGGGGGATGGGGGGTGCACATGGTGGGTACCGATGGTACCCCCGCATTTCAAAGTGTAAAATGGCAGGCACCGCACAGTGCCTGTCATGTTGTGCTTTAAAATGCACAACGTGCATTTTTACCATTGCGGCGGGCAGCGCTTTCAGCACTGCCCGCCGCAATGGTAAAAATACAGGATACGCCTGCCAGTGTGGTGGGTGCATCCTAATGGCCAAGGCGGGACCGCCGCTCCGATGGCGGGCGGTCCCGTTTTGTACGGGGATGGCAGGCGGGCAAAGCCCGCCCGCCATCCTGATGGACCCCTAAATCCTTTATTCTCTGAAGGCAGAGAGTGTCTGTACCTAGTCAAAGCCAATTCTGTCCTCCCAGGTGCGGTTTCCTGGCAGGAGTTGGAAACAGCATTGTTGAAAGCAGACCTAGCCCAGGTAGCTGAAAGGAAATCTCCTCCCCCTACTATCTATTCTATGAGGGCTCAGGTCAGTGAAAGGAAATCTTCGCCCCCCACTCTCTATTCAATGCAAGCCCTATTCAACCCCAGCCCTGACCCATCAGAATGCTGGAGCCAAAGCACTCTCCAGCCCCCTGTCACTCACAAACCAGACGTGGAATACACAAACCTAGCAGAGGCATACTGGTTGGTTAGGCAAGAAAATACCTACTTTCTAAAAGAGGTATTTTCAAACACAGAATTTAAAAATCACCCACACTAAAAGACGTATTTCAACATTCTGAGATCAGGCATACTAAACTCGTTTTTCTACCTTGTTCCCTGGGTCAGTTAGGATTATAAGATGTTATAATAGAACTGCCTATTCTGGCCTATGGGAACAGCTAGCTTTGCAATTGTGAGAATTGAAATTGGCTGAAATTCACAATCAGGACATGCCACACACTAGGGCATTTCCTACCTTTCACATACAATGCACACTGCCTATAGGTGTACCTTGAGCCTACCATAGGGGTGACAAACATTTAGAAAAGGAAAGGTTTAGGGACAGGCAAGTGGGTGCACTTGTTAGTCAACATGGCAGTCCCAGACTGCACACAGGCTCTGCAATGGCAGGCCTGTGACGCACTTTACAAGCTGCTTCTTGGGGGGGGGCACAACCAGTGCCGCAAGCCCACAAGCAGCATTTGATTTACAGGCCCTGGACACTCATGGTGCACTCTACTAGGGTCTGACAAGTAAATTAAATAAGCCATTCATGGAGTCACTAATCCAATATGATACTTTACAATAGGGAGCACTTGTACTGTGGCACTGAATAGCAGTGGCAAAGTGCCCAAAGCATCTAGACCAGAAAAACATATAGCAAAAACACAGGAGGCAACAGCAAAAAAATGGAAGGGAGACCCACACTAATGTTGCCAGGTCTAACAGGATCGATCTGCGTTTTCCTGTTCGCCCATTTGTCTAAGGGTTACGTTTCACCCACCTGTGATCTGTCAATCAATTGCATCAGGCCTAGGTCGCAGGGCCTGCCTCACCATGCACTTTTGACTTGGGGTAGAGGGGAGGTCAATCGGCTGAATTTAACAACAGTGATCTGAGTTCATTATTACACGTGCACATATCATGACATGCATTGATATCCTTATTTCCAATATTATCACCCATCCCACGTAGGATGATGCACTAATGTGTCACAATGCGTCACCCTGATGCACTAAAGTTTACAAAAAAGTGATGGATGCAGTGCTTGAGTATCTCACCCAATGCTGGGGCTCGTGCCCCTCTGGGATTAGTTGAGGCCTCTGTCATTCTGCCATTTGTCTTTATAGTCTGTGCACTTCCAATGTAAGAGATTTTACTTAGTTGATGACAAGGATTATTTGCTTTATATTATATCCCAAGAAGTTCTGTTGAGATGTCTTTGCTCTTTTGCTCTGGTTTTGACATGAAAATGTTGTCCATGATTGTAAAAAACTGACCAGTCATAACCCTGGAGGACTGGCCTCTCTCCCATGGGCCTTTCAGCTGAAGCCCAGCACTGACCCAAGGAAATGGGCCGGTTAGTAGGCCAGGTTTGCAGCATTGTTCAATTCAATTAGAGTGTGAATTGGGAGAAATCAATAGAAAGGAGATTGTGTTAATTTAATCTGCATCTTGCTAATTTACTAATTGAAATGCACTCTGGAACCATGAAAGTCTAGACTAATTATTAGTATCAAAACTTTTAAAGGTTTCAGAAAACGTTGATAGGGGAGTTGTAGCCATAGCTCACGGCACAGGACATTAAACCATTAACCCTACATATGATTGCATTATGTTGGTTTCTAGTATTTTATGGTGACTAGAGTATAGCATTCAATAGAAGTCAAGCTGTTTTCAGCTGTTTTATTTGCTTTCATATCTTTCTTGCACATACCTTTTCTTGCATTAGGTATATCGGACACCATCTTTGATTATTAATCCACACTGCACCCACTTAAGAGCATTCTTATGCTGCAGCATACTTCATTAAGGCATGAAGAAATATGACCACATCATTCTACCATGATGGAACTCTATTGTTTTTCCTCTTCAGCTCTCACCATCTTCAACCTAAGCTGCATCATCTGCTCCGCTGCCTTTTGGCTAAGTTTGCACTAAATGACTGACACCCCTGCCTTCTTGGATGACAAGCTCGCCATCTCCAGTGGCTCTCCACGCACCTGCAGTGAAGACATCTTCAGATGGAAGAAGAAAGTGTGCTAATGTTGCTCGAATATGAATTTACCTTCAAAAAACAAAAGATTAGAGGTGTTTGGCAAAACAGGAACAATTGGTATGATTAAACACTTCCACCGGGAGTACAGCTTACAGAGATTGGGCTGAGGACTGTCTCAAAGTACAATCGATCTAAGCGATTTTTGTACAGTTTTGGGTGCCATAAAAGTACATCCAGCTATCCTTGTTTTTTAAAAGAATGCAGACCTTGCCTGTGGAGCCATAAATAAAAGGTCTCTGATAACAAATGTAGGTGGGCCTCAACTTTGCATGGACTCAATGTTGGCCAGTGGGTAATGTGTCCAAATGTCTGGCATGAAAGGCCTGTGATCACTGTGTATACTGCGTGTGCTGTGTCTTGATTAGCTGTGTGTTTCTAACTTGGCATGTCATCTGACTTTATGATTGTTTGGGAATACGTGCACCCCTCTGGTCATGTATGCTTTACTGGGGCCAATTTTATTGGACCATTGTGGTGTCACTGCACTTATCTGGGGGATGGACCTAAGTTTCCTGTTCCCGCATTTGTCTGCCCGCTACGTGCCACCCCACCTGTGACCTGTCAATCAGTTACTGCTGGCCTAAGATTCAGAGCCAGTCTGATCACATATTTATGAGTAGGTGTTGACGGAGAGTTCATAACGGGGGAGCTTCATAATAGAGATGTGATTTCGTTCTTATAGATGAATGTATCATTATTATCATTGTTTTAATCAATATCAACATTCCCCCTTCTAGTTGATTTTTCAACTACATCATCTAACCCATAATCCATGACAGTCACATCACAGGGGACATGCTGTTCTTTAGTTTTGCCTAACATTGCTTTCTTAATTATTTGCATTCTACCTAATTTGAGGACAGGGCTTTTACTGAGCAACCCCTCAATTGTAGGAAACCACACAAGAACAATAGGAATATGAGAATGGGCAACAGTGACATGCACAGTCCAATCAGTCACATGGGGAGCCAGGCAAACCAGTTTAGATACCATGGCTGCTCATGTGCACCTCCCTCCTCACCCATGTCTCTATGTAAATGGTGCAGTGTTTGATTGGTAAGAATCAGAGGTCTGTTTTCCAGGTCGTTACCTGGGATGAACATGCAGCCCGATGCACCAATTTTGTCACACACCCCTTTCGACATTGCGGTCATTAAGTCAAACACATATCGATGTTGCATCACCATGAGGCAATGGCTCCCAGTTCTTCATTGATCGCATTAAGGCTTCGCTCAGTGCTGTTCATCATCTTGAGCAACTCCCACCTGGTTATCGTTAAGCAGTGGGCAATTTCTTTCATTTACACTGTGAAGAAGAGTATGGACCCCACCTGTGCTGATTTATCTGACAGAAGCATAGTCTGAATTCAACTGGAATGTCCTTGTACTGAACCCTGCCAACATTTTCAGCACTTCTTTTCTCTCAAGGCTAATGCAAGAGAGTTGTCCTCTTCCTTATCTGGTGTTGGTGCAACTCTGTCAAATCTTCTCCCGGAATGACCAGGGTCGGGGTGTGTATGGTGACAAGGGAGCAGAGGCAACGCCATACGGGGACGGGATGAGTGTAAGAAAATCGCTGCACTACCAGTAGGGAGGTGCACCATTGCATGCCTGGAATGGGTAGCACTGTACGTAGTTCTCATTAGTGGTCAATGGGATGGTTCCTTTTCCTCTGAAACTAAAGGAATGAAGTGTATGTTTCCATACAATTAAGGGTTACCCCTTCCCTTCTAACTACGTACATCTATTCACCTATGTGTCTTAGATTTTCTGACATTTCCCTCTGTATCATAGAAGTGGATGTTCCTACACTGGAATGCCATGTCTGGGGTAGACCTAGGAAGGGTTTACGGAGTTCCGCTAAATGCCGAACTTCATAAAGTGACGAAAAAACTCAGCGGTGCTATGTGGAGTTCTGCAAGCGGCGGAGTGCAATAGGTTGCGCCATAGGCTCTGATTTTTAGCACTGGGTGCTTGCCCTGCACTGGAAAATCAGCACAAACAGCACCATGCGCAGCATAAGAGGGCTTGAGTCGATGTTCTATTCAAGCTGCAGGTTTCTCAACGCGAGCGGTAGCCGTCATTTGTGACCACATGCACAGAGAAATCTCTCGAGGAGGTGGTCTGGAGTAAGATTTTCATTGCTCGTGTTCACCTATTTAACATTGGCTAGTGCAAGCGAAGAAAAAACACCCGCTACACGGAGCTGAGTTTTTTTAACTCCTCACACTACGCGGAGCTGGAAATGGAAAAAACACTGCAAACTCCTAGAGTGGAGAGGAATTTCATGCCTAAGCCTATTCTAGGGTCTATTTTTTATTAAAGAAGACATCCCGAGAAATGCTAAGGGCCACTCTGGGACCACAGACGGGGGCAGGATCAGACTTTTATGTGCATTGGTGTGGCGGTTTGGCTACCTCCAGGAATCTCTTTTCTGGAAAGTCTTGGGGCCAAACGTTAGCCTCCCCTATGATGCCCCTCAAATACAGCTTTATTTGAATGTTGCTAGGCTTGGTGAAAAGGTATAATGCCATGGGATTGGTCTTGTATCAGGTCAGGCTCACTACATCCCTACGGGGTTTGACTCTGTTGGTTTGTATCTTGGCCCTAATCCTACATTGATATAGGATGAAAAGGCATTTAGCTTTTTCAAGGGCAACCTCTTGGAACAAGTAAAGCCTGTCTGCACCTACTGCATTTAGTATCAGCAAACAAATGTAACATGACCTTGCTGTTGTCTGGGAGCTCATGGTGGTCATATGCTGATATCACATGTTGTGTAAGAGCGCGTTATGTATTGCGTGTGATATGCTATTGTTGTGTTCGGTGTACTCATAAGCAAAGTTAGAACGGTCCCTATGAAAATGTGGTGATAGCTAGGGGGTAGACTTTATCGTACTAGGCTTTGATTTGATTATGAATGTATGTGGAAACACCCATAGCAACCAGAGGGTACATAGAGGCGCAACAATACATAACGTATGGAACATTGCAGGTCTTGCGACTGGAACCAGGGGAGGTGTTGGTCATCCTCCTGCAATTGGGAGTGTCATTAGTCAAAAAGTGTGAGGAAAGTTTACTGTATAGCTCATGGGCGGGGGGATTGTTGTTGAAGGCTTCTGCTGTACGCCGCAGCGGTGGACCCATGTATTTTTTCCTTCCACCTTGTGGGAGGTTTGTGTTGTGAAGACTACTCAGTAAGGCCCTACACATTTGGCTTGCTTCCACTTCCTTACAAAGCTGCCGATACAGACTTCCTGTCTGTGTTGAGGTACTTGATATGGTAGCTTGGCTTGGTGCACTTAGAGCTCCAGTGGTGGCCCTGCGTATATAGGATTCTGGCAGTTTGGGTTATTTCAGAGAGGTAAATATTCAAATCTTCCCCTAGTGCTTGAGAGCCGGCCTCAGAGCTAAACTTGGTCATAGATTTTAGGATGGGTGTCCCCAGCAATCTACCAATCGTAATCTGGTGTGGTCTGAGATGGTAATCACTGCTGGGTGTGTTTCTCGGCACAAACAAGAATAGGGGTGTGCAGTGGAGACAATTCTTATTAAGGCTGTGGCAAATCTTGCTTATTTTGTTCTTCAAGAGGCCGTTGAGCCTCTCAATGACGCTGTTGCTTTGGGCGTGATACACAGAGGCCAGTTTATGTGTTATTCCAAAAAGGCCCAAATGTGATTAAACATGGAGTTAACAAAATGCTTTCCTTTGTCTGACATGGATGACGTCTGGTATCCCCTATCTGGGCATTATTTCCCTGACAAGAAACAAAGCTGCTGCCTTGGTGTCACAATTCATGCAGGACTGGCTACGATCTACCTAGATTAGGGGCAGACAACTGCAACTAGGTATCTGTAGTTACCACATTGATCAATCATATTGATAAATTGATGTGTAACACCTTGAAAGGTCCCGTTGGTCTTGGGATGGCAGAGGGCATGATCTTGAGTGTAGGTCTGAGTGCATATAATTGGCAGACGGTGCATCCATTTAAATACATAGTCACTGTTGAAACAAGGTTTATGATAAACCAGTCATGTTGTCTTTTGCTGTATGTGCTGGTAAGTGTAACTGGGGCAACACTATTTGGACTAGCCTCTGAGGCTTGATGCGTTTCAGCACTGGGCTACCCCTAATTCCTGCTCCTCAGGCAATGCAGTTTACTGTAGCTTCCACCAATTACAACCTTGCTGTCTCTGTATAGGATTTGTCCTGCGGTGTTCAGTTTCTGGGGCCTATTGTAATTGAAGCACGTGGGTCTCTTTGATCATTCCATAAGATGCTCTTCTAGTGCATTCCCCTGTGATATGGAGGCGCACTTCACCACAGCCACATGCTTCGGCAGGGTCGGTGCATTGATTAGTAACTCTAGGAGGTACCTGTGTGTGATGGGTGTGCCGTCTGATTTTAGGAACCCTCACCTTTTCCACCTTCCTATGCTAGAGTGCACTGTGGTGGTGACATAGGTTGAATCTGAATTGATCGTTACCATCTTCCCCATGCTCTGGGAAGGGCTTAGATCGGTGCTGTCTGTTCTGCTGCTTGTGCTGAAAAGTGGGTGACAAGAATAAGCTGTGCGGTGATCTGTAGTGCTTCTGAGGGCACCTGGGTATGGGCCATTGTACGATGCTGGCTCTGTACGTACTATACCAAAGTGAGGTGTAGCGTGCACAGAGTCCAGTGGAACCCCAGAGCTAAGCAGAGATAAAGTTAGATAGCACCTCACTCTCTATTTGTGGTAGTGTGGTTGAGCAGTAAGGCAGTGTCAGAGGACAGTGTTAAGCATTTGATGTGCACACTCAGTCAGCAAATGAATTCACACACTCCAAGACCGAACTTCAGACCAATTGGTTTTGCATAAAAATATTCTATTAGGGGCCGATTCACAGAATTAATCTGAGATAAAATCCTAAACTTACTACTTTTCTATTCACAGAAGGCATTTAGTAGTAGTAAAGTTAGGACTCCTAACTTTACTACTACTATATGCTGTCTGTGAATACCATAAATAGTAAGTTTACGATTTTATCTCAGATTAGTTCTGTGAATCGGCCCCTTCGTTATTTTATTTTCTAGTACCAAGCAAGCCTGGCACAGGTAAGCAATAAATACTTTACAGTAGTAATGCAATTGAAATACAGTTTGAATGATAATTGCATATGCACCTTGATTTGATTTACAGTACGGATGCAGATAAATGCAATTCTTAGATGCAGTACAAAGACTTGAATAGGTTTTTTAGTAAAATAGCAGGTAAGTAACTTGTGAGATTACTCGGCTTACACAGAGTAGTATACCCAGATACTACTCTGGGACATTTCCTGAAAACAGGTAAGTAAAATCCCTTTTCTTAGGTTATGCAATTTTAAAGAATTTCTTTAGTTTTCCAAACTCCACACTTAACCCCTTCCATGCTCATGACGGAACGGTTCCGTCATGAGCCGATAGGCTCATTAGAACCTTCAGCACAGCGCGAAAATTCGCGCCGCGCTGAAGGGGTTAAAAACTTTACACAGAAAAACAGTCAATGTTATCCTATGGAGGAAAATATTGTTATCGGTTTAGAGGTAAGTATTTGGTCGTGGGAGTTGAGGTTCTGGGGGTGGACACAGGTATCCCCCAGGGTCAAGGATGCACTCTAGTTACACCATTAGTGGCACTACAGCGTCCGCGTGCAGAGTGCTGAAGCCCAATGTTATCCGATGGGGAATATCGGGCCTCCGGTTGGTGGCTGCTGATGAGCAGGCCACTTGGTTGTGGGAGCAAAGCTCCTGGACTTTAGTTCAGGGTAAATGGGGAAATAAAGTAGCACCAAAGGTTCATCCTCAGGGGGGCCAGCTGCAGGGTGCTGTTTCGACGTTGGGCACCCTGTTGTTTTCAATGAGGAACCTCAGTTTTGCAAAAGCACTGCAGGCTTGGGGACAAAGGTCTTCTGGGTGCAACCATCACTTCTAGAGGTAAGTTGGGAAGTTAGGGGTTGGTTAGGCACCATCGGTTTGGGCACCCAAAGCCGTGGGGTGTCGGGTGCAGGGGTGCCTTTTGGGGTGGGATCTTCTTACCAGCTCGTGGTCGCGGTTGGGGGGACCTTCTGGATTTAGGCTGCAGGCGTCAGCTGGAGGCTTGAGGCAGTTCAGGGGTCTCCAGATCTCAGATCAGGGTGCCCTCCTCATGGTGTTTGCCCACTCGAGCTCTGGCCATTGACAGAGCCAGAGGTTGCAGATGAAATAATCCGATGTTCACGGGAGACAAAGTCTTTGTGGTTGAAGTTTTCAGTGTAGCCATTATGGGGCTGTGGAGTTTGTAATGACAAACTCCCAGCACCATAAATTCTTAATCACAGCACTGCACTTACAATGTCTACAAATGGACTTAAGACACTGTAGGGGTACAGGGCTCATGCACCTGTACCCTTACCAATGGTATAGTGCACCCAGTTAGAGGGGTGACTGATCTATGCCAGGGCACACATCTCTGTGTGCCATTCCGACTGTTCACTTTGTTCTACACCAAGATACGCAGCCTGCAAAGCCAGTGTATGAGTGTAAAGATACAGGGCCTCTAATGGTGGAACAGTAAGTGCTCCAGACCTTAGAGGCCTTCTCTGGTCACAGTGCCCTGGGTACATGCGGTACCATTTATCAGGGGCTGACATGTGGCCAGAGATGTCAATTAGGTTTAGGCTCCAATGCAGTTTTAGGGAAAGAACACAGGCCCTGGGTACCTGAGTAGCAGGAGTACAGGGCACACTCAGTCAAAGTACATCAGCAGTTCAGCAGAAAGTCGGGGCAACCATGCAGAAAGAGGGCACTTTCTCATGCCATTACTACTGCTGCCCCTGTATGTCTTACCCCGGTCTCTTGATCTATCATGGAGGAACCGTCGATGAACAGTGCCTCTCTGTCTAGGATAGGATCCTCCTACGCTGGGCTACACCCCTCAGGGTAGATGTGGCACAGTCATGGATCTCCTCTCCCTCCTGAACCTTGTGAGCTAGGAACGTGGCTGGGTTCACTCGATTGCACCGTATCATTTCTATTGATGGCCCGCAGAGCATCAGCTCGTTGCCGGTAACCTGTTGTGTAGTCAGCGTGCTCTTGCTCTTTTGTATGACCTCAAACACTGAGTGTTCTGCATACGGTGTCAACGCCCCCCCCCCCCCCATCATAATGGAGGCTCTTTCTCGACGTCAAAGGTTACTGCTGCTTGTAACCGCTCACATGGGAAATGACCCTGCATGACTGAGTCCAGGAGCCCACTGTAGTACACAAGGAGGTTGTGCCCCAGGGGATACTTTTGTGTAGGAATGGCTGACATGCCGTGCCCATCACTGTGGCTGAACAAGAAGAATTCCACCTGGCACAGGAGAGTGCGTCATTTGTGTTTTGAGTTTCCCAAAGGCTTTGTGCATCTCAGCTATCGTGGTAGGTTCTCGTGGCCCACCTTCACCTTTTTTATGGCCTTGAGTAAGGGGGCAACGAGCTGCTGTAGTCAAAGACCCACTGTCGGACTTAGTTGCATAGCCCAAAAAACATTTGCATACCCTTTTTCGTCTTTGGTGGTGGCACAGCCCTGATAGAATCCACGCCTTCCGGCTTGATCCGCCATCCAGCTGCCGATATCACTTGGCCTAGATAGCTAACCTTGTGTTGCACATACTACTTCTTTCCCTTTTCTATATTTTACCCTCTTTCGGCAAGTGCAGTCAGGAGGGTTATCGTGTCCGGGTGACATAGGTCCTTTGTGGGACTGCATATTAAGATGTCAGCAGTGGCGTAGTTAGGGGACAGCGGGGGCGGTCCGCCCCAGGCAGCACTATTTTTGAGGCGGCCGTGGCACTGGAGGCCCGTTGCGGCCGCGGCAGCCTTTATAATTTATTTGGGAATGAACACTGTGTTCCCAAATAAATTATAAAGGCGGCCGTGGCCGCAATGGGCCTCCAGTGCTGCGGCCGCCCGCGGCCCAGTTAGTAAATCCACGCTGCGGACTCGAGTGGCGTGCGTGCACACATGCAGTGTCAGTGACTGACTGCCAGTGCTGCACAACACAAACGCGGGACTTAGTTTTGACAATTTAATTGAAAGTACTGCAGACTGCAGTGCAGGCGGTGCTTTGAAGTAAATTGCCAAAAAGTAAGTCCCTCGTTTGTGTGAGTGTCCTCGGACCCCGCCTCCTCCTCGCTCCTTGACCGTTGTTGCCCCCCCCCCACTCCGCTGTGTATCATGATGATGATTCCAATCCCGTGGCGCGGCTCTCGGGGTCAGCCTGACGTCATCGCGGCGGACGTCACATCTTGCAACTTGGAGCGCGTTGAGTTTGTTAAGAGAGCTTAAAAAAGGCGGCTGGTTAGTTTATCGTGGCTGGAGGAGGGAGGCCCGCCTATAATCATGACCGGAGAGAGTGCAGCATTGCAGGGCTGCCCCGGGCCCAGGTAGGGGGTCCTCTTAAGAGGGCGGCCCCACTTAGTGCTACAGCATGGTACACGACTTGTCAGCCTTCCAGTGTTTGGGACCCTCGAGGGTCCCCCAGGCATGCGTCACTTCCGGGCAGGAGAGGGCGGGGGGAGAGGTTCTTATACCTCTCCCGCCCCCTGAGCACCCTCTTTCTCTTGCTGCCCTGACGCCGTTTGAGTGCCTTCTGGTGGCTCCCTCCAGAGGTCTGATCTGGTGTTGGAGTGCTGTTTTCCCATCCTGTGGATGGGTTGGTTTTTGTTGTGGTGATCCGTTTCCTCTACCTTCCCGAGGGTGCCAGCCTTCAGGGGCACCGCAATTTTGAAAGGAGGGGTCTCGTTCACTCTCCGGGATGGGTTGTAGTTTCAGAGGTTGTGTTAAGGCATCACGTCGGATTTAGGGGGGTGCAGAGGCCAAGCCCCAGGTTGCGTGCGCTATGCCCCTGCCCTGCACCCCGGGAGGTCCTCCGGTGCACGGCCTCGTAATGATCGGGGGCATGTGGGGGTCGCTTGGGTTGACTAGAAAAAATGGTTAGGGGTTCTGCCCACCTCACCCTCCCGTACCTGAGCAGGAGACATCCAAGGATGAAAAAGTAGAAACAAATGGTACTGAAGGGATTAATCCACTTTTAATTATCGAACAAGAAACAATTAATTATCTTGTGATTTACGAATTATACGCAGGATGAGTATATATTAATTCATATACACATATATGAGCGAACAGCCAGAGAGGCACAATATAAACAAATAACACAGGGTCACTTGGGTTGGCCCGCTTTCGTTACTAAGGGCTCATATGCAAATCACTGTGGCCAGAGCGCTGCTACAAATAATCGAGGCCGTATCACTAAGGAGTAATCATGGCACGTGACGCTCGCAGCGCTGCCTGCTTTACCTCTCTCTCTCGCTCTCTCTCTCTCATTGTCGTTATGAATGACAGCTCTTACCTGTTTATGTGCTATAGTACATATATGTTATGTTTTCCTCGTCTTCATTGCTTAATTTTGCTCATGAGAAAGTGTCGCTCATAGCTGTTGAAAAGTCACTCATAATTCCACTGAAATTATGAAAATGTCACACATGCGTCGCTCGTCCCTGAACTACACAGTGTGTGACCTGAGTCCAGACAGAATGGGACTCTTGCTGTCTCCCTGTGAGTGACTGCAGAGAACTTCAGGGTACCACAGAAGGGCAGGCAGCTGATGCAGACTGTGCACTACATTTATGAAGCAGTTTTAATAACAATCAGTGACATCATTAGTGCGCTCTCACACTCAGTCTCATTTACTTATATTTCCAGCAAGGTGAAGGGTGCGTCAGCCCGGACATTTCGTATTTTCGGCCACCTACAGCCATGGCCGTCGAGTGGCCGCCACAAATCATCCCACGGCAAACACGGTGCTTGGGCTTGCATGATCGAGGTAACTATTAGCGGCGATACTACGTGTCTCTCTGACCTCTTTCAAGTGCTTGCCGTCCTTTTTCCCCACCACCCCTCAGCTCCAGGGGAGCCAATCTGAGGGATAGCCCCGGGCGCCACAAGCTCTAGACAGGCGACTGGTTGTCAGGGTACTGTATTAGTGTGTTGTTGGAAAGTTGACGAGGAGCTTCCTCAGTATTTGATTGAAGATACTGGGGGACTGAGAGTACCCTTGTGGCAGCCTCCGGTATAGCAGTTGAACCCCTCAGAAAGTGATCATTGTCAGGTACTGACTGTCAGCGGTCAGAAACATGCTATAGTCACCTCAGGGCCCACATGAACACCCGCCCCACATGCCCAAACCCGCAAATAACACAAGGACACAAATGTTAAGTTTGGGTAAAAATTGCTGCAGGTTTATTACATACAACATATGTAATGACGGTGGGTTAGCTTACGGGCGATCCTAGGGCAGGCCGCATTCTCGCCACCTGCCCGCCTGTTGAGCCAAACAACACAGTGGCGAACCACCCAACTGTTGTACAAATACCATAATTATACTGACACGCCCATTTGCTGGGCGTGCCTAGGCAAACCCCCGGTTGCACAGGCCCACAACCGCCCGAAGGACTACTGGGGCGCCGACACGGATTCCTGCACCTCCCATGAGGTTCCAGGTTAGGCTCTGAGGTTATGCTCTGGCACCCCTATGTGCCCGCTGACGTCCAGCGTTTGCACCTCTCTTCTTCCGGATCGCCCAGTAACTCCGCCTGCAACGAAAAAGGAACACATTAAATGCTCCCCCCTGAGCCCCCTCAAGCAGACACTCTGGGTTAGAGGAAGGGCGGGAAAAGAGTGTCCCAACATGGAACTACAACGACGTCCGGAGCGGCAAAGAGGCCTCCCCAGCGGGGAAGTGGACAGAAATACTCCCGCCGGCTCCTCCCAGCCGCCCCGGACGTGAATCACCTACAGTCTCCACCAACCAGGGGAGACTGCCCAGGGTGAGGACGTACTATGTCATGTGGGGGCGGGACAGCCCTCCATGACTAATAGCCCGCCCTCCTAATGGCCACTGCGTGGCCTCGGGCAGGCGCATAGTCACCTCAGGGCCCACATGAACACCCGCCCCACATGCCCAAACCCGCAAATAACACAAGGACACAAATGTTAAGTTTGGGTAAAAATTGCTGCAGGTTTATTACATACAACATATGTAATGACGGTGGGTTAGCTTACGGGCGATCCTAGGGCAGGCCGCATTCTCGCCACCTGCCCGCCTGTTGAGCCAAACAACACAGTGGCGAACCACCCAACTGTTGTACAAATACCATAATTATACTGACACGCCCATTTGCTGGGCGTGCCTAGGCAAACCCCCGGTTGCACAGGCCCACAACCGCCCGAAGGACTACTGGGGCGCCGACACGGATTCCTGCACCTCCCATGAGGTTCCAGGTTAGGCTCTGAGGTTATGCTCTGGCACCCCTATGTGCCCGCTGACGTCCAGCGTTTGCACCTCTCTTCTTCCGGATCGCCCAGTAACTCCGCCACAGCCCGTGAGGTGGTTCCCGCTGCCGCACGGGCCCCCCACCATTATTACTGCTCTTTACCTGCATCCTACACCTAGAATTGCCACCTCCAGACAGGAGGAACAGGGCAACGCCCATAGGCTTGGGGTGCTACCATCAGGCACCAATAAACCTGTCCTACCACCCCTCAGGGAAACACAAGGGATAGGAAGGTGGCCCCTACAGAGGCCCAAAGTAACATGAAATAAGCTGTCCAGCGCATGCCGCTGGGGCACCCACACATCCCTTCCCACTGAGCGACAGATAACTGCGCCAGGAGTCACTGATACCGCTGAATCACCATCTTCATAATCCAGCAAGGAGAGTAAGTGTGCTTACTGACACGAGGGAATAGGAGGGCACCAGACATACTATAGAACTTGGACAAGTCCCAGTCAAGGGATATACCGGGACCACAGGCCAAGCAGCCGGCATCCCCTGCCCTCATGCGTTTTAGGCTGGAGGCGGCTTCAGACGTAATACCGTTAAGTTAGCTAGACTGAAGGCCAACTACGACCACCTCTCGGGGACCGCAGGCCACAGAGAGCCCCCTAAGCTGACCTGCGCAGGGGCATGCATGTGTAAATGCCAGCCACACCGACTCCAATAGGCATGACCACCCGGGAACAATCCCTCTACCCCAATAGGGAAGACTATCCCAGGCAAGAGAACAGGTGATGGGAAGGGCCCCCCCAGCAGAGAACCCCCCCCCGGGTAGACAAGTGCCGCCACAAAACCAATCAACTGCAAGATTACGCTTGGGCAATAATCCCCTAGAGGATACAGAAGTCTATTGCGGTACGCAAATGCATATAATGGAGCGACTAGTGAAGTGGTCCTACAAGAGGCAAACTGAAAACCACGGGGACAGCCGGGAACACTTGCCCCCCCCTGAATGCAGAATTTCTAAAAGACTTCTCATGCCCACCCCAAACTATTATGTCAGTCCGTGCTCGGGAAAAAGACAGGATGACCACGGGAGGGGGAGGGGATGACTAAAAAGTATGACCCTCCCCAGCAAGGAAGAGCAACACATGAGCCGTAATCGAGGGTGCACAGGTACAATTACTCAGTTTCAAGCTGTTGCCATTATTGCAATGCTCCCTATGTACCTGCGTTTGGTACTTTTTGCATACCACGCCACTTCTTTTTACGCACAGTTTGCTATTTCCCACGTGTTGATCTTATACTTGCACCGGTGCAACATGGGAACTCGTGAACCAGGGAGACTTATGCCGGGAGCAGAATACAGGGTGTTCAGATCGCTCCCATCACCAAGCATACCCTGGGCAGCATCTTCTAGCGAAACCATGCATCTGTGTGTTCCTGTACCAAGAAAGGTATGTGTAATTTAAAAGAAGCACACTACTTGCCTCACGCACACACTACATGGAGTGTAATGGTACCTGAGCTAGAGGGACAGCCAATCTAGGAGGAGGCCTCGGCCAACAAGACCAATGCACTAGGAGACCACTCCTTCCTCAACCATAACCTACGTAACGTTAGTTCACACTCGGGAATTCGCTGACAGGACCAGCTCAGAGGTAGCCTAGGGATAGCCATACCCTAAAACCTCTTGCATAAGAGAACATGCCTAACCGGGACGAATTTGTTGTGAAAAGGTATAGTTAGGTTGCGATAACATCGGGGGTGGAGTCCAAATGTGGATCCAAACAAAATTCACTGGTGTAACAACGAACCTAGCCTGGGAATTGTAAAGGAGGATACGAAAAGTGTGAGGGGAAAATCATACCCACCCAAAATATGCAGAGTAGTCTGGGTAGCAGGTACAAACCCTGGAAGGAGAAGTTGCTATGTGTGAAGTTTTATGAATCGCGTGAAATTGTGACTGACAGTTCAATCGCCAGCAGTGACACTTCCTCGAAGCTGAGGGAGACAGCAGCTGCTCAGCAAGGAATCTTAATCATCTGATCAAAATGACTTGCACCCTAGCGTATACCCTATTTGTGGGCTTGCAAACTCACGCCTCATTCACACACATAACTAATATTTAAGCGAACAGAGAAACACGTTACTCCCTGGTATTCCAAATAATAGAATGCCTCTCGTTTGACCCACTGGAGTCATTGCCGTGATCAACCCAAGCTAATCAAGTTTGGGACTATGTAAGAGTGGCTTAGCCATATATCCAGTCGGCCACGTGTGACCTAGGAAAGTCTAGTGTGGCAGTACGCCGCATGCTAGAAAACCAAGGACTGGAGCGAACTGTAGTTGTGCCTATTTGAACTAGGAAGGCCTCCTTAAAGGAAAATGTGACCAAATCATAACGTATAATGCCAGAGCAGTGGCATCTATAATATAGGCACCTGTGTTAATCATCTAACTTAAATGCCACTGAATGCAGTTTACTTGGGGATGAAGTGTCCCGGAATCTAGCCACATATTTACCGATAAATACCCTACAATAAATTTAAGGTAATTTAAACATCTTAAAGCAAACATTCAGGGGTCGGAACCAAGTATTAGAAACAGTAGAGGTACCTGCTGTGTAGTCATAATACATTTTGAGAATCATCAGGAGTGCGACAGTCCGGGAAATAGAGCATGCCCGTTTGCAAAACACCACTCAAGGGCAAGGCGAACTGTAGTTGGGCCTATTTGTACTAGGAAGGCCTCATTAGGGAAAATGGGACCAAATCATAACGTATAATGCCAGCGCAGTGGCATCTATAATATTGGCACCTGTGTAAAACAGCTAACTTAATTGCCACTGAATGCAGTTTACTTGGGGAATCATTGCATGAAGTGTCCCGAAATCTAGCCACAGATTAACCAGTGCATGAATAAAACAAAGTATAACCTACTGTTGATCTGCAGGAAACAACTTAACATTCGCTAAATGCAAGGAAGAAAGGTAAGAAATATGCGAAGTAAAGGACCAAATTGGACAGTGCTGCACACACCAGAAAACACATTTTTTGGCAGACACACACCGAATGCAAGCAAACCATATAGCTTAGCATAACTCCCTGATTTGGATTCGCGTACTGAACAAGGTAGGGGTAACCACAGGAAGATCCTAATGATGAACAGGCCACCTATCCACTAAAGTTCCCTTTCTATCAAAAATTGGGTTGCGTGCTACATGGGATTGGACCTCTGCGAGAACTTACTGTTGCCTGTTAGGGAACCAGTTGGACTCTACTGATACTGCGAACCCTGGCACCGGTGTCCTAAGCCGTGAGCAGCAATACCGCAGTAGGTAACCACTCTACTGGGTATCTACTGGGTAGGTGACCCCCTACAATGCTGGTCTAAAGCATGGCAGCGAGTACATGGCTACATTAGAGTATGGTTTAGCTATAACATCAAGCTATACAAACCCGAACCTATATGACGACCAGTGTCACTTACCACCAACCAAATTTACTAATGTGCGATCAGTCATCAACATTCTATAACTAGTACTATGTGCAGGTCCAGTTTGGACCTCTACGGCAACTCCTGCTAACAACCCCTAAATGCACGAGCCAAGTAAAAGAAGATTGGGCAGAAAACGGGCGCAAGTGCTGCCAGGAAAGACCTGAAACATCCACAGCGATGCATACGAAAAGAGACTATTTTGGACAATGATATAAACCAACAAAATACTTTTTGTAGTCACCACCACACAATACAGCTTCGAGCAACTTCAATTGAAAGGATACAAGCCAAGACATGTAGGTTTTAGCTACAGCGAGTTGTACTGACAAACTGGCTACATATCCACTATAAGCTGCCTTCTTACATTAATAGGGTTGTGTGATATATCTAATTAGGCCCTCTGTGAGAGCTGGTCATAACCTGTAAGGGTAACATTAGGACGCTACTGAAGGTGCAAACTCGTGAACCAGGGAGACTTATGCCGGGAGCAGAATACAGGGTGGGCAGATCGCTCCCAACACCGAGCATTCCCTGGGCAGCTTTTACTAGCAAAACCTGGCATCCGTGTGCTCCTGACCCTAAAAGGGGAATGTAATTGAAAAGAGGCACACCACCCCTAGTGCTGGCAGACTCTTGCACACTGCTGCGGTGTCGCAAATCTTCCCCCAATACTCGTCAATCGCCAGTGTAGTTCCTGTAAAATGAAGTAAGTAGAATTTTCAAGAATCCGGGAGGGCGCCAGGACCTGTCACGGACGAGAAGGATTCTCTAAGAAACTTGGTATGGAGACAATCACTTAATCAGGTCTAAGTTTCTGGAAGCAGCGCTACTTGTATGGAAAGCACAAACTCCAGACTCTGTACCCTGGTTGGGATTGGCATTACTAATAGTAGTGCATTTCTAACCAAACAAAACCTTTTTGTCGCATTAGGGTCATGAGACTGAGGCTCCAATCCTGTAACTTGCAGTTCGCAGGCAACTCTTAGATGACCGTTAATGGCTCACAGTACTATATATCAGGATTGAAACTTATCAAAGAAGAACAAAGTATCTGTTACAAAAACGGAAACCACTGAGCTTATCCAAGAGCCAGAATCGAAATTATTTTCCGGTATTTTATGGCCCGAGCGAGATGCGGGTAAGACAACACGGCGCGGGTAAGACAACACGGCGCAATACCTAGTTCCAATTTGAATTACATGCCGCGTACAATTTGGCCTGGAAGAAATGCATAGCTAAATTGATTCGCTGAGGACTAGCAGGCTGAAGCGTCCACATCGTCATAACACCCGGATGGGCTGCCACGGGTATGCAGAGGGCCAAATACTTCCGGGAATAGGAATACCGTCGCATGCAACCCAGACCCCCACCCCGGCCAACGTAAGGCCTAGTACATTACGCAAAATCCCTCACGCACACTCGACTCCATCTTGAGCCGACCCCTAATGCATGTTGATACATACCACGCGACAAAAGCTGAAACAGTGGTCCACCGCGCAGCCCGGGGGGTGTGAGGAAGAGGGGGAGGTGCTTGGCGTGCCAGCCGGACCTGCAGCGGGAGGAAATAACATAATTTAAAAGATGCCGCGCGCAAATAAATCCGTTACGCGATTGGGCCTCGAGGTGCGATGGCCCCAATGCACCCTTGAAAACCGACCACCATAAACTAAACTGCGCATGGAATAGGCCTACCCTCGCAGAGAAATTACCATGCAACGCGTAAATAAATATGTCACACGAATGGGCCTTGAAGTACCATGGCCCCACGATACTATAATCGCTTCGTAAATACGGTCACACATGGAACTACAACGACGTCCGGAGCGGCAAAGAGGCCTCCCCAGCGGGGAAGTGGACAGAAATACTCCCGCCGGCTCCTCCCAGCCGCCCCGGACGTGAATCACCTACAGTCTCCACCAACCAGGGGAGACTGCCCAGGGTGAGGACGTACTATGTCATGTGGGGGCGGGACAGCCCTCCATGACTAATAGCCCGCCCTCCTAATGGCCACTGCGTGGCCTCGGGCAGGCGCAAAGAACGTGTTCTTGATGTCTACCACTGAGGAACATTGGGCATCTGGAGGTATGTGTGTTCGTATGATGGAGGGGTCTGGGACTACAGAGGATTGGTTGCCCTGTGTCAAGTAGGAAGCTGTTACGGTCTCTTCCTCATACGGTTGAGTCACTAACAGCATGGGGCACATGAGAGCGGAGGTTGTGTCTCCCCACCTCCCCACCCCCAGAGTGTAGGACTGACCGACGCTGGCCCTGCAGCTCTTTAGTTGTGGGAACAGAGCGGGGATTGCGACGCGGTCCCGGCTTTAGGTTTTCTCTATGCTCCCCCCTTGAGTCCTGCTAGTACTCGGTCTTTCTTTCCCCGACCTCTGCTGCGTCTCCCTCGTCGATTCTGCCGCCTCCTGCGGCATTGCGGCCACAGCTGTTCTGACCAGGACTGCCTGCGCCCAGCCTAGGGGTTTCACAGAGGTGTCCCAATCCCAATCCAGTTCCTTACTCATTTCTCTCCTTTCCCTTCTTTCCTGGACTTGCTTTCTCTCCATCTTACGAGGCATTGCTGCATGTAGGGGAAGTTCCAATGGGGATTTCCCCTCCCATACCTGATACAGTCTTCTGCCATTGCCATGTCCTCTGGCTAGGCCAGGACCGGTCAGATTGGTTCCCCTCTCTCAGCTTCGTCTGCTAGTAAGCCACAGAACAGGCGTGAAATCATTTCTCCTTCGTCTCTCGCTAATATCTCTCCCAGATTCAGACCATGACTGTGATGTGCTCGGCCCGGCACCGCCCACCCCTTATCGTTGGATCCCAGAGGGCCGGATCCCTTTCTCTCCTCCTCCCGCTGGTCTTATCATGATCCAGAACTGCTATGAATCTCCCTGTTACCCGAGTGTGTTCACCTGACCCTGTGGGAGGGACCTGCCACTTGAGGGCGTGTCCCTCTCTGTTATGACACTTAAGGCATGTGGGGTTGTTTCTGGCACCCTGCTCACCCCCAGTGATGTCACAGTTACCTGGCTTCACCCTGCCTGGGGCATGAACAGGACAAGACAGGGAGAGAGGTGTGAAGGAAGCGGGCAGGAGTCCGTGCCAGGGCCAGGGGCGCCGCCCTTCCTTCTTGGGGACGGTCCCTTCCCGGTGTCCCAGTGTAAACTCTGTCTCTCACTTAACCTGTTTCACCAGCTAAGGCTCTTCCCAGAGTGTCCCAGCATGGCCAGCGCTGACTCCTAACTGTGTCCCTGCATGACCCAGAGACACCGCCTACACCCCCCTCTTCACTGGAACAGTGTCTATTAAAATAGTACAGGTTTAAAAGCTTACGGGCAGACACCATTGCTCAGCTCTATTGGAACACAATGAAACAATAACCAGTCACTACATTGTATGCTAGGTCTCTCTCACACACCCTCTGTTGCCTGCTCAGTCCCTCACTCACAGGTCCCTCTGTTGCCTGCTCAGTCCCTCACTCACAGGTCCCTCTGTTGCCTGCTCAGTCCTTCACTCACAACCGTCTGTTGCCTGCTCAGTCCCTCACTCACAGGTCCCTCTGTTGCCTGCTCAGCCCCTCGCTCACATGTCCCAGTTTTACCTGCTCAGTCCCTCACTCACAGGACCCTGTGTAACCTGCTCATTCCCTCTCTCACCACCCTTTGTTGTCTGCTCAGTCCCTTACTCACAGGTTCCTGTGTTACCTGCTCAGTCCCTCACTCACAAGTCCCAGTTTTAGCTGCTCAGTCCCTCACTCACAGGTTCTTGTGTTACCTGCTTAGTCCCTCACTCACAGGAGCCTGTGCTCCCTGCTCAGTCCCTCACTCACAGGTTCTTGTGTTACCTGCTAAATCCCTCTCTCACACACCCTTTGTTACCTGCTCAGTCCCTCACTCACAGGTCCCTGTGTTTCCTGCTCAGCCACTCACTCACAGGACCCTGTATAACCTGCTAATTCCCTCACTCACAGGTCCCTGTGTAGCCTGCTCAGTCCCTCACTGGTCCCCGTGTTACCTGCTTAGTCCCTCTCTCACAGGAGCCTGTGTTACCTACTCAGTCCCTCACTCACAGGTTCTTGTTTTACCGGCTCATTCCCTGTCTCACACACCCTTTGTTGCCTGCTCAGAACCTTCCTCACAGGTACCAGTGTTAGTAGCTCAGTCCCTCACTCACAGGTCCCTGTGTCACCTGAACAGTCTCTCATTCACCTGTCCCAGTGTTATCTGTCCAGTCCCTCTCTCACAGGTCCAAGTATAGCACACTTACACCAAAATGGTTTCATGACGCTAGAGGCGCAGCAGCGAGAGGGCGCAAGGATGTATTGTAATTGTATTGTAATTGCAGTTATATAGCGCTTACTACCCATGACGAGGCGTCAAAGAGCTTTTTTGGCGGGTAGCACGCTACTCCGGGACCCATAGAGGATTAGTGATGAATTAGTATAGTGAAACATGCAAGTATATTTTGAGTGGTGGATAGGTTAGTCAGTTATTTGGATTTGGAATGATAGCAGAAGGATAGAGGAGGACAAAGGTTTGTATTTATTTATAGCTCGCTTGTTGACCCACGCTATTCAGGAAGCCTATAAAGGATTAGGGGTGAATTAATATGGTGAAATACGAGGTCATTTCAGTGGTGGATATTAGTCTGTTACTTGGAGTGAGAAGGATAGTGGAGGGATAGAAGGGGAAGAAAGATTTGCATTCATATAGCACTTGTTACCCCTGATGGGTGTTGAAGCGCTTTTCTGGCGAGTAGCACGCCACTCCGGAACCCATTAGGGATTAGTGTTGATAATTAGTATAGTATAAATATGAAGTAATTTGGGTAGTAGATATGTTATTCAGTTATTTGGGCAGTATATTAGTATAGTTGAATATGGAATAAGGAATTTGAGACGTGAACATTTTAGTCTGTTAATTTTGATTGAAAAGGATAGTGGAGGGATAAAAGAGTGAAGGATTTTTTTTCTTTTTAGGTCTTAGCAGTAGGAAGAGGGGAGGACTCCGAGGGAAGAGTTTAGAAAGGTTTGTTTTAGGGGATCAGTGTAGTAAAAAGACATGTCAGATGATGCGAGGAGGGGAAGAGCAGGAGACAGTCTAGAAAGGGTTATTTTGGCGATCATAGTAGTGGTATGGGGTTTGGGATAAATGAGAGAGGGGATGTAGAGGATATATTGATAGATGTATAGGAGTAGTGCATTGGAAATGCTAAATTAGAAGAAAATGATAAATATATATATAGATCCATAAGTACATTGAAAGTATATAGATACATAAAGGAAGTAAATATATTTAGATTAAATATATTGATAGAGGCACAAGATGAGAAATAGGGTAGTGCATTGGATATGCTTTTTCAGGAGAAAAGTAACAGACACACAGATCCAAGTACATGGAAGGTACATAGATGCACAATGGAAGTATGTACATGTAGACCAGAGATGATTTTTATTTATTGATAAATATTATTGTTATTATTTTTTTTAAATTATCCTAACAACATAATTATTCTACATGTTTTATAAAGTAGTACACAAAGATAGGTACATATCTATAGTGAAAACAAATGCTTATATACAGAGGGATATGCTGTAAATTTCTGTTCGCCTATGGTGCTTATGTGGGGAAGAACCAGATCTTGAGTAGTTTTCTGAAAATAAGGTGGCTGCCGGTGGATCTTATGTTGGGGGTTAAAGAGTTCCATAGTTTTGGCTGCTTGAACAGAGAAGGATGTGCCACCCATGGTTTTTTTCTTGTATGGTGGTATTTTGAGGCGAGATGCTCCTTTAGAGCGGAGGTTTCTTTGTTGAATGGGTTTGGTGATTTTATTCCTGATGAAGAGTGGTCCCGTTCCATGTATTGCTTTGTGGGTGATACAAAGCAGCTTGAATGTGGATCTTCTGGCAACCGGTAACCAATGCAGGGCTTTCAAGGCAGGTGAGATGTGGTCTCGTGGTTTAATATGCAAGAGTAGTCTGGCAGCTGAGTTCTGAATCCGTTGTAGTCTTTTCATGGTCGTTAAAGGTGATCCGTGGTAGAGGCTATTGGCGTAATCGAGTTTGGATAGTACAAGGGTGATGGTAGCTTGGACCTTGTGTGGAAATCCCAAATGAGGGAAAATTTGTTGCAGCGTTTTTATAGTAGCAAAGCTTGATTTTGCTAGTTTATCTACTTGGACATTCATCGACAGCTTGGAGTCCATGGTCATTCGGAGGTTTCTTACTTCCTTCGATACTTTAGGCGGTGATCCCAGTTCATTAGGCCATGCGACAAGCGGGTTGTAATTTTTCCAATTGCCACACGTGAGTATCTCAGTTTTTGAAGCATTCAATTTGAGATGGCTTCAAGTCATCCACTGATCCACGGTTCTGAGGCAGCTGAAAATTTATGATTTTCCAATGTCTTTGGGGCATTCCAGTTGAAGGTGTATTCGCATGTCATCTGCATAGTTGTAGCACGTGAGGTGAAATTTATTGAACAGTACTGGTAAAGACTTCATGTCGATGTTGAAAAGCATGGGTGAGACGATAGAACCTTGAGGGACCCGTGCTTTTGTGGAGTATGGTTTGGACGAGAAAGGTGGGGTGTGGATGACATTAGTTCTGTTTCGAAGGTAGGACGCGATCCAGTCTAAAGCAGTTCCCTCTATGCTGGCTTCATAAAGTCTTTGTTTCAGCGTGTCATGGTCATCCGTGTCAAAGGCAGCTGAGAGGTCCAAGAGGAGTAGCGCAGCAACCCTGTTGCGGTCAACTGTATTCTTTAGGTCATCCCAGATGGCAAGGAGGGCAGATTCAGTGCCTCTTCCCGGACGAAATCCTGTTTGGAAGTCTGAAAGTATGTCATTCTCTTCAATGAATTGTGACATCTGGGTGAACGCTGCTCTTTCTATCAGTTTGCCCAGGAAAGGTCCATTTGTAATGGGTCTGTAGTAGTCAGGGTTCAGCGGGTCCAAGTTTGTTTTCTTCAGTAAAGGGCGTATGTATGACTTTTTGAGTTCTTCTGGAAATATTCCGGTAGTTAAGGAATCGTTGATGATTCTGCTTACTGGAGTGGCAGCAGAGATTGTTAAAAGATTTGTCTTGAAAGTTTGTGGCGGACAGGGGTAAGAAGGGCAGCTGGAAGGCCTGCTTGCTTTTACCAGGTCCATAAATTAATCATGTGTCGGAAGGAACAGAGGCTTGATTAGAGCATTCTTGGATAGTTGTTTTGTACAAGGGTTAGTGCTGGTGCTTTGTTTCTGTTGTAAGTACGAGTCCAACGTGTCTGCTTTGTCCGTGTAATGATTTGCCAGTTTGTCTGTAAAATCTTGAGTAACAGGATGAGTTCCTTCTAGGCAATTTGGTTTTCGAAATTCCTTGAGTATTTTATAGAATTCTTTATTTGCACATTTAGCGTTTTGAATTCTGTCTGAATAGTACCTTTTTCTTAGCTTTTTTGATAGCCGACTTATATAATCTGTTAATTTTTTGTAGATGAAGTTTGTCTTGTTTGGCGTTTGTTTTGAGCCAGGTGCGTTGCAGCTTTCTAATTTGTTGTTTTATGTCTTTTATTTCTATGTTTCTCCAAGGCGCTTTTTTCTTTTGTTGTATGGTTTTGAGTGGTATCAGGATGTCAAAAGCTTCCTGTAGCCACTCATATAGATTCTGAACAGAATTTATGGTTTCCAGATTTGTACTGGATGTTAGTCGTGTTTCCAAGTGTTCCAAATTGAGTTTGTTCCACGGCCGATATGTGGATGGATGTAATGTAGTTTTAGGTGAGTCGCTTAATGTTGTTTTATGTTGGAAAACAAGCAAGTGGTGGTCTGACCAGGTGACTTGAGTTATATTTTGAAAGGTAACTTGTTCAGTATTAGTAAAAATGACATCTAGGATATGGCCAGCGGTGTGTGTCAGATTGGGAACAATCTGATGCAGTTTCAGTGCATCTAGGCTGGTGATTATTGTGTTTGGATGGGTCATATTGGTTTTATCAAACCAAATGTTAAGGTCACCCAGAACGCATAGGTTGGAGTGTATTGTTATCAGGTTTGAAACTGTGTCTAGAAGTGCGTCTGGGAATGTTGCCTTGCTAGATGGAGGTCTGTAAAGGAGCAGGAAGTTACAGGTGGAAGACGGTGTAGGATTGCATCTTGTTAGAAGAACCTTAATTGTAGGCAATTGCGAGCCTCATTTATGAGGCCCCTTGCGCCATTGGAACGTCACTTTTTTTTTTTTTTTTAAATATCTTTTTATTTTTCCAAACTGTGCACATTGTACATTTAGGCATTTCATATCAATAATAAGTTACAAAATAAAGAAGTAAATCACTATATATATACAGTACAATTTTTAACTATGCATTACTATAAAGAGTCTTAATGTGGACCCATGCTATCTTTCCACCTGGATATAGGTTCCCAGATTCTCAATCCTCGCATCTTACCCCTCACACCTTTCCGAGCATATATAGGTTTCTCCAGATTATAAGCCGCTAATAAGTTAGCCAGCCAATTTTGCATAGCAGGTGGATTTCTATCAAGCCATTCCCTGGCTATAGTCAATCTAACCTTCAGCTAATGAGCTTTGTAGAGGAAGCCTCCCTGCTTCATGACTCGCAGTTTGGATTCCGTCCGCGGCATTCGACAGAGTCAGCATTGCTAATGGCAGTTGAATCTTTACGGCAAGGAGTGGATGAGGGCCAGACTATGGCTCTGATCCTCTTGGACCTAAGCGCAGCATTCGACACTGTAGCTCATTCCATCTTGCTACAGTGTCTGAATGATGGAGGAGTATCAGGGGCTGCGCTTGGGTGGATCCAGTCTTTCCTGACAGGCAGATGCTTCCAGGTCCGCCAGGGAGAGTGTTACTCTAGGGAGATTGGGTTGGGAGAGGGTGTGCCGCAAGGCTCGTCCCTGAGCCCGACCCTGTTCAATCTGTATGTCTCCCCGCTGGCGGCCGTAGTGGAAAGCTACGGACTTCGCCTAGTGTCCTACGCCTACGACACGCAGCTGGTCATCTCCCTTTCGCGCGCGCCCGGTTTGGTGGCGGACAATTTCAGAGCTTGCATGCAAGAACTGGCAGCCTGGATGTCCGCCAACTGCCTGAAACTTAATGACAGCAAAACCGAGGTGCTCGTGGTGGGGGGATGTCCATCTGTGTGGACGTCGGCGTGGTGGCCATCTTGCCTTGGAGAGACACCGGTTCCTTGCCAGGAAGCCAGGAATCTTGGGATGTGGTTGGACACCAACCTTGCCTTTGAATCCCAGATTGGTCGTGTGGTGGGGACATGCTTTGGAGTCCTAAGAACTCTGAGAAAGGTCTTGGATTTCCTGCCCACTTCCGCTCGTCGGACGTTGGTGCATGCCTTAGTCACCTCACGCCTAGGTTACGGCAATTTGCTGTATCTGGGGGCCACAGGAAAGGCTCTCAACCGCCTACAGGTGCTGCAAAATGCCGCCGCTCGCCTTATTTTGAGGCTTCCTAGAAGATCTTCCTCTAGGGCTGCACTTCAGGCTCTGCACTGGCTGCCTGTGAGGAGCAGGGTGGAATTCAAAGCCCTTGCTACGTGTCACCGGATTCTAGGTGGCGAAGCCCCTGCCCCGCTACAGAGCCTGGTGACCAGGTATGAGCCCACTAGGACTCTGCGCTCCTCCTGTACAGGCCTCCTGAAAATTCCTAAAATCAGGAAAGCACGTATGGGGGGAAGGTCGTTCAGATTTTTGGCACCGAAGCACTGGAATGACCTTCCGTCTGAGATACGCCTGGAGTCATCAGAACCTCTGTTTAGAACTAAACTTAAGACCTACCTTTTCAGACGGTAGTCGGTTGCGCTAGCTGTCTAACTGCTTACCCCACTTTTATAGCGCGGGGACACGCCTGTAGGCGTACACCAGGCGCTCTACAAATGCCCCTAATAATAATAATAATATATACCGCAGCGGCCATAAAGATAAATTCTCTCTGTGTATTTCCCCCATCTGGGCCTATCCCCAACAATAGCCATGAGGGGGTTAGAGTTATTTGAATATCTAATGACCTATCTAAAAAGCCTTCTATATTTCTAATCAGGGTATGCAATTGGGGACAGGTATCAAATACATGTACAATATCTGCCTCCAGGGAGTTACACCGCGGACAGGTAATACCAGTTGTACCTCCCCATTTAGCTATTCTCGCTGGGGTAAAATATAATAAATACAAAGTTTTATAATGCTGGGATTGAAGGGGAGCAGAGCACAATACAGTACGGGCCAATTCAAGTGACTCCTGGAATATTTCATTTGGAATGCTCAACTTATCTACCCATTTGTTGCAATACCTTTCCATATCATCTACTTTCCCCTTCATCAGACATGCATACAAAGATCTAATTGTGCAATCCGCAAATACCTGTATTTTCTCCATAATTTCATTTCTTTGAAACCCTGCAGGCCCTCCTTGTTTTTTACTCAGGAAGCTCCTGATCTGCAGGTATTTAAAAAACGACCTCCTATCAATGCCATATTTCACAGCAAGGTCTGTAAACTGTGCTATCCCTTCCGAATCCCTCAAATCGCCGATCTGTACTATTCCCCTTTCAGCCCATCTAGCCATTGTACCATCAGCGAAGACTGCCGCCGGGAATGACCTGTTCTTATACAGCCTAGTATATCTGTTATATCTTCCAAGACCTGTTTTTTTTAGAAATGCATTCCAAATCCTAACTGCTGTGTTAAGTGTTTTAAATCTGGTCCTCTTATAGTACCCATATTCCGTGCAGTTTAAGAAGCAGTTTTCTGCTTCCTCTCCTAAAACGGCAGCATAAACTTCTATGGACATAGTTGTCACTTTTTGCTCATTACCACCCCCACCTATTAACCCCTGCATATATTGCAGAGCAGCGGCAAAATAATACATTCTAAAATCCGGTACCCCCCACCCCCCTCTCTCTCTTGGTAAAGACATAAATCTATAAGCCCTCCTGGTCTTACCCTGAGCCCAAATAAATCTATTCAAAATAATCTCTAATGAGTTAAACCATTTAATTTCAAAGAAAAGTGGGATAGATCTAAATAAATAAAGAAACTTGGGCAGGATTAACATTTTAATAATATTAGTGGTGCCTACCAAGGATAGATGTAGGTTATTCAGTCTTTCCAGATCGGACTTTACCCTAGATATTAGGGGGGAGATATTATTTTCTACAACTTTATCTAAATCTGATGAAATTGCCACCCCTAAATAAACTGCAGAGGTAACCACCCGTAAGTCATTGCAGCTAGAGTGGGCATTTTCTACAATCTGCGTCTTAGATCTATTAAGACTATATCCGGAGACCTGTCCAAACAACTCAGCTTTGGCTTCCACCTCTCTGATTGACAATAGAGGAGCTGGGGTAAGTATTGCCACCTCGTCGGCGTATGCAAGTGTTTTAACCACACAGCCATTCACACTCATAGGAGAAATAAGTGGATTAGATTCGAACCTACGTAGGAGTGGCTCTAGATACAGTGCAAACAACAGTGGGGATGAGGGGCACCCTTGCCTCGTCCCTCTCCCAATTTTAACTGCTGCCGAGTGCCCTCTGTTAACTCTGATTTTAGCCTTAGGTTCATTATATATGAAGCCTGTATAGCCCTAATAAATCCTTCTCCGATACCACACCACCTCATAGTCTGCCATAAGTAATCCCAGGAGACCCTGTCGAACGCCTTTTCAGCGTCTAAAAAGAGCGCTGCCATGGGGTCTCCCAGGACACCTGCCGCATCAAACATTGTAACAACCGTCCTAATATGCTGCGTTGTCCCTTTACCGGGAATAAATCCATATTGTGCTGGATTTACCAAATTCTCAATAATCCCTGACAACCGTGTGGCTAATATTTTAGAATATACTTTAACATCGGCGTTCATCAATGTTATCGGCCTATAAGACCCCGTGGCTGTTGGATCCTTCCCCTTTTTCAAAATTACAATAATATCCGCCCCCCCATGACTCTGGGATCGACTCCCCTTTTTGTGCCATAACCATGATGTTAAACATATCCACCATCAGTGAGCCTTTTGATAAGCGTGGCTCAAATCCACCCGAGTGACTTACCGCACTCACCTATAGTCACTATATAGGAAGTCAGCCGGACAGTGGAGAAGAATAAACAAAAGTCTTTATTAGGCCAAACACACTCATATGAGAGGGCCCTGTCCGACCTCACTCCTAGGAGTGCGAACGAGAGGACTGACTCTCTGCATCACAGCAATACATTATAATGCAATACAGTAGCGAGGGGTACGCCCCTTGTGGAAAGTTACTGAGCCTCAGACCAGTGAACAATGCTCTCATAGAGCAGGCATCTGCACCTGCGAGGGATACATTATTATCTCTACTCAAGGCCATGGAGCTAGGCTTCGGCGTCTCTGGGTATGAGAACATTACTGATAAAGAGACTTGTTAGTTTCGGCCACAGTAAGCTGAGAAACGAAAACTGCTGTCTTAGTACATTTCTGTATTCCTGCGGGAGGGGCATATGAGCGAGCAGGGCCCGCAGGCACAGAGGGTTACACAAAATGGTGGCACACAGGCTAAGCTAAGAAACTAATATGATCACACGTACATTTGAATATAAGTAATAAGAAAGAATAGTAATTCAGTATAGATGCATATACGAATCTCATTAGTTAGTCATATGATGCTAACTCACACATCATCAGAGGATAATTAGGGCATCGAAAACTGAATTCTATCAGACCCTCCTTTTAGCATCATTGGCTAACTATAGCCTCATTTATTTGCAAAAAGGTAGTGCCGACATCCATTCTATGGGCAGGACTTTATTTCTTTAGTCTAGAACATCTTCTGCAATGAACATCAACCAACTTGCATCAGCAGGAATTTCAGTAATCATAGAAGTGGTATATTGACCAGGTAACTTCTTTTTCGGACGTATATTCGCAGCACACATGGAACAACATGGAGGGAGGCAGTATATGCAAAGGCAGCAAGTCAGTATTACACTCACCACACCAACCAAACCCATCAGTATTTTCCAGCCCCAGGAAGAAAAGGCACCCCAAAGCCACCCCTGCAGGAACCATGTCCCGTTATCCTGATGCAGTTCAGTCGCTAGTCTATGTAATTTTTGTACTGCCAAGTTAACTGTCGGGGCGGAGTCAGGGATGTAAACGCAGCAAGACGTCCCGATGACGCGGCAGGCCCCGCCCCTATCAGCTAGTATGACGTCAAGGACCATCCTGTTCTGGATCGTGAATAATCTCATAGCCTGAATCTCAACAGATATATTAGTCGTAATGTCGGCTTCAGTTAGAACTACCTTCTCCATTACCCTAGACAGTCGTCTAATAGCTCTGCTGTTAAATATCGGGCCCCAGAAAGGCAGTAAACCCTTAGAGAAATCAGTCCATTGCTGATACGAAGTGTCCATCTGGTCGACGTCATCTACCTGGAGTTCCCTCCTTTTACGCTGCTCTAGCGGCTGTTCCTGAGGACTGGGAAATCGACGATGAGTTTTGTGGTAATCAGAGGGAGCCACATACACAGGGGGAATCATGTAGGCTAAATAGCACACCCCACCCCAACCCTCAGGTAACCATAAGTATCCATTATCGCCACAAATGAAATAGATACTTGGTGGGGCAATCAAAGAGGGGCTCAGGGGCAGGCGAATTGAAGCAGTCACATTACAAGAGCTATTACCAACCTTTATGGGACCCCTTCCCTCTATACAGAAAAATGGAGGAGGACCCACCACAGCCAGAGGTATTAAGGACTTGGAACTGTCGTTACTCTTTGGAGGGTGTCTGTAAGACAGAGTGGCGTTCAATTTTAGGAAACTGTCCCTCAGTCTGTCAGTATCATTTGGTATCAAGAATCGGCCCAACCTTTTCTCACATGTCTCTATGAAAGTCTGGTCAAAACGTCCATCAGTATATATTCGTCCAAGGGAAGCTGGGGGCAGAGGGCGTACTCGCATTGTCATTGTCCACCCTCTATTCTGTAGTCGAGGAGTCAGGGAATCTGGCTGCTGGAAGTATTTAACAAGACCTATAAGAGTATACCACCCCACACAACTATTCACTGGCGTCAAAGGAAGAGCAAGGAATCTGTCTTTCTTATAGGCAGCAGAGGGTAAAAGCCCGCAAACCCAACAATCAGTTAAGTTGGTAGTGGCATGTGCATGGTGCAAAGTCTTAATAAAAACATTGTCTTTGTAGTTTTTACGCAACATTCTTTCACCATAATCAACAGTAATCATATTGTGTTCCGGAACAGCAGTGGGTGTGGGTGCGAAAACATGGACGGGGTAAGCCTTGTCTAGAAAAAACAATATTCCAAGAGTCACTAAAAAGGCAATCAAAACAATTATTATGACCACAATCTTTCCTTTCCGGGGAAGGGCCAACCAAGGGGAATCAGGCACAGGTCTCGGAGGAGCCGCAAAAGGCTGCTCCTCATCAGGAATGGGACGCCCAAAGGGATACATTGTAGAATAATCTTTCAAAAATATCAAAAATCAAAAATTAAAAATCACACTACTACTAGAAAAATAGTCCCAGACAATCCTCAACCGGCCAGAGGGGTTCTTCAACCCTTAAAAGGGATCTTCTCCCTGTGTCCTTCAAAGCCTCACAGGCAGGCTTTTACCGTCCATACCTGACTCCAACGATGTTATTCAATAATTTTTAGAAACAAGGGAAGCACTTAATTCGGGCCCCGCACCACTCTATAGTCTCAAAGAACACAATCTTCGGCTAAACACCAGGGCTCTTATAAGTCCATCCCTACCACTAAATCTTCTTATTCAGGAAATCCACTAAGCCCTTCTTCCGGTGTCTAGTCCATCCTTTCAGCACTGTTACTTGTTAATTTTTTTTCCGGGGCCTCAAATTATAGCGAGTGCTCCCTGGCACTTCAGGATCCGTGAACAAAACAGGCGTATCTGTGGCAGACGCTGTACTTTCTGATGTCTCTTCACTAGTAGCAAGGGGAGTATATATATATAAAATCTTTATTCGGCTTATTCACAATGGAAAAACCATAAAAGAACACAAAATCTCATACACTGTAAAAATACACATGTTACATACATTTCAGATAAAATTCATTTCATAGTTAAAAAAGAGTTAATCAGAATGTGCAAGGTGCCGCTTGTGGTAGATCTGACAAATTTTTAAAGGTTCTTTCTATGTTTCATGATACACTTTAGGAAACTACTAACAAAATAACAGACATTTACCGTTTCCAGCATTTGTAATCTTAAAAGAGCAGGTCTGCACTGTCTCAATCCCCAAGATTTTAATATCGGTAAAAGCCAGGTCTTTCTATGGGCTTGATGGTATTTACAGAGCAGGATCACATGCAAGTTCGACTGCGTTGATAAACCGTCACAAGGACAAGGCGGGAGTATGGCATCCCAACAGTTTTGTGACGGAAAAGTGACCATTCTAAAAAAGGTATTTAGCCTGAATCTTGTGATTAGCATTCTCTCGTAAGTTGATATTTGGAGTTCCAGGTACGGGTGAATGACAAAGGCTACTTGGATCATGTTTGCGTGGATCACTGCCGTTTTTGAGGAGTTGGATGCAAGTCTTAACGATTCCAGATGACTTAGTGCTTTCTGTTTAAGATCTTTTTTTGAAATGTCCGTTATAGATGCCGGGTCTAAATAGTAGTTCTCAAGGCCTAGATCGTTAAAAAAGTTCCTGACATATAAGAGCCACTTTATTTTTGCCGAATTGTCCATGCTCATTGAGTCTACGATGATGGCTTGTGTCTGAGCATTTTTATTTGACTTCCAAATGCGGCGCCACAACATCAGAGGTTCTATTTTAATTAGATCCTCTAGGTAGGGTATAGCTAATTCTAGGTGCATGGCATAGGTTGAGGTGCCTTTGGGGGTGGCTAACAAGAATCTTAAGAAGGTGTTTTCCACCTTCTGGATAGAACTGATGTCAGTATACCCCCAGACTCCTGCACCATATGTTGCAATTGCCTGACATTTGGCGTTATAAATCTTAAGGAGCTCTACTGGTGGTCTTTTGCCTAATCTCTGAGAGAAAGTTATTAGAGCGGCAATTGATCTCCTAAATAGAAGTGCCCTTGTATTCACTGCTTGCTTCCAACTGAGTTGATCGTCTATCATGACCCCCAAATAGGGATAGTGGGGGGTAAGTTCAAGCTTTTGATTGTTGAGCAGTATGGGATGTGTTCTTTTTTGGCCTCTGCCAACTGTCATAACGAACGTTTTTTTCACATTTACCTTTAAATCTAAGTTGCCCATGAAGGACGTGTACCTGCTCACTGCTTTCTGGAGTTCCCTGGGAGTTCGTGCTAGGATAACGGCGTCATCCGCGTAGAGCAGGGCAGGGATCAGGCGGCGATTTATGCGTGGGAGGTCCTGGGCCCCCCTCAACATCTCCTCCTCCAAGCCATTAGTGTAGAGTGAGAAGAGGAAGGGGGCCAGGACACATCCCTGCCTGACCCCACACCCTACGCTAAACGGGGACGTCAACTCTCCATTTACGCCAAAGCGTACTCTGGCTGTAGCCCCGGTATAGAGCTCTCTGAGAAAATCTAAAAGGGGTGGATCTACTCCCAGTTGGGCTAAGACCTTCCACAGCTTTATGTGTGAAACGCAGTCAAAAGCTGCGGAGAGGTCGACAAAGACCATATATATCTTGGTAGGGATGGCCTGTGTGTATTTCCCCATTATTAGGGTAAGGTTGAGGACCTGCTCTAGGGTACCAAAACCTTCTCGGAAGCCGAATTGGATATCCGAAATTATGCCCCGGTCCTCAGTCCACTGCTGGAGGCGCTCTAGAATCACTCTCCCCACTACTTTCCCGAGCGAGTCCAGCAGTGATATGGGCCGGTAGCATTTTACGTCTTGCCGGTCCCCCTTTTTGAAGATGGGAACCATTATTGATTTTGTCCAGGAGGTTAGGATTCCCTCACTCGCTGCCGCTGTACATACTCTAGTTAAAATAGGGGCCCAAAGGTCTTGGTTGCTTTTAAAAAAGTCCACCGGGACCCCGTCGGGTCCTGGTGCCTTACCTGATTTGCTACTCTGCAGGGCGTCTATGAGGTCTGGAATATCAAAGGGAACCAGGATAGGATAATTAACCTTGGGGGGTGGGGATTCTGCTGGTAAGGTGTTTTTAAAAATTTCCTCGAAGTGGGAAACCCATGTATTTTCGTCGATAGCGACTTCTATTTTCGGGGTATCCTTTTCTGTAAGGTATGGGGTTCTGACTGTACGCCAGAAAAGCTCGCTGTTTCTTGAGACTGCGCCTTGGTGGAGATCGTCCCATAGTTTTTGCTTAAGTTGGGCAGTTCTCAGCTTTCTTTCCCCTGTGTATTGGCGCCTCAGCAGCTGGATCTGGGCCGCATCACGTGGGTTGTTTTTAAGTGCGGACTTTAACTTTGATAGGGCCGCTGTGCAGTTATGATTAAACCACTTTGGTTTTATGGC
Organism: Lissotriton vulgaris; assembly: GCF_964263255.1. Taxonomy (NCBI): domain Eukaryota; kingdom Metazoa; phylum Chordata; class Amphibia; order Caudata; family Salamandridae; genus Lissotriton; species Lissotriton vulgaris. The sequence continues at coordinate 1,772,903,582 of NC_141695.1, read as the reverse complement.
GCGGTTTGATTTAGATTTTGAAGTAAGTAGGTCCTTTATAGCATCTAATATTAAGTTAAAATTTCTCAGGACTTCCTTATGACTAGTTGCAAGATCAAGGCATTTCACTATGTTTGGGTAGGACCGAGTTATTAATTTTTTCATTATGTCAGATGGGTTAATTTTAGCCCATTTGATTGTTAGTCCATTACTTTTCCCAACCTTGATCTTGTTCTGCATGAGGGTAGTCGCCATCTCCAATTTATGGGAGGAATTGGCTGGCATAGACAGTGTTATTGTTAAGGCTGCGTGGTCACTGAGGGGAGTGACAATGACCTCAAAATCTTTAAGTTTAGTCATTAGGCTTTGGGAGAGAAATATAAAATCAACTGTGGTCTTATATCCTCTGCCCACGTAGGTCGGAATAAATTCATTCGGGTCTGCTTTTAGATGATTGGCAATCTGGAGATCCAGATCTGATAGGGCGATGTTAATTATATTTCCCAATTTAGTGTGAGCGAGGTGCGGTAGTGGGACGTTGAATTCGTCCACTATCCCACAGCACAGTAGGTTAGAAGCTGTGCAGGGGTGGAGATTAAAGTCACCTCCCCAAATTAAATGGGTTGCCTTATTTGCAGGGCTCCGGTGATGGACTTGTTTCAATTTGTCGGTTAGAGTAGTAAGAAGAATTATGAAATTTTCTTCCGACAAATTATTATATATGTTGGTCAAAATGATTGTATCTTTGTTGGGAAGGATGAGTAATAGAATTTGATGGTTGGCGTCCTGGGAGAGTGTAACCACTTTGTTAAGAGGTAGGGAGTTTGAGATGTAAGTTGTTAGCCCACCTTTTGGTCTGCCCATTGTGCTGGTTAGCGCTGGAACATTATAAGTTTTATAGCCTTGTAGGTGTAATTCTTCTACAGACCATGTCTCCTGGAGACAAATTATTTGGCATGGGGTTAGGAACTTCTGCGCAGAGCCATCCTCGATTTTATTTCGTAGGCCCGCGATGTTCCAATAGGAGGCTATAATAGATGGAGAATCATCACCAGATTCTACTTTTAAGGTTATGGGATCCTTATTACGGATGACTGGGGAGGTGATAATGGGCTGTGAGGGGGAGGATAGTTGAATGTCAGTGGAAGGGATTTCTGTTGATGGTCAGTCGACCATTTCTAGGCCGCTATACCTATTGTTTAGCGGGATGTTATGCCATGGGTCCCATCGTGGTTGATCTCTGTGTGGGGGCCAATGTGTGTAAGGTCTTCTGTCATCCCACCTTCCTCCCTGGTGGCGTTGTCTCACTGTGTGCCAGGAGTAGTCTGGCTCGTATGGGTTAGGGGGACCATGATATCTGATGTTTAATTGGTCATCCTGCCTGGGGAATGGGACGGACCAAGGAGGTTCCTGCTCCTGTATGTAACCGTCCACTTGCCTAAAAGGGTAAAAGAAGGAGAGTGACTTGATCTTAATTCCTCCATTTGGGGTAATATCTTCCCAGGCACAGACATAGTCTGCTATTCGAGGGTCCTCGAATGTGATTGTTATGCAGTCCCCAGGAATGGTTTTTCTTGTATTGCCCACCCACGGTACCCTGGCTACAGATCTGATTCTTCCACGCCAGGAGGATGGAATTGGGCGGTTGGTCTGGAGCCAATGCTGGGCTTTGTTTTTAAGGACCAGACCGGTTCTGGGGTAAGATCAGTTAATTCAGGAACTCCAGCCATAACCACCACATAGGGTGAGGCCTCAGGAGGGAAATCTGCTGGGAGTCTTGGGGGACCAGGATTCCTCGCAGTATTTCTCTTGGGCCTATCCGCAGGTGTTTTTGGTGGTACGGGTGGAGGGGGTAAGGTTTTCGTTGTTGTTTTATTCGTATTTTTCCCTGGGGTTTTATTGGCTGAATTACTAGGTGCCGTCGGGGTCGCGGCGGTAGTAGCAGCCACAACTGGGGAGGTCAAAGTGATTGTCTGTTGTGAGTTGCTAGTGGAACTTTGGGCTGCTACTGTTTTTGTTATTTTGGTCGAATTAGAGGTATTTTTATTGATGGACAGATTTGGAGTGGTTATCCGGAGGGTCTTTTGTTGTGGATTGGGCATAGATGGATTGGCATTAGATGCATTAGTAATAATAGGTTTTTTGCTATTATTTCCTCCTGGTTTTTGAGGACATGGTGGGAGAGATGGCTGTTGATTTTTTAGAAGTTTGGAAATTTGCGATTCTAGGATTGCTAACCGGTGTTCTAGGGGTTGTAATGCATGTTTGACTACATTGGCTATACTAGAGAGAGTTAGTTCCTGGGCCTCGACAACATTCGAATCCACTTGGGCTTGTTTAGTTGAGTGAGGGACCAAGACTATCGGGGAAGATGGTTCCTTCTCTGCCTGTTGGACTGACGCTAGAATCTCAATATGTGTCGCCCTATCATCTTGAATTTGTGGGATGATTGGTGGTATTGTCAGGTTTTCTGGTGTAGTGGGATTTCTGGGTACCCTTTTCTTGCTAATTGCTCCCTCCCTCCTGCCCCTTTCTATTCTTTTTTCTGAAGAGGAAATTTGTACAGGTGTTGTTGGAAGCAATTCTGGAGTTTTTTCTAGGTCAAAGCTGAGTTGAGAGTCCGCTAGCTGAGATACTGACAGATCTACTGTATTTGGTAGGCTGCGTCTCTCTCTAGTTGGCGCCAACTCTGCATTTGGGGCTCCTAGTGCTGGAGATCTGGCTTCCGCCAAGATGCCTAATGAGGATCTTTTTGCGAATGCCAGATCTAGGGAAACCCTTTCTTCAATGATTGATATGCTTTCATCTATGAGTGTGTTAGCCTTCGCTAAAAAGTCATCCATAGGGCCAAGCAATTTGCCCGCAGCGCTGGGGGCTTTGGTTTTGGTTTTATTCCCTCTCGTAAGGACCATTACTGTTCTTGTTGAGTTATGGGTCTGAGGAAGTTCGTAAAATGATACAATAGGAAAGGGTCAGATAAAAATATAAATATCAGGGGGGTGGCCCAGTCCAGTCTCTACCAGCCTCTAACGGCCTAAAACGGCCCGGTCTTTGCCCGGTCTTCGCCCCGGGCAGCGACCCGCGCGCGACCCGCGGCGCGTTAGGTACTGGCTAGATGTAGGGGAAGAAAAGAGGGCGTGGCCACCGGGGGAAGAGGCGCCGGCTGCAAAGAGCGGTGGTTTCTGGGCCTCGCAGTCCCCCGGTAGGCTTTTCCAGGGCACAACCAATGCACTGCAACCTGGGCGGGTCGCGCTGAGAGCGAGATGGAAAACTGCCGATTGCAGTAACGCTCCCACCAGCCGACCTCTGCCCCAGGGAATGCGGTTTGGGACTTGGACAAAGAAGCAGTTCCTCGATTCAGATCAGATGAGCAGGTCAGTGAGCGGCACCCGCGCAGCGGGTGGCGCGAAAGGTTTTAAAGCAGCGTTCAATTCAGTGGGCGTGGCCGCCGGGGGAAGAGGCGCCGGCTGCAAAGAGCGGTGGTTTCTGGGCCTCGCAGTCCCCCGGTAGGCTTTTCCAGGGCACAACCAATGCACTGCAACCTGGGCGGGTCGCGCTGAGAGCGAGATGGAAAACTGCCGATTGCAGTAACGCTCCCACCAACCGACCTCTCCCCCAGGGAATGCGGTTTGGGACTTGGACAAAGAAGCAGTTCCTCGATTCAGATCAGATGAGCAGGTCAGTGAGCAGCAAGGGGAGTAGTAGAGCTCTCTGAATTCTCTGTTCCGCTACGCTCTTCTCCAATCAGTGAAGCATCCGAGAAAGGAGCATACCTCGGTATAGACTCGTGCTCTTGGTCAGCGATGCCATCCTGTACCCATTGGTCATAGGGCAACGGGAGCGGGACTCTTTTTACATGGGAGGCGTGAGTCCACGCTTTCCTGCCGTCGATCCGAAGTGCAGTGCGGGTGGTGAGGAGCACCTGGCGCGGCTCCGACCACCTTGGCTCCAGACAAGACTTCCGCTGATATCTTCTGACGACCACCCAGTCCCCTGGGTGGATGGAGTGTCCAGGCCCCTCCGGCAATGGCTTCAGAGTGTCTGCTACCTGCTGATGAATAGAACGGAGATCTTTAGTCAAAGCATACAGGTAATCTGTCAACAGAGGGTATGGCACTTCAGAAAAGCATTTAGGTCTGGGCACTCCCCAAATATTGGCCGGTCGGCCGAATACCACTTTGTGGGGGGAGACGCCCATTTTTGCGTTTACAGTGACTCTTGTTGAAAGCAAAGCTAAGGGAAGTGCGTCTGGCCACGGAGACCTGTACTCTCACATATTTTGGCCATCTTCAGCTTGAGCGTGCCGTTAAACCGCTCCACTAATCCTGCTGCCTGAGGATGTAAAGCTGAATGAAACTTCTGGGATATGTGCAAACCTTTACATATTTGTTTCACTAATTCTGCATTGAAGGATGTGCCATTATCACTCCAGATCACCCTAGGTAATCCAAAGCGGGAGAAATACTCCTTTATCAACATTTTAGCAGTAGAAATGGCGGTACAATCTTTCGTAGGGTACGCCTCCACCCACCTACTAAAAGCACATACGACTACAAGGACGTACTTCAAGTTGTTGACCCTTTCCATTTCAATGTAATCCATCTGGATCACCTCGAAAGGGAAAGAGGGGGGTGCAAAATTTCCAGTTGGGACAGGAGTACCTTTTCCAGGATTGTGTCTCAAACACACCATACACTGGCGAACCAAATTAGTGGCCATTTTAGAGATATTTTTATTACTCCACACCGGGTCTAACAGCTTGCAGATACCCTTGGCGCTCACATGGGCAGGCCCATGTGCCATTGTCACTACTGGAAGAACATACGCATTCGGGAGCATCCATCGTCTCTTGTCTGTCACATCTGTCCAACATTCATCCGCATCCAGTCGTCCCTGCCCATCCTTCCATTCTTTCAATTCCTCGTCTGTCGCTTTGCCCTGTATGTTCTTGACACTCTGTACAGTGTCTGCAAACATATGAACATCTGGGACCCATCTAGCTGGTCCTGCCACAAACATTCACGGTAATTTTTCTCTAGCAGTCTCTTTTGCTGTTTCATCGGCGAAAGCATTGCCTCGCCCTACATCATCCACTATCGTCTTGTGTGCGCTACATTTTATCACAGCCAATCTTTTGGGTAGTGTCAGTGCCGTTAGCAGTCGTAATATAAGTGGACCATGTTGTATACGCTGTCCGTGGGAAGTCAAAAATCCCCGTTCTGCCCAAAGTCGCCCATAATTATGAGCCACGCCAAAGGCGTATTGGCTATCAGTATAAATGTTCACATCCAACCCCTCACTCAACTCACATGCTCTCATTAGGGCAATAATCTCGGCAGCCTGGGCAGAATTGTAAGGTATTCTAGAAGTCTCCACCACCGTTTGTAATGTCGTTATTGCATATGCTGCCGTCGATGTACCGTCTGGTAATTTAAAACAGGACCCATCCACATACAACTCCCCGTCTGGTTCGTCCAAGGGCCTGTCTGTCAGATCCACCCTCCCCTTTGTCTCCTCTTCCGTCCTGAACAGACAATCATGTATGTCATCGTCTTTGGTATTTGTATCGGTGTCTGTGGGGATAGGTAACAAGGTGGCAGGGTTCAGTGTAGCACACCTTTTAATCGTAACATGGGGTGCAAAAAGAGTCATCTCATAACCCGTAAGACGAGCACTAGTTAAGTGCTGCGTCTGTGTCCTGTTCAGCAAAATGTCCACAGCATGCGGTACCATTACTGTGAGGTCTGATCCCAATACGAGCCCTGCCGATTGTCTTATAGAGACCGCAGCAGCCGCCGTGGCTCTCAGACAGCTCGGCAGCGCTCTTGCCACATTATCGAGCATGGCAGAGAAGTAAGCGCAAGGTCTCTGCTTCCCCCCGAAACACTGAGTTAAGACAGACAACGCGCAACCTTCCGCCTCGTGCACGTAGAGAACAAAAGGCTTCTGGTAATCAGGTGTTCCAAGAACTGGCGCAGAACACAAAGACGTTTTTAGTGACTCAAACGCTTCCTGACATGCGGGGGTCCAGGGTAGGGGCTCGCGCACTTCTTTGGTAGTCAGATACAATAGGGGTTTTGTTAGTAACGCATAATTAGGTATCCACTGACGACAATACGATGTTATGCCTAAGAACGCGCGCACCTCTCGCTGCGTGTTAGGGACCTGCATGTTAGTGATCGCTTTTATGCGCTCTGGCGTCAATCTCCTCCCCACTTTCGAAAGGAGGTGACCGAGATAGGTGACCTCCGTTCGACAGTATTGAAATTTCGGAAGGGACACTTTATGCCCCCTTTTTGCCAAATGGTGTAACAATTTCACAGTAGCATCCCGACAACCCTGCTCGTCGTCCGATGCTATTAGGATATCATCCACATATTGCAACATGACGTTGCCAGGTGGAAGTTCCAGGTCATCCAATTGCGCCTTTAGGGCCTGACTGTATATGCTCGGACTCTCCGTGTACCCCTGAGGAATTCTCTTGAAGCGGAAGCTTCGGCCAGCCAATGAGAATCCGAATAGATATCGGCTGTCCTCATGTACTGGAATACTGAAGAAAGCATTTTTCAAGTCTAGGACAGAGAAATATTTGGCCGAAGGGGGAATCATGGTCAATATTGTAGTGATGTCCGAGACCACCGGATACTGTGGCTCCACTACTCTATTTACTTGCCGTAAATCAATCACAAATCTATAAACATCAGGAGTATTATCAGTGGCATCAGGTGACCGTCTTTTAAGGATAGGCAAAATAGGACTGTTACATATGTTCGAATCAGTCTCTTCCACTACACCAGACCGTATTAAATCTTGTATTATTTGTAACAAGGCCTTCTCTCCCTCCCTAGGTATTCTGTATTGTGGAACTCTGGGCAATTTGGCTCCCACTTTCACTCTTATTGTCACCGGGGCAATATCCATTTTTCCTACATCATTATCACTGACAGCCCACAAGCTGTCGGGTATGCCTCGGAACTCAGGTGGCAACGGGTCATCTTTTGAAAAACACTGTAGTGGGCGGGCAACATTCGGGCCTAGAGTAAGGTACACGCCATCCGGAGAACAATAGATGGTGGCATGCAATCTCTTCAATAAATCTAAACCCAGCAAATTTTCTCCACAATTTGATGTCAATAAAAACGGTGAATCAACAGTAAAAGGGCCAATCGTTAATGTGAGAGGTTTAGAAATGGGGCTAATCACCGGAGTTCCTGCGAAACCCACGGATATGTTATTCTTGCCAGACAGAGCCGCCCCTGGGACCCGAGAACGAGCCACTGAACTTTTCATTGCACCCGTATCCACTAGAAATTTTTGTTGAGACCCCATTAAGTCGGCTTCGACGTAAGGTCCCTTCTGATCAACTTCCATAAGTACTGGTCCCAGGCTCTGTCCTACGCTGTCCTAGTTGTGGGAGAGCCCTGTCAAATCGTCGACTGAGTAATCATCGTTATAGTACTGGCCACCACCTCTCTGCAACTGTTGCCTATTTGTAGTATTGTCAAAATAATTTCCACCCGGTCTCCCGCCTCCTTCCGACCGTGCCACCTGTCTCCCTGGATCACCACCACCTCTTCCTCGCCCGCGCCCCACACCAGTACTTGACTGAAGCAGCGGGCAATCCCTCCACCAGTGCCCCTCCTGCTTGCACTTCGCGCACTGATTCGGTCCCAGCCTTTCCCTGCTCTCACCTCTCCCAAATCCGCCTCCGCGACTCGGCGCCGCACCCCTGCCTCTGCCTCTCGCCACCTGCTGCAACAAAACCCTTGTCTTTAAATCCTTAGCCTTCTTTTCCTGCTTGTCCTTGTTCTCATTTTCCCTATGCTCGTAATATTGCGCCATACTGAGTATTCCCGAAGGAGAGGACGTTGTCCACGTGCTCTCCGACGCTTGCAGTCTAGCTGATATTTCAGGCAATAAGTTCGTGACAAACCTGTTGACAAAGAGCCGTAACCCTCCATCCTGTGACACATCCTGCCCACTAAAATCCATAAACGTTTCCTCAAACCTCGTAAAGAAATCAGAGACCGCCTCATCCTTTTTCTGCTTACAAGCTGTTAACTTGTCCCAATCTACCTTTTTCGGGGGAATGAGAGAATGCATATACTTTATAATGCGCCCTGGCAATGCTAGTATCTCAGCCTTTGGCTTCTCCCCTGGCTTACGCTCCTTGTCCCAATCCTGCAACTCCTGCCATGTACCTCCTAACTCTTCCACATGGTCAGTACCTTTCACTTGCCGCCACACATCAACCGGGACCAGAAGCCCGAAAAACAATTCAACATCTGCCAACGTCATCACAGTGGAAGACGCCGCTTCTGTAAGCTCTTTGTAATAGGCAGTCGGGTTCTTTCGAGAATCCGGTAGCTGGGCCTTCAATGATAACACCTCACTTCTCTTCCATGGCGTATACACCCATTGCTCCTGGAAATGTGCATCAATCCTGTTCCTAGTAACAGCCTTCGTTACTGGATCTAACAACTCGGGGACCTCGGGATGAAAAATAGGGTGCACCTCGCGCATTGGGTGGAGACCTGGGAAATGGGGTGTGCCAGCAGAGGGTAATTCATTCCTGTATTGTAATAGTGCACGTAAAGTACTCATCACTTCCCTCACCCCAGTATTCGTTCTATAGGCTCCAGTCTGTATATCTCGTAAAGTCGCCGGAGCCACACCTCCATACCCCTGCTCCCAAAGTGGTATTAATACATTGGACATATGCCACAAAGTGTGCTGCTGCATCAAAGGCTCAAAATCTTTCATGGTGGACCAAATATCTTCAAACGAATAAATATTATTCCTGGCCCACTGACATGCCTGATTAGCCACCATGCTCTTTTCATCTAAACCAACCGTAGAACGCGTAAGCAACTTCCGTACCTGTGAGAGTAGTCCACTACCTGCGCCTCGACTCGGTGTTAGCATTTCCTGACCGGGGGTAGTACTAGCTGAAACAGTAGGAAGTGCTAAAGAAAATTGGGAGGGGGCGGGTGAAGTGGTCTGGAGTAATGAAACAATTGGTGTCGAGGGCGAGGATTGTTGGGGGGCACTCGCTGAAGGACCCGGAACTCCACTAGCGGGGGCTGAAATTGGCAGGGAGGGATACAAGGACTGTGGGGCATAAGGGGGAGGGGGTCGGGTATTCAAAATGTCTTCCATCTCATCCGGATCGTCCTCTCGCACTACATAACTTTTATTTTCTTTCAACCTACAAAGTCTATCTGAGCGCTCCATGCGTAGCGCATTCTCATTTCCGACCTGTTCTCTCGCCTTCTGCGCCATAGTCTGGGTAGACTTTTTATACTCCTCTTTCTCCTCTCGTATCTTGCGTTTCCTGGCCTCTTTCTGCCACACTCGCAAAGAGTCGAACATACTCTGACGGCTACGCTTAGCAAACAATTTGTCCTGCAAGTAATCCAACTTAGCTTCATCAAAAGAACCCGTCAAAGGCCATTGTAAATCCACATTATCAGCAGTGTACCGGTGCCACAAAGTACCAAACAAAAGCGGGACTAGTCCATGTTTGACATACATATCAAAGCTCGGAGTCCCTTCAGGGGGTGCAGGTTGGCTCTCGGCCAGTCTAGTATCTGAGGGTCGACAACAGCATCCGAAACATCGTAACTTACTAAAACACGGCATCTTTACTTCGGTGTGAAAGAAAACGCTTCACCACACTAGCTCGAGCTCGTTCATACACACATATAAACATACATTAGAAAACCACATACACGCATACACAATATCTCCAAACACGTGTTACCAAAATGGGACAAGGCCCATCGACCAAGTCCTGGGGAACCTGGACTCTACCGCAGACCGAACAGTACACTAACCGTTCTGAGGACGGGGAACGGATCCGCTTCCCGTGCGGCACTATGGATCACTGCGCACTTTACCGCGGGAAACCCAGATCGCACCTCCACCGAACCACCACACTAGGGGTTCAGGGTAAGCGCACCAGAGTCTGCCCACAATGAGCCACGCCTTCACCACAGTACCACCCGGTCGGATCGCTACCGACAATTACATTTAATACGTCCCCAACCTCGTCAAGTCTGTCAGAGCACCGACTCGTACTCTGAGTTCCCCGGAGCACACTAGCCCCAGGAGCTCACCGGCTCCTCAAACCGCTGGAGACACCCTAGTCTCCCGGAACACTCCCGTTCCTTAAACAATCACAGGTGGACCACTCACCTTCCGTAGGCGGCACCGACCTCTACCGTTCTCCACCTCCGGCTGCCAAGACCAACACGGTCAGCTTCAAGTTCCGCCTTCTGGACCCCGGCGTAAGATCCGAACCGGGACCTCTACCGATCAGCAGGGTGGGGCAGCGCTGCGAGAACCAAGCTCGGCATCAGATGGGTACCCGGGCCCACCGTGCCGACCAGCGAGTCCCCGGTCTTCTGCTACCCACTTACGGGTGAGAAAGATCCTTATCGCGGGGTCCCTATTCGGGCGCCATCTGATAAGCGTGGCTCAAATCCACCCGAGTGACTTACCGCACTCACCTATAGTCACTATATAGGAAGTCAGCCGGACAGTGGAGAAGAATAAACAAAAGTCTTTATTAGGCCAAACACACTCATATGAGAGGGCCCTGTCCGACCTCACTCCTAGGAGTGCGAACGAGAGGACTGACTCTCTGCATCACAGCAATACATTATAATGCAATACAGTAGCGAGGGGTACGCCCCTTGTGGAAAGTTACAGAGCCTCAGACCAGTGAACAATGCTCTCATAGAGCAGGCATCTGCACCTGCGAGGGATACATTATTATCTCTACTCAAGGCCATGGAGCTAGGCTTCAGCGTCTCTGGGTATGAGAACATTACTGATAAAGAGACTTGTTAGTTTCGGCCACAGTAAGCTGAGAAACGAAAACTGCTGTCTTAGTACATTTCTGTATTCCTGCGGGAGGGGCATATGAGCGAGCAGGGCCCGCAGGCACAGAGGGTTACACAAAATGGTGGCACACAGGCTAAGCTAAGAAACTAATATGATCACACGTACATTTGAATATAAGTAATAAGAAAGAATAGTAATTCAGTATAGATGCATATACGAATCTCATTAGTTAGTCATATGATGCTAACTCACACATCATCAGAGGATAATTAGGGCATCGAAAACTGAATTCTATCACTTTAAATACTTTATAAAACTCTACGGGAATCTGATCCGGCCCCGCTGCCTTACCCGAAGGTAAGCTGCTCAATGCGGCATTAAGTTCATCCATATGTAGTGCGGCTTCTAAAACTTCACTTCCTTCATCAGACAAGTTAGGGGGGAACAATTTCTCTAAGGTATCTTGCAATGTCCTCAGTATTTCTTTCCTTCTCAGGAGTATACTCCTGGAACGTCACTTTTTGTGATGTCCTGTGGCGCAGAAGCCTGCGTGACATTTATCAGGCAACACTAAGCCACTTTTTTTGGCTCAATGCTGCCTGCTAAATATCAGTCCCTTTACGCAGTTTTCTGCGTTAAAGGGGGGTGCAATGGGTGTTGCGGGGGGCGTTCCCAGCAACATCCATGGCATTTTGACACAGCCCCTGATTTACGAGAAATTGTAAATCTGAGGCAGTGCCAAAAGCTTACGCCTCCCCAGGGGAGGCATAAAGGAGGCACAACTGGGAGAAATATCTTTATTTCTCCTCGTTTTTCATTTTTCAATGAGTGCTGCATTCTGAAGCACACCTAGAAAAAGGAAAAGCCTCTTGTGAGTATTTTTGTACAGAAAGGTTTCCCTTCCTGTACAAAAATAATCATCCCGCAACGCAGGCACCATTGCACCATTGTGCAAAGGTGCCTGCGTTGGCGCAGGCAGCCAATTGTGCGCCGGCGCAGGGGAAAAGGACAGGAATGCACCGTATCTTATAGATACAATACCAAAGGGTATCATGGACGGAGCATTTGAGCAAATCAAACCCTCACCCCCAGTCAACTGATCTGGGTTTATTCAATCATCATTCTTTAACTCACTCCACAACCCCAGTTCAGACATGGCCATATGCAAATCAGTCTGACCCTGTGCCTCAGGGGAACAGTCCAGCCCGAACTGCCAAGCAATGTCTTCCCTGGACCGGAATCAAGCATCCTGGGACCGGTTTCTGGCTAATCAGCCGTCATCAGCCAGGCTAGCTTGAATCCAGTGGCAAAGTGAGCAAGGGCCCCACCTCTGGACATATCCTGCCAACTTAGGGCGAACAAAGTGATACCAAAGGGGATGATGGACGGAGCATTTGAGCAAATCAAACACTCACCCCCAGTCAACTGATCAGGGTTTAATCCATCATCACTCTTTAGCTCACTCCATCACCCCAGTTCAGACATGGCCATATGCACATCAGTCTGACCCTGTGCCTCATGTGAACAGTTCTGCCTGAACTGCCAAGCCATATCTTTCCTGGACCGGAAACAAGCATCATGGGACCGGTTTCTGGCTAATCAGCCATCATCAGCCAAGCTAGCTTGAATCCAGTGGCAAAGTGAGCAAGGGACCCATGTCTGGGCATACTCTGCCAACTTAGGGCAAACAAAGCGATACCAAAGGGGATGATGGACGGAGCATTTGAGCAAATCAAACATTCACCCCCAGTCAACTGATCTGGGTTTAATCCATCATCATTCTTTAGCTCACTCCACCACCCCAGTTCAGACATGGCCATATGCAAATCAGTCTGACCCTGTGCCTCATGGGAACAGTCCAGCCCGAACTGCCAAGCCATGTCTTCCCTGGACCGGAAACAAGCATCCTGGGACCGGTTTCTTGTTAATCAGCCGTCATCAGCCAGGCTAGCTGGAATCCAGTGGCAAAGTGAGCAAGTTACCCACGTCTTGGCATACCCTGCCAACTTAGGGCGAACAAAGCGCTACCATTGGATACAGTGCATTCCTGCCCTTTTCTTTTGCCTTAGGGAAGCGCAGCAGGAAGGCCTATGGCAAAACCTTATAAATGAGGCCCTGACTGTCTGAAAAGCCAGGTTTTCAGCGGAGACCTGAAGATTGCGTAGGAGGTTGCGGTTCTGATGTAAGGAGGCAAGGAGTTCCAAAAGCCAGTGGCAAGCACTGAGCACCTTTTTCCCACCTGCCTCCTCTGCTTCAACTTAAGGACCTTTAATGGGTTTTGGAGTAACGTGTATAACTTACACGACAAAACAATTTTTTACAAATTTATGTTATATATGCTTCTTTGGACAGTTAGTAAGCTCCTGGGCTTTAGTTTTAGCTCTAGAATTTGCTGATTCTGAAGTCGCTACAATAGTGGTATGCAATTCATTTTACTGTGTACAATCTTTCAATGACAAATTGTTCTTATGGTCACAAAAGGGTTTCCGTGATTCTAAAGGTAGCGCAATCAAGCATAAAACGCTTTGGGTCAGAGTGGCCGCTCTTAAGGAACATTTGTTGCTCACACATGTTATTCTTACATTAGGACATCAGCATGTGGGAGCAAACACTGTTGGTAATTTGTTGTCTGATGAAGCAGCCAAATCTGCAGTTGCCACTTGTTTAGTAGCAGAAGTTACGAGGTCCATGACTAAAATTGATGATGATATTCTAGCTTCTCTAGCTGTGACGAAGGAGGTAACTGAGTTTCCCCAAGGGTTTCCTTCATGTTATTCATATCACTTGTCTTCTGATCAAGTCCTATTTGCAACTACACCATCCGGTGGGTATCGGCTGATTCCTAACAAGGACCGCAGGCTTTCTTTGATTATTGCTGCTCATGAAGGCATGGCTTCTGCCCATGCTGGCGTGATTGCAACAATTTCGCTTTTACAGTAGCATTATTGGTGGTGTGGTTTCTATCAGCAAGCATGTAAATATGTTCTTTCTTGTGACATTTGTCAACAAATTAAACCTTCTGCTGTTTCACGCAAACAGCATACTCAACTTTTCATTTCAAATCAGCCCTTTGGTTATACTTATCTTGATCACTGCAGTCCTTTAACTTCAGACACTGCTTTTAAATATATCTTGGTTGCAGTGGATTCTTGCACTAGTTTCCTTTGGGTTTGGCCGCAACGCAGTGCTGATGCTTGGACTGTTATAAAAGATTTGCGTCTTTGTAGGAACATTTGCCTTTGAACATTCCATTCTGACCAAGGTCCAGCTTTTACCTCTAAGGCTTACCGTGATGCGATAAAGTCTTTAGGAGTGCAAGTGCAATTCACTTCTCCATATCAGCCTGATGGTAATTCTGTTGTGGAGCGGATGAACTGTGACTTAAAGCAATCTTTAACAGCAAGGGTATTATGTACTGGTTGGGGCCTTTTTGACTCATCTTTATGGAGTCTACTGTGCACTTAATAATCTCCCTAGAAGATCTATGGGTGGGCGGACCCTATACAAATTGCTCTTTGGCATTAAAAGGTTTGTGCCAGACCTTGATGGTCTAGATGTTGTGGCAGAAGTGCGCAACGTTTGATATAAATAACCATTGTGCTTTGTTACAGGATCTACAAAAGACTCATGACACATTGACGAAAGAACATTTGCCCTCATCCAGAGATGCAGCGGTGCTGATTCCAGTTACAGGCTGTCTTCCTTAAGTTGGAGATCTGGTCCGAGAGAAAGTCAAAAACAAAAAAGAATTTGGTCCCTCATACGTGCACCAGTCCTGTCCTTGGATTGAAGGGTACTCGTACTGTGATTTTACCTCCTCTGCCTGGTCGCAAAGAAAATTGATTTATTTCCATTGAACATGTTAAGTTATACAATATGGCCGATATTCAATAGTATGCCTATAAACATCCCCAACAGGATGTTTTGTTGCGTCCAATGACTACTGTCTCCCCGATTACTCCACAAGAACAGGAAGGGGAGAAGGAGTCTTTGTCACCAGTTTTACCCTCAACGTCTACCACTATGGCAAATGAATATGCCTCTGCACAAGTAGAGATCATGGTTGACATTCCTGAAAGTATAGTTCATTCACCTTCCAATGAAGAACAACCCCCATTATTGTCTAGGTTCCAGTGGTTACCATATGGACCGAGATACCTTTTCTTCTGATACATCTTCATCGTCTTCATCTGAGGCAGAGCCCCCAATGCGGATTTGTGTTAATGTGGCCCACTAATTCAAATGTTTGTCAGTTAAGCTTCTCTAATGCCTCTAAAGGATTTAACCTGTTACGTACTGCCATCGGCCGTTGGTCGTCGCAAGCACTTCCTCCCCAGTGCTGCGCACGACAAATGGCCGACTTATCCCCGCCCACTCTTTAAAACTCCTGCACCACGGCGGAAAAACTGCTGCGGGTAAGGTGTTAAACTCAGTGACCTGATCCACATTTTCCTCATTCTCATACAGTTACTACATTATTATAGCCTTATAGCCCGCTGTAGAGGGCTATACCGGCTATTAAAGGCCCTCTCCAGCGTTAAAGGCCCCGAGCCTAAGGCGAGGGCCTTTAACAAGGGAGAGGGACTTTAATAGAGGTATAGCCCATCTACGAAGGGCTATAAGGCTATTAGAACATTCTGTCACTAGAGGACAGAATGTTCTAACAAAAAAACAAAAGCCTTTTGGAAGCGTGAGGGGATTGGAATCCCCTCAGGCTCCCTGAAGCCTTTGTTCACAGCCAGAGCTGTGAACAAAGAATTATTGGAATGTTGAAGCTCCAGGCTTATACCAGCCATTATACGCCCAGAGCACTCCATTGTTTTCAATGGAGCTCCCAACTTTCCAATGTTCTAATAGTTGTTAAATTGTGTCAACAATGGTTAGAACATTCCACACTGTCATCTGTAAAACAACAACTTTCTCTCTTATCAGCTGACATCGATCTGGCTGATTTTCTTTTAGGTGCGAAATCCCCTCACACGAAACATTTTGCATATTTATTTATTTATTGAAGTTTTGTATAGCGCTAGCTGGACCCGAAGGTATCAGAGCGCTTCACAGCATGTACACATTGTGAACAAACAAGTTCTGAATGGAAACAGTCGAGAGCGTTCTAGGAAGAGGGCTTTGAGAAGTATCTTGAATTTTGGGAAGGAGGTGGTCAGTCTGATGTGGGGTGGGATGGAATTCCAAATTTTGGTCGCATTACCCGCGAAGGATTTAGTTCCGGTTTTGAGTTTCCGCGCTTTTAGTGGGATGAGTAGAAGCGTGTTGGAGCTTCTGAGGTACCTGGACTGACCGGCCCTTTTGAATTTGGAGGCCAGATATTCAGGTTTGCCTGTGTACAAGGCTTTAAGCGTGAGACAAGCTGTGCGAAAGCTGGCTCATTGGTCAATAGGAAGCCACTTCAGTTCCCTAAGTGCCGGCGAGATGTGCTCAAACTTTTTCGTTCCTGTGACCATTCTTGCGGCGGCATTGAGGGTCATGGTCAGGGGACCTAAGTGAGATTTTGCTGAACCGGTCAAAGTTGCGATTCCATAATCAATTCTGGAAAGCACCAACGCCTGCGTGGCCTGTTTGAGATCTTTTGGAGGAAGAAAGGGTTTTATTCTGTACAGTAGCTTCAGGTTTAGGAACACAGATTTTGAGGCTGTTGAGATCTTTTTTTTCATGTCCAGCTTGGGGTCAAGGGTAATCCCTAGGGATTTCACAGAGTCCGTTGGCGTGAGAGCCCCATTAAGGGCGTCTAAGGCTTTGAGCCATTCCTCGATTTGAGGGTTTTTGTCTCTGTTTGAGATGAGGAGAACTTCTGTTTTCTCTTGGTTGAGTTTGAGGTGGTTCATTGAGAGCCACTGTTGGACCTCTTTGAGCGTGACGTTCAGTCTGTGGATGTCTTCGATCGAGGTGGTTTCCAGGTAGAGTTGTGTATCGTCCGCTTAGAGGTGGAAGGGAATATTAGACCTCCTTAGCAGTGTGGTGAGGGGTTCCATGTATACGTTGAAGAGTTGAGGAGAGAGAACTAACCCTTGTGGGACTCCCCTGCTGACGGGTCGGGAGTCGGACTCGAAGTTGTTGATTTTTATTCTTTGTGAGTGGTTGTGAAAGAATGAGGTGAACCATTTTAGTACAAACAGAAAATGTCCCGAGTAAGAGTCACACCAATAATAGTCGCATGAGAAATAAAGAATCAAATTCTTCACATATCATGTGGTAGAAAAATCAATTCCATTTATTTCTTTATTTTCTCTTTTCTTCTTCTTCTTCTTCTCAAACAGTCAAACCTTCCAGTAAGGTTTCAATTAATCATACTGGTGTAGCCAAAGAATGCACAAAGTCGACACGTGTTTCGTCACAGGACATTCACCCAATGACTTCTTCAGGGCAAAGATAATTACTCATAGAGTGAGAGAACAGTTTTTCTTCTTTTTATAGTTCCAAGGGACTGTCTGTTATACAATTCAACGTCACGAACTAATGATCTAAATGGGTGCACAGACAAAATATCGACTCCAAAATATCGACTGGACATAATATCGACTTTTAAATATAGACTGGACAAAATATCGACTGGACAGAATATCGACTACAAAAATATCGTTTTTAAGGTAAGTGAAGTAATATCGACTGTATAAAATATAGATAGCAAAAATATCGAATTTTTAATAATATTTAATATTTTATAGTGTATTTTTATGTAATAATATGTGTGAAAAGTGTGTATTAATGGTATAAATAATTTTATTAAATGAATTTTGTTTTTATAATAATTGCGTAATGTAATTCTGTAGCGGGTTGTGGGTTTATAGGGGAATAGGGTGGGAAGTAATTTAATTATAGTTAATTAAATATGTAAATTAATTAATTGATATTAATTTAAAATTAATTGTAAATTAATTTATATGTATTAATTAATTTAATAGTAATTGCAAATTAATTAATAATAATTGAATAATTGGTAAATATGTAAATTGTACTAATTTAATGCAGTAGTGGGTTGTGGGATTGTAGGGGAATAGGGTGGGAAGTAATTTAATTAATAATAATTAAATATGTTAATATATTTATTGATAGTAATTAGTAAATAATTGATAATTAATTTATATGTGTTAATTAATTAAATAGTAATTGTTAATAATTTTATATTAATTGATTAATTTGTTAATATGTGATTTTTACAAATTTAATTATTACAACTACGCTTTCCAACGCTTTCCCTACTGTTGCATCCACTGGAGTGGGAATAGTAATTTTAACCCCTACGCTATCCAACACTTTCCCTACTGTTGCACCCACTGGAGTGGGAATAGTAATTTTAACCCCTATGCTATCTAACGCTTTCCCTACTGTTGCACCCACTGGAGTTGGAATAGTAATTTTAACCCCTACGCTATCCAATGCTTTCCCTACTGTTGCACCCACTGGAGTGAGATTAGTAATTTTAACCCCTACGCTATCCAACGCTTTCCCTACTGTTGCACCCACTGGAGTTGGAATAGTAATTTTAACCCCTACGCTATCCAACGCTTTCCCTACTGTTGCACCCACTGGAGTGGGAATAGTAATTTTAACCCCTACGCTATCCAACACTTTCCCTACTGTTGCACCCACTGGAGTGGGAATAGTAATTTTAACCCCTACGCTATCCAATGCTTTCCCTACTGTTGCACCCACTGGAGTGGGAATAGTAATTTTAACCCCTACGCTATCCAACACTTTCCCTACTGTTGCACCCACTGGAGTGGGAATAGTAATTTTAACCCCTATGCTATCCAACGCTTTCCCTACTGTTGCACCCACTGGAGTTGGAATAGTAATTTTAACCCCTACGCTATCCAACGCTTTCCCTACTGTTGCACCCACTGGAGTGGGAATAGTAATTTTAACCCCTACGCTATCCAACACTTTCCTCTACTGTTGCACCCACTGGAGTGGGAATAGTAATTTTAACCCCTACGCTATCCAATGCTTTCCCTACGCTTGCACTATTTGGAGTGGGAATAGTATTTTTTACACTTCTGGTATCGTACGGTAATATAATAGTATCTTATTTAATTATAGTATGTTACTATATATATATGTTTTACAAATATGATTTAAAAAAATTATTTTTATTAATTTCATTTATTATTTAATTATTATAAGTTAATTTAAGTATTTTTAATTATATTTTAGTAATTAAATGTTAATATTAATTTAATTTAACACTGTTTTTAATAAAGTCGATATTTTTTACAACTATATTATTGTAAACGATATTTTGTACTCGATATTTTTGTACTTACCTGTTTGTAGATATAAACTCGATATTTTGACTGTCGATATTTTGTCCACGATATTTTTGCAAGTCGATATTTTGTTCCTCGATATTATTTCAGTGATCCATCTAAATGGCGTAATCCTTGTTTTTCAAGATTTCTCCAAATACGAGGTCCACTTATCCTTAAGTAATCGGTGCTACGTCTTCAGTTATTCAGTAATCCGAGTAGATAAGGGTATATGTTTTCTCGGTGAGTACGCCCAATATCTTAGGTTTAGCCTCACAGTCCGGACTGCAGTGAGTTTTCAGAGCCTACAGGGACATGTGAGACAACAAAGTTGCGATGTAGTCACCCCACACAGCGTTCACTCCTGAAAAACTGCCTGCACCTGCTTAAAATGATGGCCGCAACAAACCCTCCTGCATCTCTCCTGACCTTTTCTCCCTCCTCCCCCTACCCCTACCCCTCCCCGCTCTACTCTTCTCCACTTTCCTGCTACTGACCTTTGCCCTCACCTGTCCTGGCCCTTAGTCCTCACCCTGTTTATCTGTGAACTTTCCCTCGTCAATTGAGATCTAGCTATTTTGTCTGATGCCCGATGGAGCCACCTGTTTAGCTATAGGGGAGACAGGTCGGGGATTTCCTCCTTGGTCATCACCTACCCAGTTGGTCTTTAGACAGACTTCCTTTCGTCTCTCCTTGTTATCTCTTCCCTTATCCTTATCCTCCCTTTCTCACCTCCCCTACCCCCCACTACTTTTCTCTCTCCTTTCTCTCCTCTCCTAATGTATTGCCTATTTTTTGATGTATTGTGTAATAGTTGATCTTTTTCTGTTACATTGTTGATTCTCGTGTAAAGCGCTCTGATACCTTCGGGTCTAGCCAGCGCTATATAAAACTCTTTAAATAATAAATAAAATAAAATAAATACTACTATATGCCTTTTTTGAATACTGAAAGTCGTAAAGTTAGAATTTTGTCTCAGATTACTTTTGTGAATCGGGCCCTTTGTTCGTACATTTCACATGAGAACTGCTTGCTGTGTTCATTCTCTGCCAGTTCCTGGGATTTAGTTTGAACATTTTTAGGAAGGTTGATCAACAGTGCCTCATGTTATTCTGTTCTGGTCAGGCCCTAGCACCAACACAAAACATACCAATGCATCTGCTGTTTGGAAATCGTACTTTGGTATTATAGGCATACATGCATAGGCAACACATGCTTGGAGAGGGAACTTTCCAGGGAGAAGAGTGAGTCAGCACCTACGATACAGAACTACCATCTATAGTCTAAGGTATGGGGTCTGCACACAAAACCCAGAGATCTTCTAATATATAATAATACTGCTTTTTAGCAAGGGGAGGGAGGTTAAGCCCTGTTGCCTTTTTAAGATGACATCTCCCTTTATGAGTTATGGACTAGCTGCTATGCAGACTGTATTTGTATTATACATTTTCCTGCTTGTTGTGGCACGTATACGGCATGTTACAGCACATTAGTTAAAATAAATACTTCAACCTGATTTGTGTCTCTGTCAGATCTTATTGTGGACAGGTACAAGAGTGTGAGTGAAAGGGTGCGTCTTGCAGCCGAGAGTCCTGAGAGATTAGCGAGTGTTGCGCTCTGGGGTGCCTAACCACTTGTTTAGCTGTGAGGTGAGTAGGAGGGCAGGTGAGGCACTATAGCTAGTCGGTCCTGGGCTAATGGGTACTCAGATGGTAGAATGACTCAGTCCCTATGCACTAAGGTACCATAATCCTACGCATAGTTCTGTTCTTGGGCAGAATCTCTGCAACACGCTGCAGCACGCGGGGGCAGACTTCAGGCTCAGTTGTACTTTTGTTTTATCACCAATAACTGAATTTTCTAGAAATTTTTTTATTATCAGAAGTTGTTAGGCTTTTGCACACAATCGTAGCTTTTCTGAAATTTTGTTTTCTTGTTAAGCATATTTCTGATACTTTTTTGTTAATTTCACATTTGCAAACATAAACCAAGCTGGAATAAAATACAAAAATATTTTATTAAATGTTTTGAAAAGTATCAATAACTTACATTGTAAAAAACACAAGCAGGCATCTTGCTGACCAGCCCTAATAAGAGCTGAGACATGGTTGGGTTCTATGTTGGGGCATCCAGGGATCAGAGGAAGTGAGGAAACCATGGCGAAGGGTTTGAGGTGAGGAGCCACGTCTCTAAGTGTTCCTGAAGGATAACAGACTCAAAAGAAGTGTTCAAGTATTGCAGGATGCTTGTTCAACACGCTCTCTCAGCACACAGCCACAAGTGTTCATTTTGGTTTTCTGGTATATTTGATGAGCAGTCACTGCCTTTTCACTGACACCCCCCGCCCCCCATAACTCTGTGAGTGTCTGCACAATTGGATCCTCATCTAAGAAGATGACTTAGCGCATCACTGCAAGCCATTTAGCTGCATCATTTTCAAAGCAAAAGGATGCGTTGTTATTATCAGCAAAACAACGCATTCCCGTCCTCCTCCCCTGCTCTCGCACACAATCAGCTGCCGCGTGTCAGTGCCGGCACCCTCGCATCATTTTAAAAGGGTTACTGCATTGCGGGATGATTGTGTTCAGGAAGGGGCAGCTTCCTGCACAAAAACAATCATGATTGCCATTTTCCTCTTTCTCAGCAAGCGGCAGACTGCAGCACGCATAGAAAGAGAAAAGCAACGGGGAAATAACTGTATTTCTTCTCGTTGCACCGCCTTACGTCTCCTGTGGGGAGACATAGAAATCTGATGCATTCCCAGGTTTACAAAATGTTGTAAATCTGGGAAAGAGTCAAGTTCCATGGGGGTTTGCGGGGACACCCACAGCAACACCCAAAGATACCCCTTTCACAAGGTCATGTAAACCCAAGCAGGGTGACTCTACGTGGCCCTGTAAATACGGGCAGGCACACTGTGCCATCCGTGCATCCAAAAAAAGGGGCTTGTAAATAAGCCTCTCGGTATCTAATCGAGGACTCAGGAATATTTCACTACAGAAACCTGTCATTCCACCAGAATGGCCCTGATTGCAACAGAACGGATTGTGAGAGGATCCTGGAATCACACTGAGGTTTGGGATCCAGATGGATCATTTATTTAAGAAACAAGGTTTGCATTTTAGAAGAAATTCTTTCTACATTATGGTAAAGAATATTGCTTAAAGGATAGCTTCCATTGAAGCTTCTTTGTTTCCGTAAAGAAATTCACATTATTTTGTGGAATAAAGCAGCATTATTAAAGATGATCAGATGCTGTATTATAAACAAGCATCGGCAAAGTCAGGGTGTCTTGGTTAACACATGAAGGATTAGCGCATTAGGGCAGACAAGCAGGAATGAGCCAGCAGGAGTGAACAGAGAGAGCTGCAGTTGTGAAGTAGTCCCTCGGGCAGTTCATTGCAAGTGAAGGCAGAAGGATACACTTACAGCCAATGGCATTAGGTGAGAGGTGAATACGCCACTGGGCTGAGCCAAGATATGATTAACAAAGTCTAAAGCCAATGGTTCAAAGAGTCCAGGCAAATAAAATCAATGGTTGAAAAGGGCAGACCCAAAGCCAGTCTATGAATATTATCAACAATCTGTCTGTCTGACAGATGTGCTGTCAACCGCCAGATGCAAACGAGGTGTATGGCAGCAATTTGCTGAATCACACACACAAACAGAAGCATCATGCAGACATTCTGTATCCTGCTGCATGATTATAGATAACACATTCTGTGTGAATGCAGAGACTGGCATAGGGTGTATGCTCAGCGGAGAGCATGAACCATACTTTGATTAAGTGAAGCATTTCCCCGCTGCATTGGTGTTGTTATTGCTGTTTTGCAAGCCCTTGTTGAGCAAATGCTGCATTCTTTTGAGAACCCACTCCCTGGGCTCCTCTCCATGTTCAGGATACGGAGCGCACATATGCAAAGGAAACAGCAACATGGACAGAGGGGAGGAGTGTAAATCCCCACGCACCCTGTGCAAGAATGCCAGATCTCCCCCGTGCCATTCTTCCAGGGTGGGCACAGTCATCCCGTGGCATTCACACAGGGGATGGCACAGGCGCTCTGGGAACTTCAGCCCAGCTTTAAAACCCACAGAGGCACTCTACATATCCACTCCCTGTAGATAACTGGCATTCAACATGCCACTCGGGTTGTCTTGACCCTTGTGCGTACGTCATTAATGGTTGCATGCCCAGCAGCAAAGAATGTCCCTGTGCAAGCGAGTGGAGGCCATGCTTAGACAGCACCTGTGATGAAGGACCGGCGTCTCCACTGAGTAAATGGCACATAGTCCTATGTGTGTAGGGGCATGACGATAGATTACACTGTGATGTGCTGAGAAAGGCCAAAGTGCAAGTTAAGGAATAAATAAAGACTATTAAAGGCTTCCATGAACATGTTCTTGTGAAGCACAGCAGGCTGCACTGTCCTATTTCAGTTGGTGGGTTTGCTACCCAGCTACATTCAGTTTGTGGGATTCTGTCTGCAACACCATGCTATCTCGACCACGCGCCCAAGTGGAGCAAGCAGCTCCCACAACTACTGCCTGCAATGCAAAGTGAGGTTACCTGAGGTATACACAAGAGCCGCCTCCTTGGAGTGGAGGCATGCATGGTGAGAAGAGGGTAGGCATGACCCAATAAGAATCATTTAAATGATAAAGATGTGTACATATGTCAATGGGCCAGCCGTCAGTTATGGTATTTGCCCTGAAGAGCAGCCACAGTCAGGTAGCAACACAGCATACTCCTCAGATGCACACTCATCATACACACCACACAGACAGGTCATCTTAGACATGGCACACGCACTGTCAGAGTGCAAGCATGCACCTCACATCAAGGCCTTTCACAAGTGGCTTCATGTTCCGAGGTCATCTGAGCTCAACTGTTTTGTTCTTTATATCTCTCTCCTCATCCCACAGAAAGTTTACCATTTCAGTTCTGCTTCTTGTGGAACAATATGGATGCTACAGGAATGTGTGGCCTGAAGGCCACTGCAGACATCATACAGCCTTCTGCCGTATTGCTTGAGAGTGTTGATCCTGGACACCGTCCTCTGTCCTGTGTGGTCGCGGGGGGCTGGCAGCTCTGCTGAAGGTCTTCCCCTGTGGCAGGTCCTGCCCTGTGTTCCTAACGGCAGCAGCTTCATCCGATTCATTCCCATTGGTGTATGAGCCTGCCACATGTTGGAAGGCAGGGGGTGATGGGCACACCAGGGATGTGGCTGGCATTCCGTGAGAGGTTAGGTACTCGGAGCCCGTGAACATGGTGGAGGTAGAGATTGGTGAGCAGCGAGCAGGAATCAGCAGTTGTGAGGTCTCCGCGTATGTCGGAGAAGAACCCAAAGCAAGATGGCTCACATCTGACGGTCTAACTGTTGACGTGTACAGATCGCCCTCCAGCTTCACAGTCTGAGGAGTACAAGGTGCATAATGTGCCAGACCACCTTCCACCTTTACAGGATGTGGGGAATATGGTGTGGGGTATGTCACTATTGGTCCTAAAAGGTGACTCTGACCACTACAAAACTGGCCACAAGCTAGATCCAGAGTTCTCACTCCATCAGATACCCCATCTGGTCTGGGGCTGGCCTGAGGTGGAGATATCCCTTTCCTCTGGGAGATCTTGGGCTCACAGGAATAGCTGGACAGAGACTGGGGCGGCCGAGATGGACTCGCGGGGAGTACTTGGTGAGACATCATCAGGGAGGAGCGATGTACAGAGCCTGGAGATTGGCTGAGAGAATCTGGGGGTAAAGGAAAGGAGACACGTGAACAATCAAGAGGCAGCAGACACAACATATATGTAGGAAACAAAAATGCTCTGGAAACTGAGACAAATGGAAGATTCAAACATCACAGATAACAAAATACAGCTCATGAGACTGAACTTAAAAGGAAAGGCTTGGGGGCATGGGGCCTTTTGTGCACTGTCCCTGTGCTTCTCAGCTCCTTGCATCATCATAATGGTTGACCTTGGAATCTCACTCTGATCAGGAGGTCTTGTGTCATGGGTCCTCTCATGTTTGTTATATTTACTTGCAGCAGAGTGTTCTGCTCTGCTTGTGACAGGGAGGCATGCCAAGAATTCACCATAACCATTGCGGTAGCTGATTGTAAATGACTGGTATCTTATATGGTGGTTGCATCCCTAGTGGGAATAGCGCCTGCTACCCCCTTCGCTCCAACCCCCTGCCCCATTTAAAATGTGTGCAAGCCTCTTAACTGGGACTCTGCATGACCACCGCATAAGTGATAACTTTTGGAAGAACACAGTTTGTCTACCGGTTTCTGGCATTCCAGCCGTCTTCAGCCTGGCTTGCTTGAATCCAGTGGTGTGGAGAGCATGGGACTCACGTCTGAGCATACCCAGCCCACTCGCGGTGACAAATGCAAAAACAACAGTTGATGGACAATGTTATACATTCACCCCAGTACAGAGATCTGGGCCTGAATCCATCGTTATTTTGCACTCCACACCACCCCAGTTCAGACATGGCCATATGCAACTCAGTCTGACCCTGTGCCTCATGGGAACAGTCCAGCCCGAACTGCCAAGCCAAGCCTTCCCTGGACCGGAAACAAGCTTCCGAGGACCGGTTTCTGGCATTCCAGCCGTCTTCAGCCCGGCTTGCTTGAATCCAGTGGTGTGGAGAGCATGGGACTCACGTCTGAGCATACCCATCCCACTCAGGGTGACAAATGCAAAAACCACAGTTGATGGACAGAATGCAGAATAATGTCATACATTCACCCCAGTACAGAGATCTGGGCCTAAATCCATCATTTTTTTGCACTCCACACCACCCCAGTTCAGACATGGCCATATGCAACTCAGTCTGACCCTGTGCCTCATGGGACCAGTCCAGCCCGAACTGCCAAGCCAAGCCTTCCCTGGACCGGAAACAAGCTTCCGAGGACCGGTTTCTGGCATTCCAGCCGACTTCAGCCCGGCTTGCTTGAATCCAGTGGTGTGGAGAGCATGGGACTCACGTCTGAGCATACCCAGCCCACTCGCGGTGACAAATGCAAAAACAACAGTTGATGGACAGAATGCAGAACAATGTTATACATTCACCCCAGTACAGAGATCTGGGCCTGAATCCATCGTTATTTTGCACTCCACACCACCCCAGTTCAGACATGGCCTTATGCAAATCAGTCTGACCCTGTGCCTCACGGGAACAGTCCAGCCCGAACTGCCAAGCCATGCCTTCCCTGGACGGAAACAAGCTTCCGAGGACCGGTTTCTGGCATTCCAGCCGTCTTCAGCCCGGCTTGCTTGAATTCAGTGGTGTGGAGAGCAGGGGTTTAGGCCCAGATCTCTGTACTGGGGTGAGTGTATGACATTGGTCTGCATTCTGCCCATCAACTGTGATTTTTACGTGGGGGAGTGGGCTACCTTGTTCTGGATTCTCTAGTGCTGAAGCTCTTGGACAAACACTTGCCACTGAGTACAGGTGTGGACTTTGTTGGTAGCTACTGTGTTCCTCACCCTCCCTTTCATGTTTCAGATGCTGCCTATTCTTTCATCCTGCCTGCAGATGATGATGAAGCCTACTATTGTAAGGTCCTACAGTTGAGAAGACAGAGAAGGATACCTCTGTATGCACCATTCTGAGTGTGAGTTAGCTCTAGGGGGCGCCCTAGTGGCTTGCATGAAGATGTCCCTTTATAGACAATGGCCCAGGCAATGGTCACCTGCTCAGACCTGAGACAGACTTCCACACCCCCATCAGAAGTAACCCACTACTGAATAAGAGAAAGCCAGCACAGAATAGTTAATTGTGATGTTACTTGGGGCTACAGCCTTGTATTCCGCTGAGCTGTAAAAACAACAGTTGATGGACAGAATGCAGAACAATGTCATACATTCACCCCAGTACACAGATCTGGGCCTAAATCCATTGTTGTTTTGCTCACCACACCACCCCAGTTCTGACATGGCCATATGCAAATCAGCCTTGAACCTGTGCCTCATGGGAACAGTCCAGCCCGAACTGCCAAGCCATGCCTTCCCTGGACCGGAATTAAGCATCCTAGGACCGGTTTCTGGCTATCAGCCATCTTCAGCCAGGATAGCTTGACTCCAGTGGCGTGAAGAGCACGGGACTCACGTCTGAGCATACCCGTCCCACTCGGGGTGACAAATGCAAAAACAACAGTTGATGGACTGAATGCAGAACAATGTCATACATTTACCCCAGTACAGAGATCTGGGCCTAAATCCATTGTTGTTTTGCTCACCACACCCCCCCAGTTCAGACATGGCCATATGCAAATCAGCCTTGACCCTGTGCCTCATGGGAACCGTCCAGCCCGAACTGCAAAGCCATGTCTTCCCTCGACCGGAATTAAGCATCCTAGGACCGGTTTCTGGCTATCAGCCATCTTCAGCCAGGATAGCTTGACTCCAGTGGCGTGGAGAGCACAGGACTCACGTCTGAGCATACCCGTCCCACTCGGGGTGACAAATGCAAAAACAACAGTTGATGGACAGAATGCAGAACAATGTCATACATTCACCCCAGTACAGAGATCTGGGCCTAAATCCATAGTTGAGCTGTAGTTACGTTCTTTCTCGGGGATCAGTGTCTGCATTGCAACATTTCTGGTCAAGCAATTTGGGTGGGCCTCTGTCAGGGTGACATGAACAAACCCACTAAGGACACAAAAATGGACCAAGAGGAGGTCCTGCCCACAACACACAGCAGCACCTTGCCCCTGCTCACACGTCAAAGATAATAGGCAATACCTACAACAAGGACTGCTTAGCGCCAATGAGTCCCCACTGGGTCTGGATATCTGGCCTGACAGTATACAGGAGAATATTGTGGTACTAAGAAAAGTCAAAAAGAGATCCTGACCACAAATAGCGAAGGCAAAAAGTGTTCAGATAGTTATCAAGTCCGCCTAAAGAGAGATTCAATTGGTAAAATGCCCAGATTAAGTAAAATTGCATTGGTACAAAGCTAATCTGGGGACAGGTTGCATTGGTACTAAGCATAGCCAAGAATGACTCCCAGTAGCACAAAGCGAATAATTGATCCCAGTAGCACAAAACCAAGAATTGATCCTAGAAGCACAAAACCAAGAATTGATCCCAGCAGCACAAAGACAAGAATTGATCCCAGAGGCACAAAGCCAAAAATTGATCCTAGCAGCAAAAAAACAATAAATGACCCCAAAAGCACAAAGCCATGAATTGATCCCAGCAGCACAAACACAACAAATGATCCCAGTAGCGAAAAGCCAAGAATGGATCCAAGAGACAAAAAGCCATGAATTGATCCTAGCAGCAAAAAAACTATAAATGACCCCAAAAGCACAAAGCCATGAATTGATCCCAGCAGCAAAAAAACAATAAATGACCCCCCAAAAAAAAGCCATGAATTGATCCCAGCAGCATAAACAGAACAAATGATCCCAGTAGCACAAAGCCAAGAATGGATACCAGAGGCAAAAAGCCAATAATTGATCTTAGCAGCAAAAAAACAATATGCGATCCCAAAAGCACAAAACCAAGAATTGATCCCAGCAGCACAATACCAACAATTTCTCCCAGATGCACACATCCAATAATTGATCCCAGTAGCACAAAGCTAAGAATTGATCCCATCAGCACAAAACCAATAATTGATCCCAAAACACAAAGCCAGTCATTGATCCCAGTAGCACAAAGCCAAGAATTGATCCCATCAGCACAAAGAGAAGAATTGATCCAGTAGCACAAAGACAAGAATTGATTCCAGTAGTACAAAGCCAAGAATTGATCCAGTAGAACAAGGCCAATAATTAAAACCAGAAGCAGAAAGCCCAAAATTGATCCAGTAACAATAAGTCTAGAATTGATCCCAGAGGCACAAAGCCAACCAATAATTGCTCCTAAAAGCACAAAAACAAGAATTGATCCCGGTAGCACAAAGCCAAGAACTGATCACAGTAGCACAAAGCCAAGAATTGATCCCAGCAGCACAAAGCCAAGAACTGATCACAGTAGCACAAAGCCAAGAATTGATCCCAGCAGCACAAAGCCAAGAACTGATCACAGTAGCACAAAGCCAAGAATTGATCCCAGCAGCACAAAGCCAATAATTGAGCCCAGTAGCACAAAGCCAAGAATTGATCCCAGCAGCACAAAGCCAATAATTGAGCCCAGCAGCACAAAGCCAATAATTGATCCCCAAAGCACAAATCCAACAATTGAGCCCAGTAGCACAAAGCCAAGAATTGATCCCAGCAGCACAAAGCCAAGAATTGATCCCAGCAGCACAAAGCCAAGAATTGATCCCAGCAGCACAAAGCCAAGGTAAGTACAGAGATCAAAAACACAAAAGGAGGAGTTTTTGCTACTGGAAGATCAAACAGAACGTAAACAATGACATAAGGATATTTCATCACCGTGAAGCCAAGGCTAGTTGAGTTCCCAGAGCGATCTCTGTGACACTAAGTAAAGCCGTAGAGAGATTACTTTGCTACAAAGGTAATTTATTGAAAATTTCCACTGACACACAGCCAATCCAAAGAGATATCGAACTGGTGCAAAGCAAAGCCTTTGAGAGATCTCTTGCTGAGATACTGTCTTTTCTAACTCGAGCCTCAGCGAGACGCCAGCTGTATTGTAACAAGTGCTGAGGATCTCCCCGTAGAGCTGTCAGGTCATCAAAAGATTACAGCTGTCCCCAGGACAAGCCTCAAAGTGCGTACAATGCTCAAAGCCATTACAGTTTGGAAAATCACGGCAGTACTGAGACACACCAAGTATAGAGCGTGCTTGTAAGACAGCAAGCGCCGCAGCAGCATTAAGGAAAGCTATCCTCATATCTCGGCAGTATTAAGTGAGGCAAAGAGGAGTATCAAACCTCAGTGGTATGAAGCTAGGCCAAGGACTGAAGCTAACTGCAATATTACAAGCCATAGATAGATCAAAGCACTGCTACAGCACACCAACAAGAGGCTAGGTCCAGGCAAAGAGCGAGCCTAGAAGTAGGAACTCTAGCCTATTCCAAGGGTGCGGAGCTGCTCAACTAAAACATTAAAGCGATAGGTAGTCATATTATGAAAAGATAAAGCCAAAACTAGAATCTCCTCCAAGGAAGCCTTCAAATTGGAAGAAAGTAGATTCCTTATGAACAAGTTCTTACCTCAATAGGTTCTTGGATCGTCTCCTCTAATGCATCGGACTCACACCTTTAAGCCCTTCAGCTGGATGCTATTGCATCTCGATATGTTCCAGTATTATTCTGCTGAGCCCATGTACGTGTAACTGTTCTTATCCTGTGAGTTCTATTTCGATAAGAGATTTTGTCTGTATTCCTATTTGACACATGTACTGCAACTGTTACCTTCCTTTCCCCACAACTGTAAAGCGCTCTGATATCCCTCGGGATCATGTTTGTGCTATATAAAACTTAATAAATAAATACATAAATTAAGCCCTGGAAGGATCCCATTGGTATTGAACCATGCACAGAACGAATTTATGCAATTATGGCACTTATCGGCAACAAGCTGGGCCATAGCGGCATCACACAAGTATCACCTCTAGCTATGAAGAGCCCCGCTGTGGAATTTCCACGTATGAGATGTGGTGTAATGGGCAGAGTTAGAGCTCCCTCAAAGAGCAGGAGAATTCTCACCATTGAGCATCAACTGATTGGAGGGAGAACTGGCGCAGCTGCTGCCTGGAGAAGGCATCTCTTTGACAATCTCTGCTGCAGCCTTTGCTGTGCTGCACTGATGCGACAATGGCCGTGACGCCTTCCCGCGTAGGATATCGGTCACCTGGGGATAAAGGAGAAGGTTGAGGAAGGGCGACAGAGATGAAGTCAGAGACAAACGTTAGAATGGAGAGAGGAGAATGGATGGCAAATGGGGAATAAACATTGGCAACAAAGTGTAGTAGGATAGAGAGGTAGAGTCAGAGAAAGGGAAGATAGTTTATGAGGACAACATGGTGTAGTGGGATAGAGTCAGAGGTTGGCAGAGGGAACTTAGTCTATTAGGGGAAAAGAGATGGATCAAAAGATATTGGGAGGCTGAGAAAAAAGGAACAGAGGACAAGAAGCGAGAAGAAGAAGGAGTGATAGAGGAAAATCGGGAGTTCAGGATCAAAACACATTGAGTTTTGAGATAAAAGAGAGACATGAGAAAACAAAGGAGTTGGTGGGAAAGATTTACAGCGATCAGCATTTATTGAAAGAGAGGGGGTATGGGAGGGGACATTTCATCTATTTATTCATTGATTGATGGCTTCCTTTGAGCAGTCTGCCAATCACAGGCAACCTCTGCGTGGCACAGGAGGAGGGATGTGGAGGGGACTCAGTGGATAGCCCCATTATTTCCTGAATTTTCTTCTCCAGGAACACTCTATCCTCTACCCACAAAGCCATCTTTGCCCACATGCGGGCTATTCTGTCCCTGTTCCCATCCCTCCTGGGCTGGTCCTTCATCTCAAGAACCTGTGGTTCACTGGCCTGTGTGCTCTCAGGATTCTCCCACAAACCACCTGGGCAATGGTAGGGACTCTGCCCCCTTATCTGCTCATCCTGTGTAGGATCTTTACCCTTTTACTCTGGACCCCACAAGGATTATGCGACCATCCCACTGTTTCTCCGAGCCAGTTCTACTGCTTATGGCTCTTGTTCTTGGGTCTGCACATCATCAGAGAGGTGTTGTGGTGTCAGTCTCTTTCCTCCCTTCCTGTCACTTACTATGCCCCAGCTGGATCCCCCAAGGATCCTGAGGGACCTCTGGCACCATCATGAACTCTGGACCTTTTATTCCGGCCCCATTTTTTCTCCCCAATCCTGGATTCTCAAAAGGATCCTGCACAAACCTTTTTGTTCCTGGCCACCATCAGCGCAGTGTCGTTGTGGTAGTTCTTGATGCTGCTGTCGGCTCCATTCTTCACCAGCGCTCGCACAATGTCGAGCAGCCCGCGGCCACTGGCAGAGTGCAGGGCGGTGTTCCCCGAGTATGTTTGGGAGTTCACATTAGCTCCATTCTGTAAAATGGTCAACACAGGAGAGTTAGCGCTGCTCCCAGAATGCAACCAACACCAAGGTTCTGCCTAAAGAGAGCTTTTGTGTCACGATACTGCACGCGACTCGCGTCCGATATCAAGGACAATACACTCATCAGCTCCACACACACACACACACACACATACACACACACACACACCCACGCACACAAACACACACCTCTTTTACAGACCCCTCCTATACCCACAGATCTGCTTCTTCCTGTTACGCCTTAGGCATGACCATGGAATATTTTCAATTAGAATAAACCATTTTGGGGAGGATATGAATCTTAAGCCGTAAAAGGTGGGTTAAAGGATCTCCAAAGGTAGCCTTATCATCAGTTAATGTCAAAGCATCGAGTGTATCTCAGCGGAGCCTGGAAGTCAATGCAGAGTTCTAACAGTGGGAACGTGTTCTCTTCGGGAGGTTAGCAAGTGCCCTGTGGGCTGAATTCTAGAGCACGTGCTGTCTTCTCATCTGCTTCTTGGTCAGTAAATAAGGTGTTACTGACAGTATATTTCAGAACTGTAGGTAGCTCTGGAAATATTGCCCGATCTGTTTTTATCTTTGCAAGACATTTCATGCCCGATTCACAAAGGAACACTGAGACAAAAGTCTAACTTTACAACTTTCGGTTTTCACAAAGGGCATTCACGAGTCGCTGGTGGGCAGCCTGGCACCCATGTCACACTCCACGGTGTGCAGACCAGCACCCACTGTACAGTCCACAGTAGGCAACCTGGCACCCATGGTACACTCCAAAGTGGGCAGCCTGGCTCCCATGGTACACTCCAAAGTGGGCAGCCTGGCTCCCATGGTACACTCCATGGTGGGCAGCCCAGCACCCAGGGCACACTCCACAGTGGGCAACCTGGCACCCATGGTGCACTCCATGGTGGGCAACCTGGTACCCATGGTACACTCCATGGAGGGCAGCCCAGCACCCATGGTACAGTCCACAGTGGGCAACCTGGCACCCATGGTACACTCCATGGTGGGCAGCCTGGCTCCCATGGTAGACTCCACAGTGGTCAGCACATTGCTGAGGGCACTAACCAGGGGGTGGCACTGCATAGGTATCTAGGTAAGAGTGTCTGGGGAGCACTGTGGTCGAGCCCGGACTGAAAGGGTCATTGGTGGGACACGGGGCGGTCAGGAAGGGATCTTCCTTCGGGTCGGGATCCCAGCACCTTTAAAAGGGATCGACATTTAGAGGGATCCAGCGGTGGGCGGTGCCAGAGCTCTGTCAGAAGCACATCAGCCCCCTCACTCCCAGCTTGAACCCCAGGCGTATGACCCCGAATGTTCACTTTGAGCATCACTCAAAATCAAAATCTAAACCTGGAGGGGACCGTGGTCCTCAGAGCACAGGGTGGAGCTCTTTGAGGAGGCAGAGGACTCACACACTGAAGATTCACAGAGAGAGGAAGGTCAGTTAATATCATATCAAATGTTCCCTCACTCTCTGAGCTCAGCAGCTGGGGGGATAGCAGTGCATTCTATGTGTGGGGACAGAGCAACCACGTGCACAGCCGCTCCTCTCACACAGCCTCCCCCTCTCACCTCACACAGCTTCCACCCTCTCTTCACACAGCTTCACCTCACACGGCCTCCCCCTCTCCTCCCCCTCTCACCTCACACGGCCTCCCCCTCTCCTCCCCCTCTCACCTCACATGGCCTCCCCCTCTCCTCTTTTTTTCACCTTTAAGGTTTTCTCACCTCCAACAGTCTATATCACATTAAGGTAATGAGCATGTTCTTTATAAGCTCCATTTCTCCTCATCTTGTATTCCGTGCCCCTCATGTTCTACCTTTACTCAGTAGTCCTATTTCTTTTCATTTCACAGACCCCCTGAGGAAGCGCACTGCTGTGCGAAATGCATTGGGGAATTTAAAACCTATGTGGACCGCATACATGATATATAAGTATTATTGATGCTCAAAACAATTACGTCGTAACTGTGCAATCATATGAAGTCAATATGATATCCAAATAAACAAATCGTTAAAAATGACGAACATCTTGGAGTAAAGATTCACCTTCTTTTCGAAATACATTGGGAATACATTGTGCACACTCTATGCTTAAGAGTACTACTAGTTTTTTCTTACTCGCAGTAAGATTTTCCCATTCTCCCCCTCTCCTCCCCCTCTCCCCTCACAGGGCCTCCACCCCCTTCTCGCACAGCTACTTTTTTTTAAGTTTTATATAGCACTAGCTTGACCCGTAAGTATCAGAGCGCTTTACATACACACAGTAAACAGCAGAAGGACATTACATTACATAGTAGGCCGGCAGTAAGAAAGCAAACCAAAGAAAAAATACAGCATGGGAGATAAATATGCAGCAGAGGGGGAGAGAGCAATAAAAAGAAACAAGTGAGAATGACACAGCCCGGTCACCACTATCCTTGAATGTCCGGGCAGAGAGGAGTCAACTCAGATATTGAGGTCTAGGTTAGTTGACGTTGGTCAGGAAAGTATTTGTTTAGGAGATGGAGTTTCAGGTCCCTTTGGAAACAGGAGAAGGAGGGGTTGCATCTGAGGACTCCAGGGAGAGCGTTCCATATCCTGGGAGCGTCGCCCGAGAACGACTGGTGCTGGGTGGTTTTATTTTCATTTTCGGAGGAATGAGAAGGAGAGAGTTGGAGCTTCTTAGCGTTCTGGATTGACCTGCTCCAGCTTGTAACTACACCTCCCTTCCATCGGAAGCCAGTTGAGGCAGTTGAGAGCTGGAGTGATGTGTTCAAATCTTTTAACTCCAGATACGAGTCAAGCGGACATGTTCAGCACTGCCCTCGGAGGGGCTAGGCACCTCACACAGCCTCCCCCTCCCCTCCCTATCCCCCCTCAGCCGGCCCCCACCCTCTCCTCACATATCTACACCTCACACAGCCTCCCCCTCCCATCCCCATCTCACCTCAGCCGGCCCCCACCCTCTCCTCACATATCTACACCTCACACAGTCTCCCCCTTCTCCTTACACAGCGTCTCCTTACACAGACCCACCTCACACCTCATTCACAAACTCATCTTACACAGCCTCACCTCCGGGTGACTCACCCTACACAGCCCACCTTACTCATACTCACCCTAATGAGCAGGGCCACCATGTCCACGGAGCTGTTCTCCACCGCATGTGTCAGCGGAGAGCGTCCACTCTTAATGTCCTGAAAGGAGAGAAGAGAACAGGATGAAAAGGACTGAGGTACTCCTGCTGGGGTAACTTACTACACATTCACCTTGCAGTAATCCTTCTGATGCATTAACATGCCATACCTTCGACTAACACACAGCGCGACTGTGGACAGCCTTCAGATGCAGTAACACACACACCATGACTGCAAGCCCCCGGCTGCAGTAACACACACACACCATGACTGCAAGCCCGGGCTGCAGTAACACACACACACCATGACTGCAAGCCCCCGGCTGCAGTAGCACACACACACCATGACTGCAAGCCCCCGGCTGCAGTAACACACACACACCATGACTGCAAGCCCTCAGCTGCAGTAACACACACACCATGACTGCAAGCCCCCGGCTGCAGTAACACACACACACCATGACTGCAAGCCCCCAGCTGCAGTAACACACACACACCATGACTGCAAGCCCCCGGCTGCAGTAACACACACACACCATGACTGCAAGCCCTCAGCTGAAGTAACACACACCATGACTGCAAGCCACTGGCTGCAGTAACACACACACAGCATGACTGCAAGCCCCGGCTGCAGTAACACACACACACCATGACTGCAAGCCCCCGGCTGCATCTCAGAGATGTGACTGCAAGCCCCCGGCTGCAGTAACACACACACACCATGACTGCAACCCCCCAGCTGCAGTAACACACACACACCATGACTGCAAGCCCCCGGCTGCAGTAACACACACACACCATGACTGCAAGCCCTCATCTGAAGTAACACACACCATGACTGCAAGCCCCCGGCTGCAGTAACACACACACACCATGACTGCAAGCCCCCAACTGCAGTAACACACACACACCATGACTGCAAGCCCCCGGCTGCATCTCAGAGATGTGACTGCAAGCCCTTGTGTGTGTTGCAGCACAGGCGCATGTGGATCAGTCGTTGCTGTATTGCACACGGTGCAATGCTGCATTCTCAGTCTGAACTACTGCTTCCAGCATGGCCACTCTCTCTACTCACCACTGCATCGATGTCCGCTCCCTGGTGCAGCAGAAACAGGACCAGGTCGGGGTCCAAGGCCTCCACCGCCACGTGCAGAGGGGTGAACCCTGAAAACGTCACAGGAGAAGGGTCTTGTCAGCGAGGATGACTTCACTTATGACGCACAGACATTCATACATTACTACATACACCGAGGCCTGTACCTCCAGAGCAGGGGCCCGAAGAGCCCCAGACCAGGGGTGTCCTGGCCCTTCCTAGGCCCAAAGGGTCTCAGAGGCTGCTCCAGTGCTGTTGCTGAGGTTTGGGGTCAGGCTACTTTACTGGTAGTGCAGGAACAACGCACTGCTGGAGTGTGTCGGAGAACTGAAGAACACTAGCAATGTGTCATTACCCAGGGGTGAGTCCCGTGTGAAAAGACCTGCGTCAATCCTTATTCTCATAATTTCCCTACGTCACTTCTATGAGATTTTGTTTACGAGGGAACGCCCACCCTGCATACATTATACCTGATGCAGGTGTAATGTAGCTCAGGGGTTTATTGAGTGATACAGCTGCCTAGATGCGTCACTTTGAAAATAGGGCGCAGTGCTGTGCGTGGATTACGCCACCGCAGTGTACCAAAAAGTAACGTACCGGTGGCGCAAGCCCTTTATAAATAAGGGTCTGAGTTTTCGTCTAATAAATGACCACCCGCCCTGGGGTTTCAGCCACCTTAGAATGACCGCTCCTCTCAGGGCACTGATGACCACCCACCCGAGGGCTGCAGTCACTACAGAGACTGAGCTCTCCTCTCATCCCAGAGCTGACCACCCACCCGAGCGCTGCAGTCACTACAGAGACTGAGCTCTACTCTCATCCGTGATACGACCACCCACCCGACGGCTGCAGTCACTACAGAGACGGAGCTCTCCTCTCATCCCAGAGCTGACCACCCACCCGAGCGCTGCAGTCACTACAGAGACTTTGCTCTCCTCTCATCCCAGAGCTGACCACCCACCCGAGGGCTGCAGTCACTACAGAGACTGAGCTTTCCTCTCATCCCAGAGCTGACCACCCGCCCTAGGGCTGCAGTCACTACAGAGACTGAGCTCTACTCTCATCCGTGATACGACCACACACCAGAGGGCTGCAGTCACGAGAGAGACTGAGCTCTCTTCTCTTCCCAGAGCTGACTACCCACCCGAGGGCTGCAGTCACTACAGAGACTGAGCTCTCCTCTCATCCCAGAGGTGACCACCCACCCTAGGGCTGCAGTCACTACAGAGACTGAGCTCTCTTCTCATCCGTGATACGACCACCCACCCGAGGGCTGCAGTCACTACAGAGACTGAGCTCGCTCATCCCAGAGCTGACCACCCGCCCTAGGGCTGCAGTCACTACAGAGACTGAGCTCTCCTCTCTTCCCAGAGCTGACCACCCACCCTAGGGCTTCAGTCACTACAGAGACTGCTCTCTCCTCTCATCCTTGATATGAACACCCGCCCTAGTGCTGCTGTCACTACAGAGACTGAGCTCTCCTCTCATCCCATAGCTGACCACCCGCGCTAGGGATGCAATCACTACAGAGACTGAGCTCTCTTCTCATCCGTGATACGACCACCCACCCGAGGGCTGCAGTCACTACAGAGACTGAGCTCTCGTCTCTTCCCATAGCTGACCACCCACCCTAGGGCTGCTGTCACTACAGAGACTGAGCTCTCCACTCATCCCATAGCTGACCACCCGTGCTAGGGATGCAGTCACTACAGAGACTGAGCTTTCTTCTAATCCCAGAGCTGACCACCCACCCTAGGGCTGCTGTCACTACAGAGACTGAGCTCTCCTCTCATCCCATAGCTGACCACCCGTGCTAGGGATGCAGTCACTACAGAGACTGAGCTTTCTTCTAATCCCAGAGCTGACCACCCGTGCTAGGGCTGCAGACACTACAGAGACTGAGCTCTACTCTCATCCGTGATACGACCACCCACCCGAGGGCTGTAGTCACTACAGAGACTGAGCTCTCGTCTCTTCCCATAGCTGACCACCCTCCCTAGGGCTGCAGACACTACAGAGACTGAGCTCTACTCTCATCCGTGATACGACCACCCACCCGAGGGCTGTAGTCACTACAGAGACTGAGCTCTCGTCTCTTCCCATAGCTGACCACCCTCCCTAGGGCAGCAGTCACTACAGAGACTGAGCTCTACTCTCTTCCGTGATACGACCACCCACCCGAGGGCTGCAGTCACTACAGAGACTGAGCTCTCGTCTCTTCCCATAGCTGACCACCCACCCTAGGGCTGCTGTCACTACAGAGACTGAGCTCTCCACTCATCCCATAGCTGACCACCCGTGCTAGGGATGCAGTCACTACAGAGACTGAGCTTTCTTCTAATCCCAGAGCTGACCACCCACCCTAGGGCTGCTGTCACTACAGAGACTGAGCTCTCCTCTCATCCCATAGCTGACCACCCGTGCTAGGGATGCAGTCACTACAGAGACTGAGATTTCTTCTAATCCCAGAGCTGACCACCCACCCTAGGGCTGCAGACACTACAGAGACTGAGCTCTACTCTCATCCGTGATACGACCACCCACCCGAGGGCTGTAGTCACTACAGAGACTGAGCTCTCGTCTCTTCCCATAGCTGACCACCCTCCCTAGGGCAGCAGTCACTACAGAGACTGAGCTCTACTCTCTTCCGTGATACGACCACCCACCCGAGGGCTGCTGTCACTACAGAGACGGAGCTCTCCTCTCATCCCAGAGCTGACCACCCACTCTAGGGCTACAGTCACTACAGAGACTGAGCTCCTGTCTCTTCCCATAGCTGACCACCCACCCTAGGGTTGCTGTCACTACAGAGACTGAGCTCTCCTCTCATCCCAGAGCAGACCGCCCGCGCTAGGGATGCAATCACTACAGAGACTGAGCTCTCTTCTAATCCCAGAGCTCACCTCCCACCCTAGGGCTGCTGTCACTACAGAGACTGAGCTTTCCTCTCATCCCAGAGCTGACCACCCACCCGAGGGCTGCAGTCACTACAGAGACGGAGCTCTCCTCTCATCCCAGAGCTGACCACCCGTGCTAGGGAAGCAGTCACTACAGAGACTGAGCTCTCTTCTAATCCCAGAGCTGACCTCCCACCCTAGGGCTGCAGTCACTACAGAGACTGAGCTCTCCTCTCATCCCAGAGCTGACCACCCACCCTGGGGCTACAGTCACTAGAGAGACAGAGCTCTCCTCTGTTCCCAGAGCTGACCACCCTCCCTAGGGCAGCAGTCACTAAAGAGACTGAGCACTCCTCTCATCTCAGAGCTGACCATCCACTCTAGGACTACAGTCACTACAGAGACTGAGCTCTCGTCTCTTCCCATAGCTGACCACCCACCCTAGGGCTGCTGTCACTACAGAGACTGAGCTCTCCTCTCATCTCAGAGCTGACCACCCACTCTAGGACTACAGTCACTACAGAGACTGAGCTCTCGTCTCTTCCCATAGCAGACCGCCCGTGCTAGGGATGCAATCACTACAGAGACTGAGCTCTCTTCTAATACCAGAGCTGGCCACCCACCCTAGGGCTGCAGTTACTGCAGAGACTGAGCTCTCCACTCATCCCGGAGCTGACCACCTACCCTAGGGCTGCAGTAACTATAGAAACTTAGCTCTCTCCTCATCCCAGAGCAGACCACCCACTATAGGGATGCAGTCACTACAGAGACTGAGCTGTCCTCTCATAACGGAGCTGCCCACCCATCCTAGGGCTCTGGTCACTACGGAGACGGAGCTCTCCTCTGATTCTTTGGGCCTCCGTGTTTATGCACAGTCTACAATTATGCACTGAGGGCCCTTGTGTTTATGCACAGTCTACAAGCATGCACTGAGGGCCGCTGTTTTTATGCACAGTTTACACGTATGCCCAGAGGGCCTCCGTGTTGATGCACAGTCTACAAGTATGCACTGAGAGCCGCTGTGTTTATACACAGTCTACAAGCATGCGCTGAGGGCCCTTGTGTTTATGCACAGTCTACAAGTATGCACTGAGAGCCGCTGTGTTTATACACAGTCTACAAGCATGCGCTGAGGGCCCTTGTGTTTATGCACAGTCTACAAGTATGCACTGAGGGCCTCCGCGTTGATGCACAGTCTACAAGTATGCGCCGAGGGCCCTTGTGTTTATGCCCAGTCTACAAGTATGCACAGAGGGGAGAAGTGTGGCTCACTGGTTAGAGCAGGCAGACCCTGAAGCAGAGGTCAGACCCGGGACCAGGGTTCAATTCCCGACGCGGCAGGGTCTTGAGCTCAAATGTCCACGGACTCGATAATTCTCGCTTCGGTGCCTGACCTAATCATGGGTTCACACTCTGCAACTCTGGGCATTAAGCTTGCTTAATCTCCACAACGGCCCCCCCGCGGCGGGATGCTTGGCTTTCACCTTGGGGATGCCCTGTAGGGGCTACCTCACAAGGAAAAGCCAGGACGGGTTCCCAAGGCAAGCGCGGAGATACCCCTTCGGGGGTCGATTCTGGCGCTATATAATAATAATAATAATAATAATAATAATAATAATAATAGGGCCTCTGTGTTTATGCACAGTCTACAATTATGCACAGAGGCCCTCTGTGTTTATGCATAGTCTACAAGAATGCACTGAGGGCCCTTGTGTTTATGCACTGCCTGCTTGTACATACTGAGGGCCTCATGCAGTGTGTTTTATGCACAGCCTGCACGTATACCCCCACCGCGTCTGCCCTCTTGATGCACTGAGGGCCGCACTCACCTTGGTAGTTCCTGCTCTCCAGGTCCAGGGCCTCCTGTGATTGGCTGATCAGCTCCTGCAGGCACTGCAGGCTGCCGTGCTCACACGCCAGGTGGATGGAGGTCTGACCATGGCGGTCCAGGGCCATGGGCGAGGCTCGGTGTCTGACCAACAGGCCGGCCACTTCCGGCTGCTTTGTGATCACTGCCAGGTGAAGAGGCGTCTGGGAAATATACAAAGAGTCAATCAGACACGACGACAACAGGGGTAATGTACAAAGAACATCAAGTGATAGACAATGACTACTGGAGAAGGCAGCACAGGCAGGCACTGCTGGAGGATGTACTCTGCAGGGACAACGCTGACAGGCACTGCTGGAGGATGTAATCTCTGCAGGGACAACGCTGACAGGCACTGCTGGTGGAAGCTGTCACTGCTGGGGGGTCCTACGGCACTGACAGGCACTGCTGGAGGAAGCTATCACTTCTGGGAGCCCTACGGCACTGACAGGCACTGCTGGAGGAAGCTGTCACTGCTGGGGATCCTAAAGCGCTAAGGGCACTGCTGGTGGAAGCTGTCACTGCTGGGGGGTCCTATGGCACTGACAGGCACTGCTGGAGGAAGCTATCACTTCTGAGAGCCCTATGGCACTGACAGGCACTGCTGGAGGAAGCTATCACTTCTGGGAGCCCTATGGCACGTACAGGCACTGCTGGAGGAAGCTATCACTTCTGGGAGCCCTATGGCACTGACAGGCACTGTTGGAGGAATCTATCACTTCTGGGAGCCCTACAGCACTGACAGGCACTGCTGGAGGAAGCTGCCACTGCTGGGGATCCTAAAGTGCTAAGGGCACTGCTGGTGGAAGCTGTCACTGCTGGGGGGTCCTACGGCACTGACAGGCACTGCTGGAGGAAGCTATCACTTCTGAGAGCCCTACGGCACTGACAGGCACTGCTGGAGGAAGCTTTCACTGCTGGGGGTCCTACGGCACTGACGGGCACTGCTGGAGGAAGCTATCACTGCTGGGGGTACGAGGTCATTGACAGGCAGTACTGGAGGAAGCTATCACTGCTGGGGTCCTACGGCACTGACGGGCACCGCTGGAGGAAGCTTTCACTGCTGGGGGTATGAAAGCTCTGAGGGACCTGCTGGAGGAAGCTTTCACTGATGAGGGTACCAGGGCACTGACAGGCACTGCAGGAGAAAGCCATCACTGCTGGGGGTACGAGGGCATTGACAGGCACTGCTGGAGGAAGCTCTCACTGCTGGGGTCCTACGGCATTGACGGGCACTGCTGGAGGAAGCGTTCACTACTGGGGGTCCTAGGGCGCTGAGGGCACTGTTGGAGGAAGCTATCACTGCTGGGGGTACGAGGGCATTGACAGGCACTGCTGGAGGAAGCTCTCACTGTTGGGATCCTACAGCACTGATGGGCACTGCTGGAGGAAGCTTTCACTG
Organism: Lissotriton vulgaris; assembly: GCF_964263255.1. Lineage (NCBI taxonomy): Eukaryota > Metazoa > Chordata > Amphibia > Caudata > Salamandridae > Lissotriton > Lissotriton vulgaris. Next base: position 1,772,861,095 of record NC_141695.1, on the reverse strand, counting down.
CTGGGGGTCCTAAAGCGCTGAGGGCACGACTGGAGGAAGCTATCACTGCTGGGGGTCCACGGAACTGACGGGCACTGCTGGAGGAAGCTATCACTTCTGGGGGTACGAGGGCATTGACAGGCACTGCTGGAGAAAGCTCTCATTGCTGGGGGTATGAGGACATTGACAGGCACTGCTGGAGGAAGCTATCACTGCTGGAGTCCTACGGCACTGACGGGCACTGCTGGAGGAAGCTTTCACTGCTGGGGGTCCGAAAGAGCTGAGGGCACTGCTGGAGGAAGCTATCACTGCTGGGGGTACGAGGGCATTGACAGGCACTGCTGGAGGAAGCTCTCACTGCTGGGGTCCTACGGCACTGATGGGCACTGCTGGAGGAAGCTATCACTGCTGGAGTCCTACGGCACTGACGGGCACTGCTGGAGGAAGCTTTCACTGCTGGGGGTCCGAAAGAGCTGAGGGCACTGCTGGAGGAAGCTATCACTGCTGGGGGTACGAGGGCATTGACAGGCACTGCTGGAGGAAGCTCTCATTGCTGGGGGTATGAGGACATTAACAGGCACTGCTGGAGGAAGCTATCACTGCTGAAGTCCTACGGCACTGATGGGCACTGCTGGAGGAAGCTTTCACTGCTGGGGGTCCGAAAGAGCTGAGGGCACTGCTGGAGTAAGCTTTCACTGCTGGGGGTCCTAGGGTGCTGAGGGCACTGCTGGAGGAAGCTTTCACTGCTGGGGGTACGAGGGCATTGACAGGCACTGCTGGAGGAAGCTATCACTGCTGGGGGTGCGAGGGCATTGACAGGCACTGTAGGAGGAAGTTCTCACTGCTGGGGGTACGAGGGCATTTACAGGCACTGCTGGAGGGCGCTATCACTGCTGGAGTCCTACGGCACTGACGGGCACTGCTGTAGGAAGCTTTCACTGCTGGGGGTCCGAAAGAGCTGAGGGCACTGCTGGAGGAAGCCTACAGCACTTCTGCAGGAAGGTGTCACTGCTGGGGGTTGTGCTGTGGCCCGACTTTGTCTCCCTACAGTGGATGGGTGTGGTACACCAACGAGGACAATGCTTGGGGTTCAACCCCGCGCTGCACCCCATCTCCCCGTGTGCGAGCTTTGACCTTGTGATGTCACCCTTGGGTGCACCCAAGAGTAGCAGATGGTGCCTCCTTGGCCAGGAGCCATGAGTGCTTGTTGGTTAGCAGTGCCTGCGGGTGGTCAGTGCCTGTCAGTCGTCAGTTCCCGCTGGTTACCGATGCCTGTAGTCACTGGTATCCGTCAGTTATTATTACCTGTCAGTCAATCCCGGGGGCAGGGGCACTGGACCTCCTTCACGCTCCTAGCCCCCCTCCCCTTGGCAGCATGGCCGAGGGACTCTTTCATTACAACATGGATGCCAATCAAGGTCTTAGCTCAGGCAAATCCAAGAAATCTTGTCATGCACAAGCCAAGGTGGAGGGAACTCCATCACCTCCTTGAAAAAGCAGCAGATGAAACGAGCACCACTCAGCGCTAGAATGACAGCACCGGATGGCTTGATAGTGAATACGTAGGCTTTCCTGTTTTCAGTTTCTATTTTTGGTAAATTCTGGTGTTTTTTTGCGGTGATTTTAATACCTTAAAAAACTGTGGTTATCAGTGATTACACATTTTTGCGCCATTAAAAACAACAGAAACTGTGTTTTTCCGGTGTTTATGGAACTTTTTGCTTTTATTATCGCCTGCTTTCTGCACGGATAGTGCATGGTATATAGACAGTGTACGTACGGTGATTTTTTACAAATCAAACTCATCCTAGTACACCATACAATACTTCTTCAGGGAGTCTTTGGTCAAGTGCACTCGCTCTTTCTGTCCCATGTCAACTTTTATCTGTGAAAAGACCCTGTCAACACTGGCACTTCAGACAGGCAACACCAAAACAGCCAGTACACAATTTGCTAACTCTGGCCACTGGCATAGCTTTCCATGCCAATACTGGTGCACCTGAAGATTGTGATTCTCTGCGACAGGTTCTGCAACATGTGCGTTGAACTGGCCACATATGCCCTCAGAGTTATCGAAGCAAAACCAAAGGGGATGATGGACGGAGTGTTGAACATTGCAAGCACTCACCCCCAGTCAACTGATCTGGGTTTAATCCATCATCATTCTTTAGCTCACTCCGCCACCCCAGTTCAGACATGGCCATATGCAAATCAGTCTGACCCTGTGCCTCATGGGAATAGTCCAGCCCGAACTGCCAAGCCATGTCTTCCCTGGACCGGAAACAAGCATCATGGGACCAGTTTCTGGCTAATCAGCCGTCATCAGCCAGGCTAGCTTGAATCCAGTGGCAAAGTGAGCAAGGGACCCACATCTGGACATACCCTACCAACTTAGTGAGAACAAACCCCTGTATCTTTAGACCAAACACCACAAAACTGAAATAAGGAAGAAACCATATCTTAATGACATCCCTAAACAACAAAAGTCAAACAGAATAATGATAGCCCAGTCTTTCTTACTGCTACCTTATATAACAAAGTTATATTGTATTGGCCCCTTCACGAAGAAATACAAATAACTCTTTCACTCTCCTTTTCCTTTCTTTAAATAGCATTTAGTTTGTGGTTGTGCAGGCGATTTTACAGTGTTTATATGTTTACACTGGAGAGGGCTGTTTCCCTTCCGGTGGGGTTTTATCAGTTATTATAGGTTTAAACCTAAACCATACAGCCTATGAATACGGCACCCCGCCTGTTTCTAGAAGATCTAATATTGAGATGAGAATGGAGCCAAATTGCCTGGAAATTCACAGGAGACGGGCTGGTCCTCATCATCAGCACGGCGACACACCTAACCAACGCCCTAATTATAAATATTACTATTGTGGAAAATGCTCCCAAGACAAGCATTAGCATCTCTGCTTCAAGTCACGTCTGGCAGTAATAAATACTGAAATGAATGAACACAAGGACCTCTTGATGCAACGGAAGATACACAAACTCCAAAAGGATGTCTGCTGGTTAGACGTGTCAGTCAGTCTCTAGTGTCTTTGTTGCAAACTCATCATATGTCCTGGGCACCACTATTTTTTGCTGACTTATACTGGCGGTAACTGACTCCGACTGTGTCCTGGGCACTGCCTAACCAGGCCAAGGACCAGTGCTTTGGTGAAAACATACTCAGAATTTGGTGAAAACGCCTACATACACTAGGGTAAACTTACCATTGGCATGACCTACCCTATAAGTCCCTAGAACGTAATATGGCAGGGGGATTCAAACTACCTACAAGTCCCTAGTATAGAATAGGGCAGCCCTTCCTGCACTTGCATGTGTGCCCTGCTGAAGCTTGAGTATTATAGACAAAAACGGTCCTAGACGTTGATTCAACATATGCAATGTAAACATAAATTAAATATGCATTTCACTTCTGATCACCATCCGATTAAATCTGTTATGGTTAATATAAATGAAAGCAAAACAAACATATTAGCCCGAAATATTTGTTGATGCAAGAAATCCACACCTGAAACAAAAAACTGTGTCTCACCAAGTCCGGGAGACTCTACTATTTAATATACACTTAGAAAAACAGCATGATAGGCTTTTGCAAAGTAAAAAATCACAGTTATTTACACAAGGGGTTCATTGTCAATTGGCGTGCACAGATAAGAGTGATAGTAAGTGCTCGTGTGTGAAAAGCGACCAAAGAGGTCAGTGAGAGGATATAATACAATAAAGCTTTTTGGACAGAAACTAAGGTTCAATCCTTAGTGTAGAACATGGGTGAGCCTGCCCTTTGCATTCGCAAAAAATGTAATTCTTTCTTGCTGGCACGTAATTGAAAAAATTTTCCGCTGCACCAGGTAGTGCTCACAGAACATAACCAGGTGGAGAGTGTCCTGTGTGGAAAAGCAATCACAGGTACAAGGGGGAAAATTTTCTGGAGTGCCCCATTCTGTATGCGAGCCAAGAACAAGGTGGATCAGGTTAAATCTGAACCTTGTGAGCAGGAAGCGATGGTAAGGCTTTGTGACATATTTTAAATAGGGTTCCATAGCTGTAGATGTGGAAAGTTGAAAAAGTGATCTCACCGTAGGTTTACAAAGTTCAGCCGATTCTCTTTCACATTCCAACAAAGTTCGAAAATGCTGCTTCACCCACTTTACATCCTCTTTTTTAACATTTTGTGGTAGAGAGTACATTTCCGGGCGCCCTAGCCTCGCGCATGCCGCTCTAACATACGCCAGCCACGGTATATTATGAGCTTTGTCCAGAGACATACAATCTTTAAGGATGCAATGATTCAGACTGATTTCCTCATTTGTCCAGGTTTTAACCCAGCATAATACTGGAGACATTTTTAGGAGATCAGAAACATATCCCATGCCTATTTCATTGTGGATTGAATGTGTGGGAGAAGATTTCGGAAGTGACAACAAGGCCCGTATAAAATTGTTTTCAGCGATTTGTATGCCTGGGGTTGAAACGTAGCCCCATATGTCTGCCCCATAGGATGCGATTGCCACGCATTTGGCTCTGTAAATCCTGGTCGTGGCTTCCATAGGTCTCGAGCCCAGTCTTTTGGAAAAACTCAGAAGTGCTGTAGTGGATCTAATGACTCCATTCTCCTTAAGTTTCATTTGTGGCTTCCAAGTTCCTCTCTCGTCAAAAGTGACGCCCAGATAACAAAAGAAAGGGACCCTCGAGATTGGCGAGTTGTTACAGCTGAAGGATCTAATCTTCATATGTTTCTTTCGTGAGCCTACGACCATGACATGGGATTTAGTGGTATTAATCTTTAGGTCGAGGGCTTCCATGAAGAGGCCAAAATGGTCCAGAAGTCTTTGCAAGCCAGTGCCGGTCCGAGCTATAAGAACAGCGTCATCCGCGTATAGGAGGACCGGAATAGGTGACCCCCCCATACGCGGCATGTCCAAGGTGGCTGAGTTCAAAGATTTCCCCAAGGCATTGATGTACAGTGTAAAGAGGAGAGGGGCCAGGATGCAGCCTTGTCTGACCCCTCTCCCTGATCTGAACTTTGCTGTACACCTTCCATCCCTCGTTGCCCTAACAGACGCAAACAAATTTAAGTGAAGGTCATGCAGAAAACTAACCAAGGTGGTATCCAAACCCAGATTTCGTAAAATAGACCATAGTTTTGAACGATTGACCAAATCAAAGGCGGAAGATAAATCCATAAACCCCAAATAAAGAAGCCCCCCCTTCACCACGGTGTATTTGCTAATGATTAGATGAAGGTTTAAACATTGATCCATTGTCCCTCTATGTGCCCTGAAGCCATACTGTAAATCTGAAAGGATCCCGCTCTCCTCCAGCCAATCCCCCAGTCTATGCAAGATGACTCTGCCTAAGATCTTGACGGCAGAGTCCAGCAGGGAGATTGGCCTATTGCAGGCCGGGTCCCCCCTGTTCCCTTTCTTGAATATAGGCACAATTATGGAGGTGGACCAAGAAGCTGGGAAGCCAGCTGTGGGAATCGCATTAAAAACGTTGGTTAAACTCTTTGACCAGAATTGTGGGTACTGGATATAGAGATCTGCGGGAACCCCATCGGGTCCCGGGGCCTTGTGTTTACTAGTATCTCTTATCGTCCTTTCGACCTCCATGGTGTTAAACTCCATAACCAAGTTGGATGGGTCATGGGTATTGGCAGGTGAGGCAGGGACTGAAGATTCATAGATTTTTTCAAAATGGGCTAGCCATCTGTTGTCCTCTATGACACAGTCTAAATCCGATGTCCCATTGTCAGAGAAGAAGGGCTGATTTACAATGGCCCAACATTTTTTACTGTCTCTCAGCACATCCACAGATAAAAGGCTATCCCAAGAAGTGAAATGTATATTCAATTTATGTTTACATTGCATATGCTGAATCAACGTCTAGGACCGTTTTTGTCTATAATATTTGATACCCAGGGCCTTTGACCCCCTGTTAATAACGCTGCCGAAGCTTGAGGTCAGGTTAAAAGCTGACCTGTGTTGCAGCACTGCTCTTATAACTAAATTCACTGCAAACTCGACTTTTGGTGTTTGGGCCACTGAATTATTGATAAAAGCAATATGTTGGCATATTAGATACCCCCAGTGTCTTCCCTAGGTATCCCAGGGGTGGGGTCTGGTACTTATAAAGAGGACACTTATAAAATATGCTTTATATGCCCGGTAGATAGAGAAATTGCACATTTCACTTCCCTCATTGCTGTAAAGTGCTTCCAAAAATCAACGTTTGTGCTACGAGCACTGTGGAGTGAGGATCTACATTATGTTTGTATATTCAGGACCCCTAGGTCTCCCCTAGGTGTCCCAGAGGTGAGGGCCCTGTAGATATAGGCAGGATGCTAAATAAAAGCTGTTTTACAGCCCCTGGTGCTGGAGAAATCGGATCTTTCATTTCCCACTGTAGATCCCCAGCCACATTGGTTAATATTGCAATAGTTTATGAATTCATAATTAACGCAGGGGACAACTGACAAATATAATTCAAGGACTTAGGGGAATGGTACTGATAAATCCAACAATATGCTGTTGTTGAATTTATCCCAAAATGTACAGAAATTACGTTATATGACTTTCTTGTCTTTGAGCCAAAATTCAGCCTTCCTGCCCGCTTCCCTGATTGGTCCGAGTGAACAGGATTAGCCTGGCTGCTTTGATGAAGCGATAAGTGGCTCATGTAGGGAGAGGCTGTCTGGGAGGAGGGGGTTCAGCTACACAGGACTGGCAGATCAGGGGGAGGGGTCGTAAAGAATGAAGCTTCAAAGGACACATAGGATAGGCAGAAAAGACCAGGTCCATCAAAGACAGGAAGGGGCAGATGCCAGTGGGAGGGAGACCATGGAGATGCGCCATCCTGGAGGGGGTTTAACCCACTCTTGCCTCTCTTCTGAGACATCAGCCATATTGAAGTTTGGAAGAACAGTGCTCCGTGGGAGGCCATTGTGCCCCACTTTGGAGGAAGTGCTCGTGCTCTGGGGTGTTGCCCTGCACCTCATTGGACAGGAGCGCCCTTGTGTGTGACCCCAGAGAACACTGAATAAGTCTCTGAGAGGGGCAGAGCCTCTCTGCTCTGCTGCTTGACCCTGAGAGGAGGATTGCCGCGCTGGAAACTTGATTTGCACCCCCAGGCCCTGCATTCTGACTGACTGCGCCCGCTGCATTATCTGAACTGCAGCCCCTTAGATGTGCCTTGTCTCAAGAGGAATAGAGACGGGCTTCCTGCAAGCTACAGGTTAACAGAGCGCACCAGAACCACCTCCACCAAGAGCCTCTGCCTGGAGTTCATCCAGTGGACTTCTGAGGGTTTCGGCCGGGCACATTGTGTAAATTGTGGTCCCAAACTTTACAGGGATGTTGGAGCTTCCAGATGCTCAGATTGTGTTTGCACCCTCAAGAGGAACTTCAGGAAGAAGTTCCAGAAGTTTGAAAAAGTTTGGAGCAACTTTGGAAAACAACTCCATGAGGTGACTAAGGGCCATATGTATCAACATTCCGTTTTGCGATTCCTAAATAGCGATTTTTAAGAAATCGCTATTTAGAAATCGCAAAATGGTATGTATGTAGAAAATCGCTTCTTCTTAGCAATTCCTTAAAATTCCATAATTGCGATTAGCAAATTGCTAATCGCAATTAAGGAATAATTTCCCATTCATTTCTATGGGCCAGGGGGCCCATAGGAATGAAGGGGAAATTGCAAATCACAATTTGCTAGTCGCAAATTGTGAATATTTTCAAGGGTGCAGGAGTGTCTCAAGAACACCCTGCTGCACCCCTGAAAATGACATGTGTGCGCATATGGCGCACATACATGCCTTAAGGGCATGTATGAGCGTCACATGGCACCTTTTGATTTTTAAAATAATGCTTTTTTGAAAGAATTCGCAATTTACCACCAACTAGAAGTTGGTAGTAATTTGTGATTCCTTAATGGCATTTTGGAATGTTTTTTTCCTTGATACATTGCATTTAAGGAATCGCTAAATTTGCAATTCCTTAAATGCAATCGCAAAATAAGGAATGGCAAATTTAGCGATTCCTTATTTTGCAACAAAAATGTTTCATACATACCATTTAGCAAAAATGGGTTCGCAAACGCCGGAATTCTGCGAATTTCGGCGTTTGTGAACCCATTTTGCCTGGTACATACGGCCCTAAGTGCCAGGAAGTGTTTATTCTTTAAAATGTCCGATCTCAGGTCCCTGCATTGGATTTGTTTTTGTTTTGGAGTCATTTTTAAGAAAAACACATTTCCAAATGTTAAAAATTGGTGTTGGGCTTTATTGTGTGCTGTGTCTTCTTTATTTACTAAATGTGTCTTTTAAATGCTTTACACACCTGTCTCTGAAGTTAATCCAGCCTTCTCTAACTCAATGTCCAGCAGTCTGTCTGTGGTTATTGTTGAACACTTGCTTCTACTGGACCTGTTGGTCTCTGATGTCGTCTCTTACAGTGTCTGTCGGTCTTTCACTGCGGTCTGATGCTCACCTGTGGCTGGCAGTCCATTGTATCTGTTGATCTGTCTCTGATGGCTGCCAGTCACTGGTGGAAGGCTGTCTATGGTATTTGTTAATATTTGGTGTCTGTCTCTGTTTCTGCCGCTCACTGGTGTCTGTCTGTCTGTCTGTCTATGGCATCTGTTAATCTTTGTTTACTCTCTCCGGTGTCTGCAGGTCACTGGTGTCTGTCTGTCTGTCTGTCTATGGCATCTGTTAATCTTTGTTTACTCTCTCCGGTGTCTGCAGGTCACTGGTGTCTGTCTGTCTGTCTGTCTATGGCATCTGTTAATCTTTGTTTACTCTCTCCGGTGTCTGCAGGTCACTGGTGTCTGTCTGTCTGTCTATGGCATCTGTTAATCTTTGTTTACTCTCTCCGGTGTCTGCAGGTCACTGGTGTCTGTCTGTCTGTCTATGGCATCTGTTAATCTTTGTTTACTCTCTCCGGTGTCTGCAGGTCACTGGTGTCGGTCTGTCTGTCTGTCTGTCTATGGCATCTGTTGTCTTTGTTTACTCTCTCCGGTGTCTGCAGGTCACTGGTGTCTGTCTGTCTACGTATCTGTAGCTCCTCGGTGTCTGACGGTCTCGGGGGGCGCCGCGGTCTCACACACAGTGACCACATCCTGTTCCTTCTCCTGGTGATGACGCGTGTGCAGCAGCTCACACGGCGGCCGTGCTGCGCTGGCGGGAAGCGCTGAGAAGCTCTCGGAGGCTCCACGCCCTGGGAGGGCCGGCGGCGTCTACGGTAAAAACACTGCACTGCTGGTAAAGAAGGGGGGGGAGGGGGCTCGAGTGCATGTTCGAATATAGCGCCGTCCCCAGGGGGCTCAGGGCGCTTGTTCTTATCATGCGGATGCGTGACTATAGCGCCGTCCCCAGGGGCTCGGAGCGCTTGTTCTTATCATGGGGATGCGTGACTATAGCGCCGTGTCTGCTGTGCTGTACCGCTGCACACTGGCGTCAGCCTGTTTTCTGATACTCAAGATTTTACGAAAAATAAAGCCTTATCTTTCAGAAGGAAATCTCAGGACGGTGTCATGGCACTTGTTATAGCACACCTGGACTACTGCAACAGCCTCTATCTGAACGCCCCAAAACAGCATATTAACAGGCTTCAGATCGCACAAAATGCGTGAAACCAGTATGGCCTTTAAACCCTCAATGGAACAGGCAAATGTTTAAATGGGGTATTCCTGGGAAGACTCTTCGGTCTGCTGCTCCACCTGAGGAATGATCTAAGGCCCGGAACAGCCTGCCGCTCCACCTGAGGAATGATCTAAGGCCCGGAACAGCCTGCCACTCCACCTGAGGAATGATCTAAGGCCTTGAAAAGCCTGCCGCTCCACCGGAGGAATGCTCTAAGGCCCGGAACGGTCTGCGCTTCACCTGAGGAATGCATTAAGGCCCAGAACGGCCTGCGCTCCACCTGAGTAATGCTCTGAGGCCCGGAACGGTCTGCGCTCCACCTGAGGAATGCTCTAAGGCCCGGAATGGTCTGCGCTCCACCTGAGGAAAGCTGTAAGGCCCGGAACGGTCTGCGCTCCACCTGGGGAAAGCTCTAAGGCCCGGAACGGTTTGCCGCTCCACCTGAGGAATGCTCTAAGGCCCGGAACGGTCTGCCCTCCACCTGAGGAATGCTCTAAGGCCTGGAACGGTCTGCGCTCCACCTGAGGAATGCTCGAAGGCCCGGAACGGTCTGCGCTCCACCTGACGAATGCTGTAAGGCCCGGAACGGTCTGCGCTCCACCTGAGGAATGCTCGAAGGCCCGGAACGGTCTGCGCTCCACCTGACGAATGCTGTAAGGCCCGGAACGGCCTGCCGCTCCACCTGAGGAATGCTCGAAGGCCGGAACGATCTGCCGCTTCACCTGAGGAATGCTCTAAGGCCCGGAACGGTCTGCACTCCACCTGAGGAATGCTCTAAGGCCCGGAACGGTCTGCCGCTCCACCTGAGGAATGCTCTAAGACCCGGAACGGTCTGCCCTCCACCTGAGGAATGCTGTAAGGCCTGGAATGGCCTGCGCTCTACCTGAGGAATGCTCTAAGGCCCGGAACGGTCTGCGCGTAACCTGAGGAATGCTCTAAGGCCCGGAACGGTCTGCGCACCACCTGAGGAATGCTCTAAGGCCCGGAACGGTCTGCGCTCCACCTGAGGAATGCTCTAAGGCCCGGAACGGTCTGCCGCTCCACCTGAGGAATGCTCTAAAGCCCAGAACGGTCTTCCGCTCCACCTGAGGAATGCTCTAAGGCCCTGAACGGCCTGCCGCTCCACCTGAGGAATGATCTAAGGCCCGGAACGGTCTGCCGCTCCACCTGAGGAATGCTCTAAGGCCCGGAACGGTCTGCGCTCCACCTGAGGAATTCTCTAAGGCCCGGAACGGCCTGCCGCTCCACCTGAGGAATGATCTAACGCCCGGAATGGCCTGGGCTCCACCTGAGGAATGCTCTAAGGCCTGGAACGGTCTGCGCTCCACCTGAGGAATGCTCTAAGGCCGGAACGATCTGCCGCTCCACCTGAGGAATGCTCTAAGGCCTGGAACGGTCTGCGCTCCACCTGAGGAATTCTCTAAGGCCCGGAACGGTCTGCCGCTCCACCTGAGGAATGCTCGAAGGCCCGGAACGGTCTGCACTCCACCTGAGGAATGATCTAAGGCCCGGAACGGTCTGCGCTCGACGTGAGGAATGCTCTAAGGCCGGATCGATCTGCCGCTCCACCTGAGGAATGCTCTAAGGCCTGGAACAGTTTTCTGCTCCACCTGAGGAATGCTCTAAGGCCCGGAACGGCCTGCGCTCCACCTGAGGAATGCTCTAAGGCCCGGAACGGTCCGCGCTCCACCTAAAGAATGCTCTAAGGCCCAGAACGGTCTGCGCTCCACCTGAGGAATGCTCTAAGGCCCGGAACGGTCTGCGCTCCACCTGAGGAATGCTCTAAGGCCCGGAACGGTCTGCGCTCAACCTGAGGAATGATATAAGGCCCGGAACGGCCTGCCGCTCCACCTGAGGAATGCTCTAAGGCCCAGAACGGCCTGCTCTCCACCTGAGGAATGCTCTAAGGCCCGGAACGGTCTGCGTTCCACCTGAGGAATGCTCTAAGGCCCGGAACGGTCTGCGCTCCACCTGAGGAATGCTCTAAGGCCCAGAACGGTCTGCGCTCCACCTGAGGAATGCTCTAAGGCCCAGAACGGCCTGCAGCTCCACCTGAAGAATGATCTAAGGCCCGGAACGGTCTGGCTCTCCACCTGAGGAATGATCTAAGGCCTGGAACGGTCTGCCGCTCCACCTGAGGAATGCTCTAAGGCCCGGAACGGTCTGCGCTCCACCTGAGGAATGCTCTAAGGCCCGGAACGGTCTGCCGCTCCACCTGAGGAATGATCTAAGGCCCGGAACGGCCTGAGCTCCACCTGAGGAATGCTCTAAGGCCCGGAACGGCCTGCACTCCACCTGAGGAATGCTCTAAGGCCCGGAACGCTCTGCCGCTCCACCTGAGGAATGCTCGAAGGCCCGGAACGGTCTGCGCTCCACCTGAGGAATGCTCTAAGGCCCGGAACGGCCTGCCGCTCCACCTGAGGAATGCTCTAAGGCCCGGAATGGTCTGCCGCTCCACCTGAGGAATGCTCTATGGCCCAGAACGGCCTGCGCTCCACCTGAGGAATGATCTAAGGCTCGGAACGGTCTGCTCTCCACCTAAGGAATGCTCTAAGGCCCGGAACGGTCTGCCGCTCCGCCTGAGGAATGCTCTAAAGCCCGGAACGGTCTTCCGCTCCACCTGAGGAATGCTCTAAGGCCCTGAACGGCCTGCCGCTCCACCTGAGGAATGATCTAAGGCCCGGAACGGTCTGCCGCTCCACCTGAGGAATGCTCTAAGGCCCGGAACGGTCTGCGCTCCACCTGAGGAATTCTCTAAGGCCCGGAACGGCCTGCCGCTCCACCTGAGGAATGATCTAACGCCCGGAATGGCCTGGGCTCCACCTGAGGAATGCTCTAAGGCCTGGAACGGTCTGCGCTCCACCTGAGGAATGCTCTAAGGCCGGAACGATCTGCCGCTCCACCTGAGGAATGCTCTAAGGCCTGGAACGGTCTGCGCTCCACCTGAGGAATTCTCTAAGGCCCGGAACGGTCTGCCGCTCCACCTGAGGAATGCTCGAAGGCCCGGAACGGTCTGCACTCCACCTGAGGAATGATCTAAGGCCCGGAACGGTCTGCGCTCGACCTGAGGAATGCTCTAAGGCCGGAACGATCTGCCGCTCCACCTGAGGAATGCTCTAAGGCCTGGAACAGTCTTCCGCTCCACCTGAGGAATGCTCTAAGGCCCGGAACGGCCTGCGCTCCACCTGAGGAATGCTCTAAGGCCCGGAACGGTCCGCGCTCCACCTAAAGAATGCTCTAAGGCCCAGAACGGTCTGCGCTCCACCTGAGGAATGCTCTAAGGCCCGGAACGGTCTGCGCTCCACCTGAGGAATGCTCTAAGGCCCGGAACGGTCTGCGCTCAACCTGAGGAATGATATAAGGCCCGGAACGGCCTGCCGCTCCACCTGAGGAATGCTCTAAGGCCCAGAACGGCCTGCTCTCCACCTGAGGAATGCTCTAAGGCCCGGAACGGTCTGCGTTCCACCTGAGGAATGCTCTAAGGCCCGGAACGGTCTACGCTCCACCTGAGGAATGCTCTAAGGCCCGGAACGGTCTGCGCTCCACCTGAGGAATGCTCTACGGCCCAGAACGGCCTGCCGCTCCACCTGAAGAATGATCTAAGGCCCGGAACGGTCTGGCTCTCCACCTGAGGAATGATCTAAGGCCTGGAACGGTCTGCCGCTCCACCTGAGGAATGCTCTAAGGCCCGGAACGGTCTGCGCTCCACCTGAGGAATGCTCTAAGGCCCGGAACGGTCTGCCGCTCCACCTGAGGAATGATCTAAGGCCCGGAACGGCCTGAGCTCCACCTGAGGAATGCTCTAAGGCCCGGAACAGCCTGCACTCCACCTGAGGAATGCTCTAAGGCCCGGAACGCTCTGCCGCTCCACCTGAGGAATGCTCGAAGGCCCGGAACGGTCTGCGCTCCACCTGAGGAATGCTCTAAGGCCCGGAACGGCCTGCCGCTCCACCTGAGGAATGCTCTAAGGCCCGGAATGGTCTGCCGCTCCACCTGAGGAATGCTCTAAGGCCCAGAACGGCCTGCGCTCCACCTGAGGAATGATCTAAGGCTCGGAACGGTCTGCTCTCCACCTAAGGAATGCTCTAAGGCCGGAACGATCTGCCGCTCCACCTGAGGAATGCTTAAAGGCCCGGAACAGTCTGCCGCTCCACCTGAGGAATGCTCTAAGGCCCAGAACGGCCTGCGCTCCACCTGAGGAAGGATCTAAGGCCCGGAACGGTCTGCGCTCCACCTGAGGAATGCTCTAAGGCCGGAACTATCTGCCGCTCCACCTGAGGAATGCTCTAAGGCCCGGAACAGTCTGCCGCTCCACCTGAGGAATGATCTAAGGCCCAGAACGGTCTGCCGCTCCACCTGAGGAATGCTCTAAGGCCCGGAACGGCCTGCGCTCCACCTGAGGAATGCTCTAAGGCCCAGAACGGCCTGCGCTCAACCTGAGGAATGATCTAAGGCCCGGAACGGCCTGAGCTCCACCTGAGGAATGCTCTAAGGCTCAGAACGGTCTGCGCTCCACCTGACGAATGATCTAAGGCCCGGAACGGTCTGCGCCCCACCTGAGGAATGCTCTAAGGCCCGGAACGGTCTGAGCTCCACCTGAGGAATGTTCTAAGGCCCAGAATGGCCTGCACTCCTCCTGAGGAATGATCTAAGGCCTTGAACAGCCTGCGCTCCACCTGAGGAATGCTCTCTGGCCCGGAACGGTCTGCGCTCCACCGGAGGAATGCTCTAAGGCCCGGAACGGTCTGGTGCTCCACCTGAGGAATGCTCTAAGGCCCGGAACAGTCTGCCACTCGGAACGTTCTGCGTTCCACCTGAGGAATGCTCTAAGGCCCGGAACGGTCTGCCACTCGGAACGTTCTGCGCTCCACCTGAGGAATGATCTAAGGCCCGGAACGGCCTGCGCTCCACCTGAGGAATGATCTAAGGCCTGGAACAGTCTGCGCTCCACCTGAGGAATGCTCTAAGGCCGGAACGATCTGCCGCTCCACCTGAGGAATGCTCTAAGGCCCGGAACGGTCTGCCGCTCCACCTGAGGAATGCTACAAGGCCCGGAACGGTCTGCCGCTCCACCTGAGGAATGCTCTAAGGCCCGGAAAGGTCTGCGCTTTAACTGAGGAATGCTCTAAGGCCCGGAACGGCCTGCTCTCTTTACCTGAGGAATGCTTCAAGGCCCGGAACGGTCTGCGCTCCACCTGAGGAATGATCTAAGGCCCGGAGCGGTCTGCGCTCCACTTGAGGAATGCTCTAAGGCCCAGAACGGCCTGCGCTCCACCTGAGGAATGCTCGAAGGCCTGGAACGGTCTGCGCTCCACCTGAGGAATGCTCTAAGGCCCGGAACGGCCTGCGCTTCACCTGAGGAATGCTCTAAGGCCCGGAACGGTCTGCGCTCCACCTGAGGAATGCTCTAAGGCCCGGAACGGTCTGCGCTCCACCGGAGGAATGCTCTAAGGCCCGGAACGGTCTGCCGCTCCACCTAAGGAATGCTCTAAGGCCCGGAACGGTCTGCCGCTCCACCTGAGGAATGCTCTAAGGCCCGTAACGGTCTTCCGCTCCACCTGAGGAATGCTCTAAGGCCTGGAACGGCCTGAGCTCCACGTGAGGAATGCACTAAGGCCCAGAACGGTCTGCGCTCCACCTGACTAATGATTTAAGGCCCGGAACGGTCTGCGCTCCACCTGAGGAATGCTCTAAGGCCCGGAACGGTCTGCGCTCCACCTGAGGAATGCTCTAAGGCCCAGAATGGCCTGCGCTCCTCCTGAGGAATGATGTAAGGCCCGGAACGGTCTGCGCTCCACCGGAGGAATGCTCTAAGGCCTGGAACGGTCTGCGCTCCACCTGAGGAATGCTCTAAGGCATGGAACCGCCTGCGTTTCACCTGAGGAATGCTCTAAGGCCCGGAACGGTCTGCGTTCCACCTGAGGAATGCTCTAAGGCCCGGAACGGTCTGCGCTCCACCGGAGGAATGCTCTAAGGCCCGGAACGGTCTGCCGCTCCACCTGAGGAATGCTCTAAGGCCCGGAACGGTCTGCCGCTCCACCTGAGGAATGCTCTAAGGCCCGGAACGGTCTTCCGCTCCACCTGAGGAATGCTCTAAGGCCCGGAAAGGTCTGCGCTCTACCTGAGGAATGCTCTAAGGCCCGGAACGGTCTGCGCTCCACCTGAGGAATGCTCTAAGGCCCGGAACGGTCTGCGCTCCACCTGAGGAATGATCTAAGGCCCCGAACGGTCTGTGTTCCACCTGAGGAATGCTCTATGGCCCGGAAAGGCCTGCACTCCACCTGAGGAATGCTCTAAGGCCCGGAACTGCCTGCGCTCCACCTGAGGAATGCTCTAAGGCCCGGAACGGTCTGCGCTCTACCTGAGGAATGATCTAAGGCCCGGAACGGTCTGCACTCCACCTGAGGAATGCTCTAAGGCCTGGAACGGTCTGCTGCTCCACCTGTGGAATGCTCTAAGGCCCGGAACGGTCTGCTGCTCCACCTGAGGAATGCTCTAAGGCCCGGAACGGTCTGTGCTCTACCGGAGGAATGCTGTAAGGCCCAGAACGGTCTGCCACTCAGAACGGTCAGCGCTCCACCTGAGGAATGCTCAAAGGCCCGGAACGGCCTGCGCTCCACCTGAGGAATGCTCTAAGGCCCGGAACGGCCTGCGCTCCACCTGAGGAATGCAGCCGATCTCCTCTCGTTTAGAAGGGGGCTGAAGACTTGATTGTTCACTCATTGACTTAATTTCTCCGCTAACCAGTGGGCAGTGCAGGGCACCAGGACACCTCAGGGTAATCGTTGCGCTCTAGAAATCCAGTTAACATAACATAACTTGCTACTCTGATTGGTTGTCGGATACCTTCAGAGTATTAGTTCCTACCAAAAATCAGTGTTCATTTAGGAAGGAATTCAGGGCTCCTTGGTTCACAGAAGCCCTGAGGCTCAAAAAACAAGCCTGCTGAAAGGCAAGATAGATTTGGAGGAGAAATGACAATGAGCCGATGAGACAGGCATACAAGTGGGCACTAGCCACAAACAAAGACCTCATCACGAAGGAAAAAAGCAGGTATTTTACTCAGTTCATAGGTAGGGCCTCCATCTCTTTGAAAGAACTATTCCTAGTTGTTCAGAGACTCACGACCCTCTCGAATAAGACTAATTCCTCTAACAGTCAAGCCTGTTGTGATGCCCTTGCAAACGCCTTTAAAGTTAAAGAGAAAGTCAATGGGATTTTGAAGGATTTTGGTAGTTGGAACCCTCATCCTCCGGTATCCCTTAAGAGGAGGCGTCCAGTTAGCTGTTCGCGTACCCATTTTTCTGCCACCACACCAGAACAAGTGAGTTCTTTACTTTTACAAAGCAAATCTGGTTCCCCTCATGACCCCTGCCCGGTAAAGATCTTGAACTTGGTTCCAGACATCATTGCAAGGAACCAATCACATATTTTTAATAGTATGTTTGCCATTGGTACCTTCCCTTCTGTCTAGAAACAGTCTTCTATCCTTCCCTTCTAAAAAAGTCCACTTAAAATATTAACGACACTTCGAATTGCCGTCCAATTGCACGTTTACCTCGCCCCGCAAAAATGTGTGAAAAGATAATGAATTTTGAGCTACCTAAATACATTCTAGATACCAGCTTCTAGACACCTCTCAGTTTGGCTTCTGACCAGGGCATAGGACAGAAAACGCCCTGGTCAAGGCAACGGAAGAAGAGAGGAAGGCAGTAGACGGTGGAGGTTCAGCAGTTATGATCTTATTGGGCCTCTCTGCTGCCTTCGATGCTGTGGATCATACAACTCCCATCGACTGGTTAGAGGAAATAGGGGTGAAGGGGTCGCGCTCCAGCTTCTCTCCTTTTTTCTCAGAGACAGATCACAAACAGTAGCATTTGGGAAATGTAATCCTCACCTTTTTCCCTGCCATGAGGAGTCCCTCAGGGGTAGGCTTTAAGCCCAATACTCTTTAATATTTATATTGCGTAACTGGCCCTTCTCATTAGAAGCTTCAATATGGAGGTAACATCCTCCGCTGATGAAACTCAGTTGATAATTATGGCAGCCAATAATGACTCGTCAGGCCCCCTAAGATGCCGTAATTGCATCAAGGCAGTCTGTGACTGAATGAGGGGGCACTGCCTGAAGCTTAACTCAAGTAAAACCGAGATCATTGTGTTCGGGAACCCTTCTCCTGCCTGGAGCCACTAATTGGTGGCCTGAAAATCTGCCCCAGCCCCCTCTTCCCGTCACAAAAGCTACGTATTTAGGAGTCTTTTTTGATGACAAACTGAATATGAGTGTGCAAATCTCTGCCACATGGTCCTCAGCTTACTATATCCAAAAAATAATCAGGAAAATGATTCCATTTATCCTGGATAGCCACAGGAAAACCTTAATCACTGTGCTTGTCCTTCCGAGGTTGGGCTAATGTAATCGTCTCATTTTAGAAAACACATGACACGTCTTCAGTCAGTCCAAAATGCTGCGGCGAGATTGATTCTTAAACTTCCCAAATTCCACTCCATCACGCAGGCACTGCGCAAGCTTCACCGCTTCCCATGCGCAGTCGGGCTAAGTTTAAAGCCCTCTGCTTGGCCCACAAAGGAATGCATGACTCAGGGCCGACTTCCTTCGATCAGCTTTAAGCGCTGTAAGCCTAATCGAGAACTCAGATCGGCCAAAACTAACCTCTTAGATGCCCCTAAATTAAAAAAGATGCAATGAGGTGGCAGAGGTATAGTCCTCAACACGGTCGAACTTTGGAACAGCCTCCCACCTCATCTCAGAGCAATCCCCTCACTAACATCCTTCAGGAAGGAGCTAAAGACATGGCTATTTAACATCTAGGAATCAACAAGAGAGAGAGGGAAACAATATATATAGGAACACTCTTGGTCCCCCAGTCAAGTTAATGAAAGCAGCAAAAGAGCGTGCCTTCTCACTAGAAGAGCGAGCATGAAGAATCTAATTAGATTCTTTAGTAGGCCCTCCCTCACCAACCTAGTTGATGACATGCTTCATCATAGGGCCCCACCAGGAGAGCCGAGTGCCTCCCCAGTGTGCTTCAACGCCAGAATTACTGAGGAGCAGTTCATGAATTGTGTGACAAGGGAATGTGAATGTGAATGTGGTGGTTAAAAGTGTATAGATTGTGTCCAAAAAATAATTTATTAGATGGCAAATCTGACACAGATTGTGTGAGATAAAACAGCTGGATAGATTGTTCAGCTATATCCCATTATGTGGGGTCGACATGTTTCTGCCTAGGTACTAATATTTATCGGGCATTCATCAGGACCAACAATATGTACCTCAGCGGTATGGGCGCGCTAAGGCCCACCCTAACCAGAGGACGTGAAATGTGAAAAATTAAAAACCGAAAAATGCAATTCAACATTTGTCAGGGGTTGCTCTATTTAGAGAAACCAGATTGCACACGAGGTGTAATTATCGGTAATTGCGCTTGACGCCGCTAAGGCGTTCGATCAAGTAAATTGTTTTTTTTAAAGGCTCTCGTACAACACCTTAATTTACGGATATGCTTTACTAATTCTTTGTTATCCCTGTATCATCCCCCCACTTCCTGAGTCTTGGCTAATGGGATTCTAACTCAGTCTGTCACAGTTATGCGTGGGACAAGGCAAGGGTGCCCTTTGTCTCCCTTGTTGTTCGATTTGTATATAGAACCCCTTGCCTGCAGGATTAGAAACGCAGAAAAGATCCCCCCTTTTGTTTTGGAGGGGTGGTCTAAGAAAATAGGGCTATATGCAGACGATATAATCATTTATACCCCTAAATTACAGCAGTCAATCGGGGGTCTATTAGAACTGACCAAGGAGTTTGGGGCCGTTTCAGGTTATCAGATGAATGAAGACTGAGATCATGACTTGGAACCTAAATACGGTAGGGGTAGTTTGCAAAGCTGAGATAAGATATTTGGGGGGTGAGGATCACACATAACATTGGAGAACTTACTAAAGTCAATTTTTTAAAGATAAAAAGGGAAATAATTGCTACTCTTCAAGGATGAAAAAACAACAAGTGATGGACCGAATGTGGATCAATGTCACACATTCCCCCAGTCAAAAGATCTGGGCCCGGATCCATCGTTTTTTTGCAAACTTTCGGTCCATCACCTGTTGTTTTTGCAAACTTCGGTCCATCACCTGTTGTTTTTGCAAACTTCGGTCCATCACCTGTTGTTTTTGCAAACCTTCGGTCCATCACCTGTTGTTTTTGCAAACTCGTTTCGGTCCATCACCTGTTGTTTTTGCAAACTCGTTATAAGTGTACTGGGGATGCCCAGACGTGGGTCCCAGGCACTCCACACCACTGGAGTCAAGCTAGCCCAGGGTGGTGTGGAGTGCAAAAAAACGATGGATTAGGACCCAGATCTTTTGACTGGGTTGAATGTGTGACATTGATCCTCATTCGGTCCATCACCTGTTGTTTTTGCAAACTCTTCAAGGATGGGCACAACTCCCGCTCTCCCTGTTTTGTCGTATGAATTTGGTAAAGATGGTGATCTTGCCAAAGCTGACTTTTTTGTTTTGAAACAATTCCCCTGGCGTTTAAAAAAGATTGCTTTAATAGGTTACAGAGCGAGATCAGCTCTTTTTTATGGGCCTCGAAAGGGTCTCGTTTGTCCTCGAAAAAGTTACGAAGAAAAATATTAAGGGAGGGATTGGCAGGCCCTGACTTTCAGATTTATTTGTCGGCGGTTTCAACTATTGGGAAACTGTTCAGTGCAATGCTCAAGAGCAGTAACTCTAATGAACACAGCTTTTTGTACAAGTTTGCTGATCCAAGGTTTTTTAAGAAGGTCAGGCTCAAGACTTTGCGAGATTCGGCAGAGCTTTGGTTTAAAATCAGGAGGCTATTAAAAATCCCATATTATAGTCATATGGCCTCGATCTGGGATGCTCCAGGGTCACCTCTCTGGTCAAAAGACGCACTGGCTATTCCATTAAGAGAGGCGGGTCTCAAGTGTTGGGGTGAATTATTCCCAGATGGTAAGCTGATTGCCTTGGGGCAAGGTGAGCTGATCTGGGGTCGGAACTTTTCAAAATTGAAATACTTGCAGATGCAGAGTTGGGCAAGCAAAACGGACAATGCTGTCGGAGTTCAGAATGAGTTTGAAGGAAAGCTTTTTTCAGATTGCTCTTTCAAAAAAGAAGTAGCCCTTTGGTACTGGCTGATACTCGAGATGGAAGACGGCCCATTTCTAGTTCCTGAGGTCCTGTGGGGTGAATGCTTGCCAGACATCGCTTCGGAGAATCAATGGCAAGTAACTATGGCTATGTTATATAAAATAGTTAAATCTGCAAATTTAAGGCGGAATCATCTGTTTACGATCCACAGGGCGTATTGGTCACCTCGCAGACTTTCGAAATTTAAGACCGGTGGTGTCGTGGATTGCCCCAAATGCAAAAGCCCCAACGAGGACGATCTGCATATGTTCGTGTTTTGTCAGAATATCAGAGAATTTTGGGTGACCGTAAGTAATTGTTTGTCACAAGTTTCAGACCAGAAGATTGAGGTAAACCCTAAATTAATTATAACTGGTAGAAACGATTTGCAAAGTAAGGGCACTGACGATAAAGCTGAACTCATTTTTTATGCTATTTTGTAGGTCCGGAGGGAGATCTGTAAATGATGGGTTTCGCCAGTATCTCCTACAGCTTTGGATTGGTTGCGAGCCATGGGACACATTGCCAAATTGGATACTTTGGATCAGACAAAGAAAATATGTAGATTTTGGTTACTCTTTTTGTCACGTTTTGGGTGAGGAAGCAGAATTAGGTTGGGATTGGTTAGTTAAAGAATATAAATCCAATGATTAATGCCTTCGCCTATCTCTTACCCAGGAAGTTGGTAGATAAGGTGGCTGCGTTCTAGAGGAAGGCTCTCTATTGCCTGTCTGGTACAGAGAATGGAACACGTAACGAAAAGAGTTTCTTCACTCGAAGTAGCGTTGCATAGGCCTTTTTCTCCATAGCTGGTATCGGTTTCGGTTTAGTAATGGGTGGTGAGAAGGCTAATGAGGTAAAAATAAAAACAAAATAAAAAAAAAAATTGGTGTAATTATTAATTACACCATGGGTCTCGGAAGGGGGTGGGACAAATATAGCACACCGCCGACGTTGCCAGGCACCCGCTCGGTACCTGATCCTACCCTTGTGAACCGGACGCCGTCGATTTAACATCTAAACAGCACCTAGCATGCCTCTCAAACAGCGCCAAGACACCTTTGTGGTAATTGCGCGCTTTAAAAAACTCTTAACATAACATAACATGGGTATGTGTGAATATAGCGCCCTCCTCAGGGGACTCATGGCGATTGTTCTTAGCATGGGTGTGTGTGACTATAGCGCCATCCCCGGGGGCTCACGGCGCTTGTTCTTATCATATGTATGCTTGAGTATAGCGCCATCGCCGGGGGGCTCACGGCGCTTGTTCTTATCATACGTATGCGTGACTATAGCGTCATCCCGGGGCGGGGACTCAGGGCGCTTGTTCTTATCATGTGTGTGCGTGACTATAGCGCCATCCCCAGGGGGCCCACGGCACTTGTTCTTATCATGGGCATGTTTGGATATAGCGCCGTCCCCAGGGGCTCACAGCGCTTGTTTTTATTATGCGTATGGCACAACATTGGCAGAATCAAGCGCTTCAAAGCACTCACAGAGGAGTATTTTCCACAGGCTGCACTGAAGGCGTCGTGATTGGGTAAAAAGTGCGACCTTCAGACTACCCTCGATTCAGGGGAGGCGTTTTCTGGGCAAACCCGTGGTGGGGGCGGGGGCTTTGGGGGTTGAGGGTCGTTCCCCAAGGACCACAGGACCTCCTGCTTAGCCTCTGGGCCAGGAAGGGTGTGCTAAGGAGAAGGGTAGTCAATGGCAGGACCGGAGAGATGTCTGACCTCTAGGGACTGCCGACTACAAGCATGAGGAGATGTCTGACCTCTATGGTCTATGGATGCCAGGCCTGGGGAGATGTCTGACCTCTATGGTCTATTGATGCCAGGCCTGGGGAGAGGTCTGACCTCTAAGGTCTATTGATGCCAGGCCTGAGGAGATGTCTGACCTCTATGGTCTATTGATGCCAGGCCTGGGGAGATGTCTGACCTCTATGGTCTATTGATGCCAGGCCTGGGGAGATGTCTGACCTCTATGGTCTATTGATGCCAGGCCTGGGGAGATGTCTGACCTCTATGGTCTATTGATGCCAGGCCTGAGGAGATGTCTGACCTCTATGGTCTATTGATGCCAGGCCTGGGGAGATGTCTGACCTCTATGGTCTATTGATGCCAGGCCTGGGGAGATGTCTGACCTCTATGGTCTATTGATGCCAACCATGGGGAGATGTCTGACCTCTATGGTCTATTGATGCCAGGCATGAAGAGATGTCTGACCTCTATGGTCTATTGATGCCAGGCCTGGGGAGATGTCTGACCTCTATGGTCTATTGATGCCAAGCATGGGGAGATGTCTGACCTCTAAGGTCTATTGATGCCAGGCCTGAGGAGATGTCTGACCTCTATGGTCTATTGATGCCAGGCCTGGGGAGATGTCTGACCTCTATGGTCTATTGATGCCAGGCCTGGGGAGATGTCTGACCTCTATGGTCTATTGATGCCAGGCCTGGGGAGATGTCTGACCTCTATGGTCTATTGATGCCAGCCATGGGGAGATGTCTGACCTCTATGGTCTATTGATGCCAAGCATGGGGAGATGTCTGACCTCTATGGTCTATTGATGCCAGGCTTGGGGAGATGTCTGACCTCTATGGTCTATTGATGCCAAGCCTGGGGAGATGTCCGACCTCTATGGTCTATTGATGCCAAGCATGGGGAGATGTCTGACCTCTATGGTCTATTGATGCCAGGCCTGGGGAGATGTCTGACCTCTATGGTCTATTGATGCCAAGCATGGGGAGATGTCTGGCCTCTATGGTCTATTGATGCCAGGCCTGGGGAGATGTCTGACCTCTATGGTCTATTGATGCCAGTCCTGGGGAGATGTCTGACCTCTATGGTCTATTGATGCCAGGCCTGGGGAGATGTCTGACCTCTATGGTCTATTGATGCCAAGCATGGGGAGATGTCTGACCTCTATGGTCTATTGATGCCAGGCATGAGGAGATGTCTGACCTCTATGGTCTATTGATGCCAGGCCTGGGGAGATGTCTGACCTCTATGGACTTGATGCCAGGCCTGGGGAGAATGTGTTCAATACATAGCGACTCAATGCCAACTCTGAAGGGAGATGTCTGACCACTGGGCATAGTTGATGCCTGACCCAGAGAGATGTTAGGTCTCTGGGGATAATCACTTTCAGTCCTGGGGACATGTGCTTACTCTGGGGTAAGTCAGTGCCATACCTGGGGACACATGCTGCCTCTGGAGTAAGTCAGTGCCAGCGCTGGGGGACCTGTTCTGCCTCTGCAGTAAGCCAGTGCCAAGCATGGGGACATGTGCTGCATCTGGGGTAAGTCAGTGAAAGGCGTGGGGACATGTGCTACTTCTGGGGTTAGTCAGTGCCAGGCCTGGGGACATGTGCTGCCTCAGGAGTAAGTCAGTGACAGGCCTGGGGCCATGTGCTGCCTCAGGAGTAAGTCAGTGACAGGCCTGGGGCCATGTGCTGCCTCTGGGGTAAGTCAGTGCCAGGCTGGGGACATGTGCTGCCTTTGGAGTAAATCAGTGACAGGCTGGGGACATGTACTGCCTCTGGGGTAAGTCAGTGCCAGGCCTGGGGGACCTGTGCTGCCTCTGGGGCAAGTCAGTGCCAGCCTGGGGACTTGTGCCGCCTCTGGGGTTAAGTCAGTGCCAGGCGTGGGGACATGTGCTTCCTCTGGGGTAAGTCAGTGCCAGCCTGGGGACATGTGCTGCCTCTGGGGTAAGTCAGTGCCAGCCTTGGGGACTTGTGCCGACTCTGAGGTACGTCAGTGCCAGGTTTGGGGACATGTACTGCCTCTGGGGTAAGTCAGTGCCAGGCTGGGGACATGTACTTCCTCTGGGGTAAGTCAGTTCCCGGCCTGGGGACATGTACTGCCTCTGGGGTAAGTCAGTTCCAGGCCTGGGGACATGTACTGCCTCTGGGGTAAGTCAGTGCCAGGCTGGGGGCATGTACTGCCTCTGGGGTAAGTCAGTTCCAGGCCTGGGGACATGTACTGCCTCTGGGGTAAGTCAGTGCCAGGCCTGGGGACATGTACTGCCTTTGGGGTAAGTCAGTGCCAGGCTGGGGACATGTACTGCCTCTGGGGTAAGTCAGTTCCAGGCCTGGGGACATGTACTGCCTCTGGGGCTAAGTCAGTGCCAGGCCTGGGGGACCTGTGCTGCCTCTGGGGTAAGTCAGTGACAGGCCTGGGGACATGTGCTGCCTCTGGGGCCAAGTCAGTGCCAGGCCTGGGGGACCTGTGCTGCCTCTGGGGTAAGTCAGTGCCATTCCTGGGGACATGTACTTCCTCTGGGGTAAGTCAGTTCCAGGCCTGGGGACATGTACTGCCTCTGGGGTAAGTCAGTGCCAGGCCTGGGGGGACCTGTGCTGCCTCTGGGGTAAGTCAGTGACAGGCCTGGGGACATGTACTGCCTCTGGGGCTAAGTCAGTGCCAGGCCTGGGGGACCTGTGCTGCCTCTGGGGCAAGTCAGTGCCAGCCTGGGGACTTGTGCCGCATCTAGGGTATGTCAGTGCCAGGCGTGGGGACATGTGCTTCCTCTGGGGTGCTGGGGACATGTACTGCCTCTGGGGTAAGTCAGTGCTCGACTGGGGACAAGTGCCGCCTCTGGGGTAAGTCATTGCCAGCCTGGGGACATGTGCCGCCTCTGAGGTACGTCAGTGCCAGGTTTGGGGACATGTGCCACCTCTGGGGTAAGTCAGTGCCAGGCTGGGGACATGTACTGCCTCTGGGGTAAGTCAGTGCCAGGCCTGGGGACATGTACTGCCTCTAGGGTAAGTCAGTGCCAGGCTGGGGACATGTACTGCCTCTGGGGTAAGTCATTGCCAGGCTGGGGACCTGTGCTGCCTCTGGGGTGTCAGTGCCAGGCTTGGGGAGATCTGAGTGCCAAGCAGCGTCAGCCCTGGTACGGTGCGGTGCCCACCCTGTGGCCTGGTTGGGTCGGCAGGGCCTGGCCTTCAGCCAGCACGTCCAGTTGTTTACAGCTCCTAGAACCAATAATGCATGCGCTCCGAGCGCTATATGTATACACAGAGTGGTTAACTGCAGCGCCACCTTTGCAGCGCCTTTCGTGTGAGTGGCAGCGCAGAGCTTTGGCTGTCTAGGCGCTAGGCTCCCATGGCGCTGGCATCGGGCACAGATGGCAGCCTGGGTTGGCACCGCTCTCCTCCAGGCTCGGGGCCCTCACAGCTGACTCTGTTGCCCTGGCAGCCGGCGGGGCTGGGGCGGAAGCGTCTGTGTACACAACAGGGCAGGGAAAGTCCCGACCTCCCCGCAGCCGCGCAGGGCATCCTGGGTAGGCACGTGACTTCTTCTAAAGCAGCCAGTGCCAGGCAGTCACCTCTCTGGGGCAGCATCTCACCACAGCTGTCCCCAGGTCTGACATGTGACCCCTCAGGCCTCTGACGACGTCACTTCCCCTCTGGTCTCTGATGACGCACCCCCTTCAGGTCTCTGATGACATGTCACCCTCCCTGAGATCTCCGATGACATGTCACCCTCCCTCAGGTCTCTGATGACGTCACTCTCCCTCAGGTCTCTGATGTCATGTCAAGCTCTCTCAGGTCTCTGATGACATGTCACCCTCCCTCAGGTCTCTGATGACATGTCACCCTCCCTCAGGTCTCTGATGACGTCACCCTCCCTCAGATCTCTGATGACATGTCACCCTCCCTCAGGTCTCTGATGACGTCACCCTCCCTCAGGTCTCTGATGACATGTCACCCTCCCTCAGGTCTCTGATGACGTCACCCTCCCTCAGGTCTCTGATGTCATGTCAAGCTCTCTCAGGTCTCTGATGACATGTCACCCTCCCTCAGGTCTCGGATGACGTCACCCTTCCTCGGGTCTCTGATGACACCCCCCCTTCAGGTCTCTGATGACATGTCACCCTCCCTCTGGTCTCTGATGACATGTCACCCTCCCTCTGGTCTCTGATGACGTCACCCTCCCTCAGGTCTCTGATGTCATGTCAAGCTCTCTCAGGTCTATGATGTCATGTCACTGTTAGACCTGGCACCTTGGCGTGGGTCTCCCTTCCACTTTTTGCTGTTGTGCCTCATATGTTTTGCTGGTGTTAGCTGCTCGGGGCACTGCGCCACGGTCAATCAGTGCCACAGTGCAAGTGCTCCCTATGAAAAGTGTATACATTGATTGGTGTCCATGATTGACTTATTTGGCTTACTGTCAACCCCCAGTAAAGTTGGGGGGGCGCTAGAGGGCGCACTGCGGGATGGCTGGTGGAAAAGGCAGCTCCGCCGGACGGACACTGATTCACGCGATTTCGCAGTGCCAACAATGATCTGCAAGGGGAATATGCAGAGACACTAACGGAAGTGAAAAGAAGGCAAGACTGTTGGCGCAAGAGGACTAAATCAACTCGGTGGGTCGGAAGGCGAGCCAGCTTGTTCCGGGTAAGATGGCGCCTGCAACTTGCTTATTAAACGGATAATACGCTTCGCAAAGTCAAAACTCCCTAGCGTGACATCCTAATTCTGAAAACAACATCTGCCACCGATGCGGGAACGTTATATAGCTCATACTTGCAGAAATCGGATATGTTTAGAACGGAGGCAGACTTACTCACACGCAGAGGGACAAGATGGCGACCCCCCGAGATACCAACGGCCCGAGGGTCTGCAATCCCGTAGAACACTCAAGCACAAGCGAACGTTCAATGCAAGCTTCATGAATAATCATAGAAGGTGCTACGTTCCCGGCTTCTCTGCTGTTCCGATGGCACTTATACACGCTGTGGAACATATTGAACTGTGTTGCGGCAAAGGCGCAAAAACAAGATGCAAGATGGCGGCGCCCATGTAAAGCAAGAAGCTGAGACTACACGGAGCGGTGGGTGACATGTACAATAAACTGTCGAGCACTAGTGGAACTACGGCCCTATAACATTGCGCTGTAATAACTCGCACTAACATCAGTGCATTGCAGTGAGAGGTGCGTCATTGCGACAGGTCAATCGGCAACGTAGAAATACCCCTAAACCACAAAGCGCACCACATGCAGGGCCCCACTGCGTACTGATTGCCATTAAATACGTCGTATTTTCATAGTCACGCCAGTCCAGCTCCAATTGGCGCACTCACTGCCCTGCCTGTGCGGTTGGAGGTGGTCAAATTAAATGCCCCCACGTGATGTAAAGTTACTGTGGTGGCGTCCTATACTGCGCTGAAGATCAGCGATCCCTGCTGTATGCAGCAACAGCGTAGGCCCTGACATCACCAACGTGGGAATACCGGCACTGCTGTAGGTGCTGTAGATGCTGGTGCTCACTATATTGGACCAATGCTATGCTAACTATCTCAGGCCCAACCGACTAGCAGTAAGGACAGCTTTGTGACCACAAGGACTACACCTGTTACAGTCCAGAGGACCGTACCAATATGCCCGCTTGACCTGACTGACCCCTTCTACTACATGCACCACATGCTGCATCAAAGCGCAGCAGACGACATGCGCATGAAGCTGTGTTGAGTGTAAGAAGGAACCAAACACTATATACTCAGGCTGCAGACCTCGCCAACTCAGTACATGCCCGGAGATCCTGTTGTGCGGACCTTCTATTGAATTATCTGTGTTTACTTAACGGATCACTTCGCTGCCGGCCTAGCTAAGGTTGTAGGCACCAAGCCGTGTTCAATAATATAAGCTATCAATAAAGGTCTTGGAAACAAAACAAAAAAAACCAACAAAAAAACCCCCAGTAAAGTTCACCAGGAGTGCCAGGGCTTGTAAATACAAATGCTGCTGGTGGACTTGCAGCACTGGTTGTGCCACCCACAGAAGCGGCCTAGTAAAATGTGCCTAAGGTCTGCCATTGCAAGACCTGCGTGCAGTCTGGTACTGTCATGCTGGCTGGGCAACTGCACACACTTGCCAGCCCTAAAACCTTCCCTTAACTTCATATTAGTCACCCCTATGGTAGGCCAAAGGGCAGGGTGCATTGTAAGCATAAGGTAGGACAAGCCCTGATGTGTGTGGCATGTTCTAATAGTGAATTACAGCCATTTTCGTGTTTTCACTATTGCAAGGCTACCTGTTCTCCATAGGCCAGAATGGGCTGCTGGAATTATTACACTCTATAATCCCAGCAGGCTCAGGGAACATGGTAGAAAGTCAAGCTTAGTATGCCTGAATACAGAATAATAAAACACTTCTTTTAGTAAAGTTTATTTGAATATCCTGTGTTTGCAAATACTACTTTTAGAAAGTTAGTATTTTCTTGCCTGACCATTTCAGCCCGCCTCTGCTAGAATGTGTATCTGCTGTCTGGTTTCTGTGAGTGACAGGGCTGGGGATAACTTGTGGTGAATAGGGGGATTACACCAGGATGGGAGCAGGGAGTGCCCCTTGACTCTGAATAGGGCTGTGCTCTGCCAACACAATGCTGGCTCCGCCCCCTGGGGAGCGACTGATGACTCTGCCCTGCACCTTGTGAAGAGAGAGAGAAAGACTGTCAACAGAGTGCTCCTGGACTGTACTTGTCACCACAATGATGGCTCCACCTCCTGCGGAGCATCTGAGGTCCCTGCCCTGCACACTGAAAGGAGAAGCCAGAGCCTGCAAAACAAAGTGCTCCAGGGCTGAACGGGATTAGGCAAAGGCCCCCCTGGCCTGAAAGAACAAAGGATTTCATGTATAAAAGAAGGAGCCCTGCTCCTAGGAAACCAGATCCTGCTTTTTTAACCAAGAAGAAACCTCTGCCTGAGGAGAAGGAGCCAGAAGAGCTGAAGGAGGAAGACTGTCCCTATCCTAGGGGACTGGCCTGCAGTGGTTGCCTTGCTGCCAAAGGAGAGGAAGAAACCTACAAGGACTTGCTGCTTTTTAAAAGGACTTTCTTGTACTCTCTACAAAGAACTTTCGCTCAAAAACGATCTCCTAAGGCCTGGAAGTGAGCTGGCCCCCTAACCTGAGTCCCAGGAACATTGTACTCTGCCGTCTGCATCTGAGCTGTGAAGAAATTGCTGAACTCTTCCCCTGCTGCTGGAGCCGCCACAAGTGCGTCCCGTATCCCTGGACCACCGCAAAGCTGTCCTGTGCCTGCCCGCCCCGTGTGAACCGCTCTGACTACAAGCTGTACTCACACCGTGTTGCTGGGCTGCCCACACCCGTTCGCCCTCCTCTGAAAGACGCACTGTTCTGCCTGCCGCATCCCCACTGGGTGGGAGAAACCTTAAAGATCAGTGCATCGCCACCGGAGACGCCTCGTACGCCGAAGCGTACCCTCTCCCCGACGTCACGCTACAAAAAGGAAGAGCATTTTCCCGCTCAGACGGGCATCTCCTGAGGTACGCGTCGTACGCCAGAAGTGTACTAATCCGCACCACCTTCTGCGACCCTGCGCGTCGTACTACCTTTTGCTACCAGCCCAGTACGCCTCGCACAACGCCTGCCAAAGTGCATTGAAGTACGCTGCGTACGCTAGAAGCGTACTAAACCGCACATTGTCTCCGAGGCTGCGCCGCACAAGGGGAGCCGTGCTGTACGATGAGTACAGGCCGCCCCGTGCCCCATTGCCGCCTCTGGGGGAGATCGGACAACTGCCAAGAATGCCTACGCTTCAGACCTCGCCAGCGGCCCGGACCCTCCGCAGCGCCCCTCTAGGGTCCTGCTCTAGCCTCCTGTCACGACATCCTGCCACGAGCCGGACCAGCTCTGCCGATCCCCGATCCGGGTACCCCCGTACTCCCGCATTGTCTGCAGTTCATCTGAAAGGTACTGTAATGCTGCATTTTGATATGGGCGCACCGGACTCGAGAGTCCACCCGTGGCCTACCCCTTTCTTTTGTGCAATTTAACCCCGCCACATCCCGCACAATCAGTACGCTGCGCATGAGTGCCAAAGAGACACTTTGCTGTTAAGAAAAACGCCTATCCTCGCCTAAAACGAATTGTTTGCATTTTAAAACATTATTCATGATCTAAAGACACTTTTTAAGAGAAAACACATATTCCAGCATAAAGAAAGTACTGTGTGCATCAGAAGCCAAACGTTATTTATGGTCTTGTAATTAAGCCTGCATAAGATATTATATTTTACATAAAGTCTACGTATTTTTATAAAGCACAGCCTGATGTCCATTTGCGGTGGGTCATTTTGATTACTGTATGTGTTTTACAAATGCTTAGCCTATGACGCCCAGAGATTAGCCTTGACTGCTTGCGCCACACTACCTAAAGGGTGAGCAGGGCTTATTTGAAAGGGTGATCCCCTTATCCTGACGAGAGGGTCCCTGCTTGTCACAAGTACTTACCTGTGCCAACCAGAGACCCCCAAATCTAACAGTCACCCTCCCTCAGGTCTCTGATGACATGTCACCCTCCCTCAGGTCTCTGATGACATGTCACCCTTCAAGGCGCATGAGGGCAGTGAATGAGGCCAGGAGAGGGAGGATGCAGACAGTGACTGTAGGAGAGTAGGATCTTCTTCTTATGGTTACCCCCACTTTTTGCTGGTGTTTCACCGTTTTTTTTAACTTTAGTCTGGCTGGAGCCCTGCTATCCAGAACACCAGCTTAGCTGCTTTCTCCTATAAATTGATTCCATATACTTTAGCTACACTCCAGAATGGATTCTGGGGTACCCTTAAAAATACCTAGTGTATAGTACACCATGTACCCAGGGCATAGGTATGATTTAACCCTCCTAGAGGGACTTATCTGACACACTGGTACACCCGGTACCAGCTTTCTCTACCTGGGCATCACAAAATGGATGCTGCCAGCCACAGACACGAGTCTGCCCTCCTGCTGCTGAGCCAAGATCCGGCAGGGGAGGCTGGACAATAGGTTTCCTGTCACAGGGAGGTGTGACCACCTCCCAGACAGGATTTAGTGTATTGGGGTGGGACTGCACTCTGAGAGTGCCAGAAAGTCTTCACTGGAGGCACATTTGGTGTCCCCGTGCATAGTCCAGCTCAAACCAGTTGCCGGTGCCATTTGCTCCTGCTCTGGCGCAAAACTGGACAAAGGACTTGGTTCTAGCCACCCCTCAGTCCTGTCCGTCCCCTAGGAGGGTCCCCTGAGTTAGTCCAACCCCTTCCCTGGGTGTAAAGTGGGAAACCTGACTGCAGGACTTTGGATTTTACCTGGACTAAACTCTTCAAGCAGAAACCAAGTACTTTGACGGTCTACACTTCACTGGACGACAGAAGAATCTCCCTTGGAGTAAAGGAGTTACTCCCCTGCAGCAGCAGGCACCTAAATGCATCTGACCAGTTTGCATCTCCCAAGCTCCTGAGGACTATGAAGATTTCAGCAACACAGGAGGTGGGTTCCCGAGCATCTCTGACATTGATCAGCTATCTCAGCAATCCTGAGACCAGTATCCCTTGTGGGGACCGTGCAACACAAACCTCTGTGCACCGTGTACTTTTGCAGCAGCATATGCTTTTTGGTGATCCCCGAGGCTGTGCATTGAACTACGTGTAGTCCTGACCCCGAGCAGTATTTCCAGCAAAGATCTCTGGCCTCCACTCCATGAGTGCTCTGTGGGCTGGTGCTTTGTGATTCCGCTCGAGGTCCCTTTGTGATCCCTGGTCTGTTGGCCTGTGGGTCCTAGCGAGGGTCACTTTGAATTTCTGTGGGATTCCCTCATTGCTCCAGACGTGCCCTGACTCCCCATAGCTTGGAGAGTCACCAGGACCTTGCTGGTCCTCTCAGTAACGTGTTTCCTCTGCCAACATGGGTTGCCTTTGCCATGGCTTGTTGGTGTTCAATCTGGACACTGACCCCTCAGCACTCGACATCCTTCGTGGTACAGCTCACCGCCGGACTTTGGTTGTCATCAACGTCTCTTGGTCCCCATGGTTACAGAGTCAAGCATCCTATCTTCACACCCGAAGCACCCATCGGTGGGCATTCGTCTACCGAGCCCCTGGTCATCCTAAAGTGACCCAGACTCTGTCCCCTCTGCTTTCAGGAGGTTCTTCTCACCTGGGATCCAGGCTTGGATTCCACCGGACACTTTTTATCTTCCCGGCAGCAGCACTTCTTCGCATCACGCCATTGAAAACAACAAAGTTTTCCGACACCAATCGACCCCTATGCACCCGGCTCCTCTGGGATAGGTAACACGGGTACCTCGGTACTCACAAGGGTGCTGGTCTTAGAACCTTCTATGTTCCAAAGGATTTGCTTGAAGTCCTCTCCGAAGTGTCCTTAAAATACAATTTTCCAACCGTGACTTTCCCATAGAGTTGTACGGAGCTCGCGTCTGTGTTCTCACACTGCACCCGTCCTCCGTAGGTCCTCTGTGTCACTCCTTTGGGTGGTTCCTTGGGGTCCCAGCGATTCTACGTGCTCTGGGCACTGTGTTTAGACAAGTCGTTGTTCCTATACCATTTGTATAGTATATGGTTCGGTTTCCCCTGGAGTCCGCTGTGTATTGTGCTATTTACTGTTGTTCTATTGATTAAGTAAAGTGTGCCTTGTGCTCTAATCTCATAAAGAGGTTAGTAGAGAGAGTTTAGTAATAAATACATATATTTCATATATCTCTTGTGTGGTTCTCCTTTCATTTGATTACTCAGGAGGTTCTGCTGGGGTAAAACCAGCCTTAACCTGAAGGCTGCTCTCTACAGCTACCACTAGGATATCTTTCTATAAAGGTTGACTTTAAGCTAATCACCATAAGGGTCGTTTGGACTGGTGCAAGGTGCCCACTATAACTAGTGGCAGCATATACCAGGCCAACTTCTCACAAGGGGCAGCAGAGTGTCTCCATCTGCCCATATATAGACGTCAGGGGAAGCTGAGTGTCTCCACCTCCCCACATACCGACCTCAGGGGGAGTAGAGGGGATACTAGTTGCCCGCACAGACCCCTTGCACACTTCCACCTCGAGACGTCAATGTCCCGTGAGGGGTCCTTCCCACCCCCTCACACACAGACCTCCGGGGCAGCAGAAGGCCCTCCTTCCCACACAGACCTCAATGGCAGGCTGGAAGCCCCCAGGTAGGAGTTTGTGGCTCACCTGCCGGAGGTTGTTGTAAGTGTCCAGGTTCTTCTGACCCTGCAGGAAGAGGTGGACGAGCCTCTGGATGGCTGGGAAGTTTCCCTGCGCCACAGCAATGTGCAGAGGCCTGGAATAAGAGGAGAGGGTGGTTAGTAGGAGAACTCCACAGCACGAGGAGAGTCACAGAGCACGAAGAAAGTCCGACATCATAAAAACCATGAGGAAAGTGCCACAGCTTGAGATGAGTCCCACAGCATGAGGAAAACCTGCAGCATGAGCTGAGACCCACAGCATGAGGAGCATGAGGGAAGTGCACCTACAGCACAAAGAGAATCTTGCAGCATTAGGAGAGTCCCACAGCATGAGGAGAGTCCCACAGCATGAGGGAAGTTCTACGGCATGAGGAGAATCCTGGAGCATGAGGGAAGCTCTACAGTATGAGGAGAATCCTAAAGCATGAGGTGAGTGCCACAGCATAAAGAGAATCCACTAGCATGAAGAGAATCCTGCAGCATGAGGTGAGTCCCACAGCATATGGCACATGAGAAAAGTTCCACAGCACAAAGAGAATCTTTTTGCAAGAGGAAAGTCCCAGAGCATGAAAAGAGTCCTACAGTATGAGCAAAGTGCCACAGCATGAGGGTAATCCTGCCGCATGAGAGTCCAACAGAATGATGGGAGTGCTGCAGCACAAAGAGAGTCCCACAGCACAAAGAAATACCAACAGCATGAGGAGAGTCCCACAGCATGAGGAGAATCCCTAGATAAGGACATAAGAAGAATCGCACAGCCGAGGGGAGGAGAGAAGAACTGAAGAAGAGTCCCACAGCATGAGGAGAGTCCCACAGTATGAGGAGCATGAGGAAAGTACAGCAGCATGAAGAGAGTCCCTAGATAGCAACATAAGAAGAATCACACAGCCGAGGGGAGGAGAGAAGAACTGAAGAAGAGTCCCACAGCATGAGGAGAGTCCCACAGCATGAGGAGCATGAGGAAAGTACAGCAGCATGAAGAGAGTCCCTAGATAGCAACATAAGAAGAATCACACAGCCGAGGGGAGGAGAGAAGAACTGAAGAAGAGTCCCACAGCATGAGGAGAGTCCCACAGCATGAGGAGCATGAGGAAAGTACAGCAGCATGAAGAGAGTCCCTAGATAGCAACATAAGAAGAATCGCACAGCCGAGGGGAGGAGAGAAGAACTGAAGAAGAGTCCCACAGCATGAGGAGAGTCCCACAGCATGAGGAGAATCCCTAGATAATGACATAAGAAGAATCGCACAGCTGAGGGGAGGGGAGAAGAACTGAAGAAGAGTCCCACAGCATGAGGAGAGTCCCACAGTATGAGGAGCATGAGGAAAGTACAGCAGCATGAAGAGAGTCCCTAGATAGCAACATAAGAAGAATCACACAGCAGGAGGGAGGAGAGAAGAACTGAAGAGTCCCACAGCATGAGGAGAGTCCAACAGAATGATGGGAGTTCTGCAGCACAAAGAAAGTCCCACAGCACAAAGAAAGACCAACAGCATGAGGAGAGTCCCACAGCATGAGGAAAATCCTGCAGCATGAGGAAAATCCTGCAGCATGAAGAGAGTCCCACAGCATGATGAGAGTCTCACAGCATGAAGAGAGTCCTGCAGCACGTAATGCGTTTTAAAGCATGAGGCGAGTCCTGCAGCATGAGGAAAATCCCATAGCAGGAAGAGAGTCCCACAGCATGAGAGTCTGCAGCATGAGGAGAATCCTGCAGCATGAGGAGAGTCCCACAGCATGAGAGTCTGCAGCATGAGGAGAATCCTGCAGCATGTTGCAAGTCCCACAGCATGAGAAGAGTTCCACAGCATGAAAAGAGTCCTGCAGCATGCAATGAGCCCCACAGCATGAGGAGAATCCTACAGCATGAGGGGAGTCCCACAGCATGAGGAGAATCCTGCAGCATGAGGAGAGTCCCACAGCATGAAAAGAGTCCTGCAGCATGCAATGAGTCCCACAGCATGAGGAGAATCCTGCAGCATGAGGAGAGTCCCACAGCATGAGGAGAGTCCCACAGCATGAGGAGAGTCCCACAGCATGAGGAGAGTCCCACAGCATGAAAAGAGTCCTGCAGCATGCAATGAGTCCCACAGCATGAGGAGAATCCTGCAGCATGAGGGGATTCCCACAGCATGAGGAGAATCCTGCAGCACGAGGGGAGTCCCACAGCATGAGGAGAATCCTGCAGCATGAGGAGAATCCTGCAGCATGAGGAGAGTGCCATGCATGAGGAGAGTCTCACAGCATGAAGAGAGTCCTGCAGCACGTAATGAGTTTTACAGCATGAGGGGAGTCCTGCAGCATGAGGAAAATCCCATAGCAGGAAGAGAGTCCCACAGCATGGGAGTCTGCAGCATGAGGAGAATACTGCAGCACGAGGAGAGTCCCACAGCATGAAGAGAGTCCCACAGCATGAGAGTCTGCAGCATGAGGAGAATCCTGCAGCACGAGGAGAGTCCCACAGCATGAGGAGAATCCTGCAGCACGAGGAGAGTCCCACAGCATGAAGAGAGTCCCACAGCATGAGGAGAGTGCCACAGCATGAAGAGAGTCCCACAGCATGAAGAGAGTCCCACAGCATGAAGAGAGTCCCACAGCATGAAGAGAGTCCTACAGCATGAGAATCTGTAGCATGAGGAGAATCCTGCAGCACGAGGAGAGTCCCACAGCATGAAGAGAGTGCCACAGCATGAAGAGAGTCCCACAGCATGAAGAGAGTCCCACACCATGAGGAGAGTGCCACAGCATGAGGAGAGTCCCACAGCATGAAGAGAGTCCCACAGCATGAAGCGAGTCCTACAGCATGAGAGTCTGCAGCATGAGGAGAATCCTGCAGCACGAGGAGAGTCCCACAGCATGAGGAGAATCCCGCAGCACGAGGAGAGTCCCACAGCATGAAGAGAGTCCCACAGCACGAGGAGAGTGCCACAGCATGAAGAGAGTCCCACAGCATGAAGAGAGTCCCACAGCATGAAGAGAGTCCCACAGCATGAAGAGAGTCCTACAGCATGAGAGTCTGCAGCATGAGGAGAATCCTGCAGCACGAGGAGAGTCCCACAGCATGAGGAGAATCCCGCAGCACGAGGAGAGTCCCACAGCATGAAGAGAGTCCCACAGCACGAGGAGAGTGCCACAGCATGAAGAGAGTCCCACAGCATGAAGAGAGTCCCACAGCATGAGGAGAGTCCCACAGCATGAGGGAAGTTCTACGGCATGAGGAGAATCCTGGAGCATGAGGGAAGCTCTACAGTATGAGGAGAATCCTAAAGCATGAGGTGAGTGCCACAGCATAAAGAGAATCCACTAGCATGAAGAGAATCCTGCAGCATGAGGTGAGTCCCACAGCATATGGCACATGAGAAAAGTTCCACAGCACAAAGAGAATCTTTTTGCAAGAGGAAAGTCCCAGAGCATGAAAAGAGTCCTACAGTATGAGGAAAGTGCCACAGCATGAGGGTAATCCTGCCGCATGAGAGTCCAACAGAATGATGGGAGTGCTGCAGCACAAAGAGAGTCCCACAGCACAAAGAAATACCAACAGCATGAGGAGAGTCCCACAGCATGAGGAGAATCCCTAGATAAGGACATAAGAAGAATCGCACAGCCGAGGGGAGGAGAGAAGAACTGAAGAAGAGTCCCACAGCATGAGGAGAGTCCCACAGTATGAGGAGCATGAGGAAAGTACAGCAGCATGAAGAGAGTCCCTAGATAGCAACATAAGAAGAATCACACAGCCGAGGGGAGGAGAGAAGAACTGAAGAAGAGTCCCACAGCATGAGGAGAGTCCCACAGCATGAGGAGCATGAGGAAAGTACAGCAGCATGAAGAGAGTCCCTAGATAGCAACATAAGAAGAATCACACAGCCGAGGGGAGGAGAGAAGAACTGAAGAAGAGTCCCACAGCATGAGGAGAGTCCCACAGCATGAGGAGCATGAGGAAAGTACAGCAGCATGAAGAGAGTCCCTAGATAGCAACATAAGAAGAATCGCACAGCCGAGGGGAGGAGAGAAGAACTGAAGAAGAGTCCCACAGCATGAGGAGAGTCCCACAGCATGAGGAGAATCCCTAGATAATGACATAAGAAGAATCGCACAGCTGAGGGGAGGGGAGAAGAACTGAAGAAGAGTCCCACAGCATGAGGAGAGTCCCACAGTATGAGGAGCATGAGGAAAGTACAGCAGCATGAAGAGAGTCCCTAGATAGCAACATAAGAAGAATCACACAGCAGGAGGGAGGAGAGAAGAACTGAAGAGTCCCACAGCATGAGGAGAGTCCAACAGAATGATGGGAGTTCTGCAGCACAAAGAAAGTCCCACAGCACAAAGAAAGACCAACAGCATGAGGAGAGTCCCACAGCATGAGGAAAATCCTGCAGCATGAGGAAAATCCTGCAGCATGAAGAGAGTCCCACAGCATGATGAGAGTCTCACAGCATGAAGAGAGTCCTGCAGCACGTAATGCGTTTTAAAGCATGAGGCGAGTCCTGCAGCATGAGGAAAATCCCATAGCAGGAAGAGAGTCCCACAGCATGAGAGTCTGCAGCATGAGGAGAATCCTGCAGCATGAGGAGAGTCCCACAGCATGAGAGTCTGCAGCATGAGGAGAATCCTGCAGCATGTTGCAAGTCCCACAGCATGAGAAGAGTTCCACAGCATGAAAAGAGTCCTGCAGCATGCAATGAGCCCCACAGCATGAGGAGAATCCTACAGCATGAGGGGAGTCCCACAGCATGAGGAGAATCCTGCAGCATGAGGAGAGTCCCACAGCATGAAAAGAGTCCTGCAGCATGCAATGAGTCCCACAGCATGAGGAGAATCCTGCAGCATGAGGAGAGTCCCACGGCATGAAGAGAGTCCCACAGCATGAGGAGAGTCCCACAGCATGAGGAGAGTCCCACAGCATGAGGAGAGTCCCACAGCATGAAAAGAGTCCTGCAGCATGCAATGAGTCCCACAGCATGAGGAGAATCCTGCAGCATGAGGGGATTCCCACAGCATGAGGAGAATCCTGCAGCACGAGGGGAGTCCCACAGCATGAGGAGAATCCTGCAGCATGAGGAGAATCCTGCAGCATGAGGAGAGTGCCATGCATGAGGAGAGTCTCACAGCATGAAGAGAGTCCTGCAGCACGTAATGAGTTTTACAGCATGAGGGGAGTCCTGCAGCATGAGGAAAATCCCATAGCAGGAAGAGAGTCCCACAGCATGGGAGTCTGCAGCATGAGGAGAATACTGCAGCACGAGGAGAGTCCCACAGCATGAAGAGAGTCCCACAGCATGAGAGTCTGCAGCATGAGGAGAATCCTGCAGCACGAGGAGAGTCCCACAGCATGAGGAGAATCCTGCAGCACGAGGAGAGTCCCACAGCATGAAGAGAGTCCCACAGCATGAGGAGAGTGCCACAGCATGAAGAGAGTCCCACAGCATGAAGAGAGTCCCACAGGATGAAGAGAGTCCCACAGCATGAAGAGAGTCCTACAGCATGAGAGTCTGTAGCATGAGGAGAATCCTGCAGCACGAGGAGAGTCCCACAGCATGAAGAGAGTGCCACAGCATGAAGAGAGTCCCACAGCATGAAGAGAGTCCCACACCATGAGGAGAGTGCCACAGCATGAGGAGAGTCCCACAGCATGAAGAGAGTCCCACAGCATGAAGCGAGTCCTACAGCATGAGAGTCTGCAGCATGAGGAGAATCCTGCAGCACGAGGAGAGTCCCACAGCATGAGGAGAATCCCGCAGCACGAGGAGAGTCCCACAGCATGAAGAGAGTCCCACAGCACGAGGAGAGTGCCACAGCATGAAGAGAGTCCCACAGCATGAAGAGAGTCCCACAGCATGAAGAGAGTCCCACGGCATGAAGAGAGTCCTACAGCATGAGAGTCTGCAGCATGAGGAGAATCCTGCAGCACGAGGAGAGTCCCACAGCATGAAGAGAGTGCCACAGCATGAAGAGAGTCCCACAGCATGAAGAGAGTCCCACACCATGAGGAGAGTGCCACAGCATGAGGAGAGTCCCACAGCATGAAGAGAGTCCCACAGCATGAAGCGAGTCCTACAGCATGAGAGTCTGCAGCATGAGGAGAATCCTGCAGCACGAGGAGAGTCCCACAGCATGAGGAGAATCCCGCAGCACGAGGAGAGTCCCACAGCATGAAGAGAGTCCCACAGCACGAGGAGAGTGCCACAGCATGAAGAGAGTCCCACAGCATGAAGAGAGTCCCACAGCATGAAGAGAGTCCCACGGCATGAAGAGAGTCCTACAGCATGAGAGTCTGCAGCATGAGGAGAATACTGCAGCACGAGGAGAGTCCCACAGCATGAAGAGAATCCCACAGCATGAAAAGAGTCCTGCAGCATAAGGAAAGTCCCGCAGCATGAAGAGTGTCCCTCCACATGAGGAAATAAGTGACACCAGCAAGCCCCCCCCCCCCCACATAATTATGCCACACAGGCCATTGTCTGTTGTATAATCTGCAGGTTTAAAAACAATGTTTATGGCTCAAATGGATCAAAAGTTATTAAAAACCGTGGTGATATTTCCCAGTACAGTAGAATGCCCTTCGCAGAGGTTCACTGGTCATCTTTCAGTTGCGTATGTCTACAGTTGTTTGTTCAGCTGGTACTGTTGAGACAGAAACGTCCTCTGCATGGTAAAGATGTGACCCCTGTCCTCAATGGATCCCTATTGCAGATTTTTAAAAAATGTTTATAGGTGAACATGGAACATGTTTGTGCACCAAGACATAGGCCTGTCTCATGGATTGTGGTCTTGTAGGGGGGGGGGGGGGTAGAGAGGGTTAACTTCGTAGTTGTGGAAGGCTGTCGCCTTCACCAGAAGCTAACCAGCACGAGCGCGGTGGTGGCAGCATGCCATGTGATGGTTAGGGGTGGGTGGCGAACTCTGCTTTGCCAGCAAGCGCAGTCCTTGCAAGCTGTACAGTGTAGGGGGTTTGCTTTTGAACTGTGGAGGACCGTGAAGAGACCAGGCCCAGGTAAGTGAAAGCAGGGGGCAGTCTGCTGTCTGCATTCTCTGTATGGCGGAGTTGAATTCTACTGAGTTTTTAGGCAACTCTTTGGAATTGCGTGTAGGGGCACTCCGCCAACTCCGCCCATGCCTGATGATGCGTAGGTGCACGTGAACAGGTTTTTTATTAGCTGTGTCATTGGAGTGAGGCCTAAAGGTTCATCCCCTTTTAAAAGTTCTGCTGCAGTGTGTTTAACGCACCCTTGGCCTACATCAGGTGCAAGTGCTTGAACAGTGAGAACGTGCTGAGTACATGTGAGCGCACAAGACACACTACAGAGTGTGCAGTGTGGAACAGTGTGCACATGGTAAATGTGTGCGGTGACAGAGGGTGTTTAAAGTGACACTCTGGTGTTGTACAGAGCAGGGGTGTAACACAGGCCCCCGCACCCCTCACAGTGTGGGGGCCCCTCGGCACAGTACTCAGGTCTGAGTGCTATGGATAAAATCCGGGAGCTGGGGCCCCTCCGTGTACATTGCAGCGGGGCCCATTAAACTTTTGTTACGCCACTGGTACTGTAGTGTTGAACAGTGTGTGCAGACTGAGGGCGTGCGCTGCATGTGGAAATGCTGGTGGAAGCACGGTACATGGGCACAGCAGCACAAGACCGTGGAGCGTGCTGGGACTGCAGGGCGAGTGCAGGACTGCCTGCACTGGTGACTACAAGGAGGACCCTGGGCTCGCGGGCGGGCTGCTGAAAACATGAGCATAGAGGAATCCACCAGACAGAACTGTGCATTGCTGCATTCTGTGAGCTGGGAGGGACATGCACTGGGTGAGGGGGAGCCAGGCTCCCCCTGTGCGTTTCAGAAGGCTCTTTGATTCAGACAGATGACAAGGAAGGGGCCTGGACACCTCTCAGGCAGTGGGAGATGGGGCTGATAAGAGAATCATAAAGGGTAGGGCTGAGGGCCGGGATCAACCTTTGGTACACTGATCACTGTGGCCAGCATCCAGGTGTGAACTCCGGTCCCTCCCATGAACCTCGTGTGGGTTCATCAGCTTCGAGTCCCGCCTGCGGTGACAGACATCTTTCAGGAGGAAGGATGAAGAGGAGAGATGTCCATTTCGAAGAAGCAGACCCAACATGAGCCTCGAAGGTCCACATCCTAAGGCACATTTTGTGTCTGGAAAGAGCTATAAGTGGGGGAGTCTAAGAGCCCAGACTTTGTCTAAAGCCGAGAAGCCAGCCGGGCGGCATGAGGAGCGGAAGCTGTGCAAGACTTCTGCCTGTGGCCAGGACTAGGGGCCCCGCCTGCTAGTCTTCCTGCTGGGTCTTAGACCTGGCACCTTGGCGTGAGTCTCCCTTCCACTTTTTGCTGATGTGCCTCATGTGTTTTGATGGTGTTGGCTGCTCAGGGCACTGCGCCACGGCCAATCCGTGCCGCAGTGCAAGTGCTCCCTATGGGAAGTGTATACATTGATTGGTGTCCATGATTGGCTTATTTGGTTTACTGTCAGTCCCCAGTATCAATCAATCAATCACAGACATTTATATAGCGCACTACTTACCCGGAGGGTCTCAAGGCGCTAGGGGGGGGGGAGTGCTGCTACTGCTCGAACAGCCAGGTCTTGAGCTTCTTCCTGAAGGAGAGGTGGTCTTGGGTCAGGCGCAGGTTGGTCGGAAGGGAGTTCCAAGTCTTGGCGGCCAGGTAGGAGAAGGACCTTCCTCCTGCTGTCGTTCTCCGGATGCGGGGGGCGGCGGCGAGGGCGTGGCTGGCTGATCGGAGATGTCGTTTGGGAACGTGGAAGTTGATGCGGTTGTTGAGGTAGCTGGGGCCTTGATCGTGTAGGGCTTTGTGTGCGTGGGTGAGGAGGCGGAAGGTGATTCTTTTGTTGACGGGGAGCCAGTGCAGGTCTCTCAGATGTC
This sequence comes from Lissotriton vulgaris, assembly GCF_964263255.1. NCBI lineage: Eukaryota > Metazoa > Chordata > Amphibia > Caudata > Salamandridae > Lissotriton > Lissotriton vulgaris. The sequence continues at coordinate 1,772,818,404 of NC_141695.1, read as the reverse complement.
CGGAGATGTGGCTGTGTCGTGGGATGTCGAGGATGAGTCTGGCTGAGGCGTTCTGGATTCGCTGGAGTCTCTTCTGGAGCTTGGCGGTGGTTCCGGCGTAGAGGGCGTTGCCGTAGTCCAGTCGGCTTGTGACGAGGGCCTGGGTGACCGTCTTCCTTGTCTCGGTGGGGATCCACCGGAAGATTTTCCGTAGCATGCGCAGGATGTTGAAGCATGACGAGGAGAGGGCGTTGACTTGTCTGGTCATGGTGAGGGAGGAGTCCAGGATGAAGCCCAGGTGGCGTGCGTGGTCTGTCGGTTTGGGTGCGCTGCCCAGGGCGGGGGGCCACCAGGAGTCGTCCCAGGCGGAGGGCGAGGAACCCAGGATGAGGACTTCCGTCTTGTCTGAGTTCAGTTTCAGGCGGCTGGTCGTCATCCACTCGGCTACGTCCTTCATCCCTTCGTGAAGGTTGGCTCTGGCGGCGGCGGGGTCGTTGGTCAGGGAGAGGATCAGCTGGGTGTCGTCAGCGTAGGAGATGATGTTGAGGTTGTGTTGGCGTGCGATGGCTGCGAGGGGGCTCATGTAGACGTTGAAGAGGGTGGGGCTCAGCGAGGATCCTTGAGGGACGCCGCAGATGACTTCGGTGGCCTCTGACTTGTACGGTGGTAGGCGGACTCTCTGTGTTCTTCCGTCGAGGAAGGAGATGATCCATTCCAGTGCTTTCCCCTGGATTCCGACGTTGCTGAGGCGCTGCACTAGGGTGCGGTGGCAGACAGTGTCGAAAGCCGCGGAGAGGTCTAGGAGGATGAGGGCCACTGTTTCTCCGTTGTCCATCAGGGCTCGGATGTCATCGGTGGCAGCGATGAGGGCGGTCTCGGTGCTGTGGTTGGCTCGGAAGCCAGACTGAGAGGGGTCCAGGGATCCATTCGTCTCGAGGAAGGCGGCCAGCTGCTTGTTGACGGTCTTCTCGATGACTTTGGCTGGGAACGGGAGGAGCGAGATGGGGCGGTAATTCTTGAGTTCGGTGGGGTCCGCCGTAGGTTTCTTTAGGAGGGCGCTGAGTTCGGCGTGCTTCCAGCTCTCCGGGAAGGTGGCGGTGTCGAAGGAGGTGTTGATGATGTCCCGCAGGTGGGGTGGGGTGCGATGACCGCGTCGGCCTTGTTGAAGATGTGGTGAGGGCAGGGGTCGGTCGGAGATCCGGAGTGGATGGAGTTCATCATGTGGATGGTGTCTTCGGTGCTGATCGGAGTCCAGGTGCGGAGGGTGGTGGTGGGGGGCGGTGGTTCGGTTGTGGCGTGCGTCGGTTGAGTGCTGAAGCTGTTGTGTATGTCCGTGATCTTGTTGTGGAAGTAGGAGGCGAGGGAGTTGCAGAGGTCTTGCGATGGGGTGCATCAGGAGTGCCAGGGCTTGTAAATACAAATGCTGCTGGTGGACTTGCAGCACTGGTTGTGCCACCCACAGAAGCAGCCTTAAGATGTGTCTAGGGTCTGCCATTGCAGAACCTGCGTGCAGTCTGGTACTGTCATGCTGACTGCGCAAGTGCACCTACTTGCCAGCCCTAAAATCTTCCCTTAACTTCATATTAGTCACCCCTATGGTAGGCCCAAGGGCAGGGTGCATTGTTAGCATAAGGTAGGACAAGCCCTGATGTGTGTGGCATGTCCTAATAGTGAATTACAGCCATTTTCGTTTTTCACTATTGTAAGGCTACCTGCTCCCTTTAGGCCAGATGGGCTGCTGGAATTATTACACTCTATAATCCCAGCAGGCTCAGGGAACATGTAGAAAGTCAAGTTTAGTATGCCTGAACTCAGAATAATAAAATACTTCTTTTAGTAAAGTTTATTTTAATATCCTGTGTTTGCAAATACTACTTTTAGAAAGTTAGCATTTGCTTGCCTAACCATATCAGCCTGCCTCTGCTCTTATGTGTATCTGCTGTCTGGGTTCTGTGAGTGACAGGGCTAGGGATGACAGGTGGTGAATAGGGGGATTACACCAGGATGGGTGCAGGGTGTGCCCCTTGACTCTGATTAGGGCTGTGCTTTGCCACCATAATACTGGCTCCGCCCCCTGGGGAGCGACTGATGACTCTGCCCTGCACCTGGCCCAGGAAGAGGGAAGACTGTCAACTGAGTACTCCTGGCTGTACTTGTCATCACAATGCTGACTCCACCTCCTGCGGAGCGTCTGATGTCCCTGCCCTGCACACTGAAAGGAGAAACCGGAGCCTGCAAAACAAAGTGCTCAGAGACTGACTGGATTAGGCAAAGGCCCACCTGGCCTGCGAGAACAAAGGAAATGTCCTATAAAAGTAGGAGCCCTGCTCCTAACAAATCAGATCCTGTTTACGCCAAGAAGAAACTCTGCCTGAAGAGGAGGACCTGGGAAGCTGCATGGAGGAGTACTGTCTCTAATCCTGAGAGACTGGCCTGTGGCGGGTGCCTTGCTGCATGAAGGAGAGAAGACTAAGAAAGACTTTTGATTTCAACTTGTGCCTCTGCTGTGAACAATCTCCAAGGGGTTGCGTGTGAGCCTGTCCCCTGATCTGCACCCCAGGAACATTAGGCGCTACCCCCCTAAAGAAGGAAGCTGCTGCTGGTGTGATCCTCCCTATTAGGGCTGATCCTGGAGACATGAGTGCACCGGGGAAGTCATCCCGCACTCTGAGCGCCTGAGCCCCCACCGGGTCCAAGCACCGTGAACCTGTGGCCCCCGAGCTGCACGAACGCACCGCAAAGACTGGTAGCAACCGTACTCGCCCCTGCGAGGAAGAGGCCCTGATCGCAGCATACCGCTGCTGGGACTATCTCCAGCCACTGCCCGCCTCTTCAGGACGCGGACTCTGCTTTTGAGCCTGTGTCTCCCGAGCACCGCCAACCTCAAGACAAGTGGTCCCGTGGTCTCCGCGCCGCGACACCCTTCTGGAAGGCACCGCAACGTGGGACGTCAGCCTAGCATCGGCCGCACCGAACCCTCCATCAAGAAAGAGGTATTGTGTGCTTCGCTTTTAAACCTGTCCGCCCCTGAGGCTGGTGTGCCTTGTATTTCGCTGTGTACCTTTCCGCACCGTACGGCGGCTCCTCTGAGGCTGGTGCGCCTCATAGTTCGCTGGGAACCAGACCACACCATACGCTTGCTCACGCGAGAAGCAGGAGGATAAGTGGGGCACCGTTCTTAAAGCGACACGAACGCACGGGAGCGCGACGAAGCGCTAGAAAGTGCCATACCTTCCAAGAACTTGACCAACAGTACAGACTTTTGCATATAAAGAACTGTGGCACACCTTTTTAAAGTATTGGGACAATTTTACAAGTAACTGGAACACTTATTGAAACATTGAAGACTGTATTTGAAACCCATCTGAAAGTTATATATATAAAGACATATTTTTACAGATCTACAGCCTTGTGTCACTGTGTGGTGGGTTGGTACTTATTGTGTGGGATATTGCAAATGCTTAACTACATGTACTCTGGGGTGGAGCCCTGTCTGCTCGTGCCACACTACCTAAAGGGTGAGCAGGGGTTATTTCCTGAGAGTAATCCTTTGCCCTGACTTAGAGGAGAGGGTCCCTGCTTGTCGCAAGTACCTACCTGCGCCAACCAGAGACCCCCAATTCTAACACTGGGTGATGGGGCATCAGCCAAGGAAACTTAGACCACCTGCCCTGGAGTCTGGACCACCAGTACCGTACCTGCCCTGGAGTCTGGAATACCAGAACCGTACCTGCCCTGGAGTCTGGAACACCAGAACCGTACCTGCCTGCTCGACACGACCGGCATGCCCGTGAGGGAGAGGAGTGTGTTGGACGGAGCGAGTTCCGGAGAGGAGCCCAGACATGTAGGGCTCATGAGCAAGGTGTGAGGAGCTGTGCCGCACTGGTCAGGCTTTTGCCAGTGTGCAGCATTGTGAAATTTTGGGACCCCCAGGTATGCCAGGAGGGGACACTCTCCAGCAAGCACAGTGCTGCACCGATCGAGCTGTTGCCCGTGTGTAGTGTTGTTGAAGTGGCAGCCCTGTATGCCACGAAGGGATACCCTGTGCCAAGAAAATGTGTCACATCAATTGGTCCATTGCCTGTGTGTGGAATGTTGTTGCAACCCCATATGCCACGGAGTAGGAAACCTGAGGCCAGCGTGACCAGACAGTGAGGTTTGTTGGAGTGACCTCATTTGCCAAAAGAGGCCGCTCGAAGATCTGAGGCTAGCGTGACCAGACTGTGAGGTTCGTTGGAGTGACCTCATTTGCCAAAAGAGGCCACTTGAAGATCTGAGGCTAGCGTGAGCAGACCGTGAGGTTCGTTGGAGTGACCCCATGTTCCAGAAGAGGCCGCTCGAAGCTCTGAGGCAAGAGTGACCAGACCGTGAGGTTCGTTGGAGTGACCCCATGTTCCAGAAGAGGCCGTTCGAAGCTCTGAGGCCAGCATGACTGTTAGAAATGGGATTTCTTGTTGGCTAAGGCTTGCGCCAAAGCCAGGCAGAAACCACTACTCTTGTCAGGGCAAGGGAGTTTCACGCCAAAGATACCCCCTGCTCAGCCTCTAGGTAACGTGGCGCGAGCAGCAAGGCTTATCCCAGGGGCAATGTAGGTTAAGTATTTGCGCATGCCCCAGCAACAGCACTCAAGTCCCACCACAAAGGAAACTCCACACAAGGTTATATATGAAAATAGCCTTTGTATTATACCAAACACATTAGATAATAAACACACACTTTACAATGTGCCAACAGGCACAGGCGGAATTTACAGGGGATTATGTACACGGGACAGGGCCACATGGGCCACTGTCAGGAATAAGCACTTTTAGAACTAGCACTTGGTAGAATTAGCACTTTGTAGGAATAACGCTTAGCACATAGAACATATAATAACTGTATCACCAAATAGTAAATGTAGCACACACCCAGTAATCACTGGTAAAATGTAAGTACCACCTACGCAACCCCAAAAACCTTTGGAAAATATCATGCAGGGAACCAGGAACTCACTAGTATAACTACTCTAGAAGAAACAACCACCTAAGCATAAAAATACATTTAGGGGTATAGGCAAGAAGCTTTGTACATGATGCATAAAAACACATTCAGAGGTATAGGCAAGCACATGATGCATAAAGACTCATTCAGAGGTGTAGGTAAGACACATGATGCAGAAATCACATTAGGCAAGTAGCCATATTTTGCGCAAAGATCACATAGGGCCAAAACATGTACCCCACGCAAGGGCACAACACCAGAACTGTCCCACAGGCCAACTGGTCTCTCAGGGGCTGAAACGCCCTGTGTCCACAATGTCAGGGCAGGCTGCGCGGGCAGCCAAAGAAGATTGCGCAAAGGAACTGGCCTAAACGGAGCAGCTGCCCACTAAGTGCTGGGCAGCTGTAGAACTGAGCCTGGCACCAGTGTGCCTCCTGGCTCTCTGCTGGGGCTCAAAACAAACAGCTGGGCCCCCAGGAGCCTTGTGGGATCTAAATGATAACTGGGGCCTCAGGAGCCTCGTGGGCTCTAAATGAACAAGGCCCCCGAGGTTGCATTTACATGGGGTCACAGCCCCTTTTAAACACCAAATCCCTTTGTTTAGGCTGCAGGGTGAAGAGAGAAACCAGTCACAGCTGGTTTTGGATCACTCTGTTGTGCCCAGCCACTCTTCCCATTCACTAGTCAGGCTAGGGTCATCAGTCGCACCACAGGGGGCGGAGCCAGCACTGTGTGGGGAAACCCAGCCCTATTCAGGTCCCAGGTGCACTCCTCCCTCACATCAATCATGCAGATCTCTCCACTCACTACCGGGGCAGACCCATCCTGACTCCTGCAGTCAGGCTCACCAACCAGCTTCAGCCAATCACAAGCCAGACAGCCAATTCACATAATTTACACAGACATGCCAACTTCTAGAAGTGACGCTTCCACACTAGACACATTTATGCAGCACACACCATCGCGCAGCATTTAATCACACGAGTCCGCACATACCAAACTCGCACCTGCACTCCCCACGCATCAGGAACCACCAGGGATACATACATTCCTCATGCATTCCTATGGGAGGGCAGGCCAACCTCAATACACGCACGCACTTTACCCTGGGACACAGTGGTAAAGTGTGCAGAAGCCAAAAATCACTAACACCAGGTCACCACTAAAAGCAAAAAGTTCAGGGGTGAACCTGCCAGAAGGGCCAAGTCCAACAGTGACCAGACAGTGAGGTTCATTGGAGTGACCCCATAGGCTGGGAGGGGCTGCTCGAAGATCTGAGGCCAGCGTGACCAGACAGAGAGGCTTGTTGGAGTGACCCCATGTGCAGAAGAGGCCGCTCGAAGCTCTGGGGCCAGCCGCTCGAAGCTCTGGGGCCAGCGTGAGCAGACAGTGAGGTTCATTGGAGTGACCCCATGTTCCAGAAGAGGCCGCTCGAAGCTCTGCGGCCAGCGTGACCAGACAGTGAGGTTCATTGGAGTGACCCCATGAGCCAGTAAAGGCCATGGAGGAGGAAACCTGAGGTCAGCATGAGCAGGCAGCGAGGTTTGCCAGGAGGGGCTGCTCAGAGCTCAAAGGCAGGAGGTCTGGGTCATTGCCCATGACCCAGGGAGGCTTTGTATCTGAGGAGGCCTGAGGACAGAGGAGAGGGTGACAGAGACCTGCGGAGCAAGGAGACTGCTGCTATCCCCCAGCAAGGAAGAAAAGGACTTACTGCGTGTGGCTGGACCCAGAGCAGCTCCAATCATCTGGACTCTGGTAAGGGCGGCTCAGTAGAGAGCCGGCACCAGCCGGGAGCTGTGCGTGTGATCACGTGCAGCCAAACTTTGCTGATCCAGGCCAGGATAACACTGGACCGCTGCCAGGGAAAGCTGAGAACTGGGCCTACCAGGTCCCGGGAACACCGGCATTGGTTTTTGCAACCCTACTTGAACTCTAAGTGACTGCACCTTATTGACTGAGTCCAAGAGGGGGAAACCCGTGAACAGGTCCTAGCAGTTTACACTCCCTGGATATTGCTCCTGTGTGTGAGGAATAACAACACACCTGTTACTTGGAGCTTAGTAGTCCATGAGGGGGTGACCTGACAACTACTAGGAGCCTTCCTCAAGGGGGACTGTGTTGTTCTTTATTTAACGTTGTTTACCTTGGCATGTGTAGTATTAGATTAAAGTTCTTCTTTTATATAAAATAAGTATTAGCTTGGACATTGATTTATTGCGTGCGCTGCGTGCAGGTGTTTGTTCACTGATCTGTACCTACGCTCGCGAGACCCTACCTCAATTAGAGTCAGGCACAGAAGGAAGGGGTTAACCGGCGACAGCAGGAGTAGGAGGCCTCAAACACCTGATTCGGCCCAGTAACCCCTGTATGCCACATGGCCCGTGAAGAGGGCTCTGACAGGTGATATTGCTGTGGTATGGGGGATGTGTTAGGGGGCAGCGCCTTCTCTGGAGAGGCTGCAAACACCGCCTCTGTGAGGAGATGGGGCTGATTCTTGTCTGACTGCGGTAGACACGGTTGCTCTGCCCAGATACCACCTGCTCTGCCCAGGCACCGCCTGCTCTGCGGCTGCCCGCAGCCCACGCAGGGGGTCCACCCTAAAAAGGTGGCCCTTTAGTGCCATTTGGGCACTAACCCACCCCCTCTAATGCCGGTACCCAGGGAGGAGTCCCCCTTGCCTTAGGCGCACTAGGCGCGTCACTTCTGGCACGGCGAGGAGATGGGGAGGGTATTTATGCCTCCCCCAGCCATCCTGCCATCCTCTGTTGTGCCGGGCATGCTGTCTCCCACCCTACCTCTTACCTGGTGTGGGGGGGCAAGCAAGGTACATGGAATGTTGTAATGTTTTCTTTTGTGTTGCCGGTGGAGCTACAGGGCGATCTGGAAGCAGATGGGTACAGACGGGCACCCCTGCTGCGGCACACTAGGGGTGCCAGAGCCAGGAGTCCTCATGGCAATGTTCCTGGAAAACCACATTGGCGTCCCGTTAGTTCTTTGGGTGGTCGTGGGCCTGAGCAACTGGGGGCTTGCCTTACTATGCTCCGCCCTGAAAGGGGTATGAGTAATAAGGGACCAATGTGGTACGTGAACTGGTAAGGGGATCACCCCATAAGGTAGCACTGATTGGCTTCTCCACTGTGCTTGGCTCCTCAGGCGGGCAGGGCAGCATAGGTTGGTTGCAGCTGCCTGCCCTTGGATCGCCCGTAAGATAACCCAGCATATTGCATCGTTTGTATGGAATAAACCTGCAGCAATATTTCAAAACAAAAGTTGTGTTATGTATTTATTTATCATGCATGCTCTGTGGTTGAGTGGGTGAGGTGTGTTGCCAATAATGGCCCTATGCCCAGGCACCGCCTGCTGGAGCAGAGCTTGGTTTCAGCGCCCAGAAGCCCTCAAGCACATGAGGCATGACCCAGCCTCAGAGGGTGTGAGGTCTGCGGGCAGTCACTTCCTTGGAAGAGGCGGGCGGAGCTCCGTCCCTGCATCGAGTTCCCCAGAAGTGCTCTGCCTCATACTTGTGAGAAGTGAAGCGTTGTGTAACTGGTCCTGAGGATGAACTGCCTGCGGAGAGAGGGGCGTGCGTGGCCCTCACCCTGCAGCAGTGTGTGCACACTGAGGGGAGAGGGGTGTGCGTGGCCCTCACCATGCAGCAGTGTGTGCCCACTGAGGGGAGAGGGGCGTGCGTGGCCCTCACCCTGCAGCAGTGTGTGCACACTGAGGGGAGAGGGGTGTGCGTGGCCCTCACCATGCAGCAGTGTGTGCCCACTGAGGGGAGAGGGGCGTGCGTGGCCCCCACCCTGCAGCAGTGTGTGCACACTGAGGGGAGAGGGGTGTGCGTGGCCCTCACCATGCAGCAGTGTGTGCCCACTGAGGGGAGAGGGGCGTGCATGGCCCTCACCCTGCAGCAGTGTGTGCACACTGAGGGGAGAGGGGTGTGCGTGGCCCTCACCATGCAGCAGTGTGTGCCCACTGAGGGGAGAGGGGCGTGCGTGGCCCCCACCCTGCAGCAGTGTGTGCACACTGAGGGGAGAGGGGTGTGCGTGGCCCTCACCATGCAGCAGTGTGTGCCCACTGAGGGGAGAGGGGCGTGCGTGGCCCTCACCCTGCAGCAGTGTCTGCTCACTGAGGGGAGAGGGGCGTGCGTGGCCCTCACCCTGCAGCAGTGTGTGCACACTGAGGGAGAGGGGCGTGCGTGGCCCTCACCCTGCAGCAGTCTCTGCACACTGAGGGGAGAGGGGCGAGCGTGGCCCTCACCCTGCAGCAGTGCGTGCTCACTGAGGGGAGAGGGGCGTGCGTGGCCCTCACCCTGCAGCAGTGTGTGCACACTGAGGGGAGAGGGCCGTGCGTGGCCCTCACCCTGCAGCAGTGTGTGCTCACTGAGGGGAGAGGGGCGTGCGTGGCCCTCACCCTGCAGCAGGGTGTGCTCACTGAGGGGAGAGGGGCGTGCGTGGCCCTCACCCTGCAGCAGGGTGTGCTCACTGAGGGGAGAGGGGCGTGCGTGGCCCTCACCCTGCAGCAGTGTGTGCACACTGAGGGGAGAGGGGCGTGCGTGGGCGTGCGTGGCCCTCACCCTGCAGCAGTGTGTGCTCACCGAGGGGAGAGGGCGTGCGTGGCCCTCACCCTGCAGCAGGGTGTGCTCACTGAGGGGAGAGGGGCGTGCGTGGCCCTCACCCTGCAGCAGTGTGTGCACACTGAGGGGAGAGGGGCGTGCGTGGCCCTCACCCAGCAGCAGTGTGTGCTCACTGAGGGGAGAGGGGCGTGCGTGGCCCTCACCCTGCAGCAGGGTGTGCTCACTGAGGGGAGAGGGGCGTGCGTGGCCCTCACCCTGCAGCAGTGTGTGCACACTGAGGGGAGAGGGGCGTGTGTGGCCCTCACCCTGCAGCAGTGTGTGCTCACTGAGGGGAGAGGGGCGTGCGTGGCCCTCACCCTGCAGCAGTGTGTGCACACTGAGGGGAGAGGGCCGTGCGTGGCCCTCACCCTGCAGCAGTGTGTGCACACTGAGGGGAGAGGGGCGTGCGTGGCCCTCACCCTGCAGCAGTGTGTGCTCACCGAGGGAAGAGGGGCGTGCGTGGGCGTGCGTGGCCCTCACCCTGCAGCAGTGTGTGCTCACCGAGGGGAGAGGGGCGTGCGTGGCCCTCACCCTGCAGCAGTGTGTGCACACTGAGGGGAGAGGGGCGTGCGTGGCCCTCACCCTGCAGCAGGGTGTGCTCACTGAGGGGAGAGGGGCGTGCGTGGCCCTCACCCTGCAGCAGTGTGTGCACACTGAGGGGAGAGGGCCGTGCGTGGCCCTCACCCTGCAGCAGTGTGTGCTCACTGAGGGAAGAGGGGCGTGCGTGGCCCTCACCCTGCAGCAGTGTGTGCACACTGAGGGGAGAGGGGCATTCGTGGCCCTCACCCAGCAGCAGTGTGTGCTCACTGAGAGGAGAGGGGCGTGCGTGGCCCTCACCCTGCAGCAGGGTGTGCTCACTGAGGGGAGAGGGGCGTGCGTAGCCCTCACCATGCAGCAGTGTGTGCACACTGAGGGGAGAGGGGCGTGCGTGGCCCTCACCCTGCAGCAGTGTGTGCTCACTGAGGGGAGAGGGGCGTGCGTGGCCCTCACCCTGCAGCAGTGTGTGCACACTGAGGGGAGAGGGCCGTGCGTGGCCCTCACCCTGCAGCAGTGTGTGCACACTGAGGGGAGAGGGGCGTGCGTGGCCCTCACCCTGCAGCAGTGTGTGCTCACTGAGGGAAGAGGGGCGTGCGTGGCCCTCACCCTGCAGCAGTGTGTGCACACTGAGGGGAGAGGGGCGTGCGTGGCCCTCACCCTGCAGCAGGGTGTGCTCACTGAGGGGAGAGGGGCGTGCGTGGCCGTCACCCTGCAGCAGTGTGTGCACACTGAGGGGAGAGGGGCGTGCGTGGCCCTCACCCTGCAACAGTGTGTGCACACTGAGGGGAGAGGGCCGTGCGTGACCCTCACCCTGCAGCAGTGTGTGCACACTGAGGGGAGAGGGGCGTGCGTGGCCCTCACCCTGCAGCAGTCTCTGCACACTGAGGAGCGTGAGAGGCGTGTGTGGTGCACACCCCTCTCCCCTCACTGTGCACACACTGCTGCAGGGGTGTGCACTGCACCCCTTCATCCTACCTCGCTCCGATACACCAAGACCCCTTCGTGCCCCCTACAAGTGCTGGGGGGACGATCATAGTGCGCCCTCCTTTCATCATATCCCCAGACTCCCCCCACGCGAAGCGCCTTTCATCCAACCCCTGGAGTGTGAAAAGGTCTGACCTCATTTCTCCTGCCCCATCTGGGGCCCCTCTCTCCGGCCCCCTCACTGCCATCCCCAGTTACCCTGCCAGTCGCTGGGCTGGGGTTCCTTCATCCCCCCTCCCCACGGCCGCTGCACAACAAGTGACTTCGAGGAAACGGCGGCGGCAGCGCTTACAATAAAGTGAAACTGGTTTCGGCGCTAGAGGGCGGGGTGAGGACGGCCGGTGGGGGCGGGGCACGAGGTAGCAGGCTGTCTGGTAACTCAGGACCAGGATGTTCCTTATTTGGGGGGGGGCATGATGCATCTGCCATAATACTCGCATTACTGGTGCACCATGACACCCCCCCCCCCCTCGAGGGACGCCCCCCCCGCCATGAGGTGCTGTGGACTGCCCCTAGGCCGGGGTGGGTGGGTCCTGGGATGCCACCGGGCACGGGGTTGAGGGTGGGGCAGGGCCTGCCCGATACAGACAGGTTTCCAGTAAGTTCACCCCCCCAGGCACACTTCCTTCCAGATGAGACGCGCAGGTTTCACTGCTTTTGGGGAACCTGAGGGACTCGCCCCGGGCTCTTTCGGTTCAGGGCTCTGAGTTCAGTTCACACGGCTCACACGGCGCGCACTGTGATCCTCGGCACACCGCACTGTGTGATCCTCGGCACACCGCACTGCTGAGAAGCTGCAGAGGTCACAGACTCACGTGCACGGCGCGCACTGTGATCCTCGGCACACCGCACTGTGTGATCCTAGGCACACCGCACTGCTGAGAAGCTGCGGAGGCCACAGATTCACGTACACGGCTCGCCCTGTGATCCTCCGCACACCGCACTGCTGAGAAGCTGCAAGGCACGTGGACACGTGTGCAGGGAGGGCAGTGCATATAGGCAGACATGTGCGAGCTAAGAGACGGTACCTGTGGGACGTGGCCCCCTCTGCAGGGTCACCCAAAGCGTGTTGCCTGCACCCTTCTGTTTTCTGAACCAGTTATTGTTGCTTTTACGACACCTGCACTTTCCGTCTGCTGACCGGTGCTAAAGTGCTTGCGCTTTCCCCATACATTTCGGATCTGGCGCTGCTGGCTTACACCGGAATGCTGCATTTAATTTACTTGCAAGTCCCGTGTATATGGTGCACAGGTTCCCAGGGCCTGTAACTGAAGTGCCACTAGGGGGCGACAGCGCTCATTGCGCCAGCCACAGAAAGCAGCCTTTTAAAACATGTCTCGGGCCTGCCTTTGCAGCCCGCACGCAATTTCACACGGCCAATTCAACTTCTTCCCAAGCCTTAACCTCCCTTCCTTATGCATTTTAGTCACCCCTATGGTAGGCCCTAAATAGCCCATAGGGCAGGGTGCATTGTATTTAACAACAAGCATTTGCAATGCAATAGGTCTCGCATTTGCGCGAGTTTAAGCTATTGGCATTGTAAATGACAAAGCCTTTTATTCAGTTTTAAATTCCTCGCCTAAACTCTGCCTCTTATCTCACCCAGAGAGGAGATCTTGCCCCATCTCCTTGCTCTGCATCCCAGGGAGTGCACGGGCGCTATCCTCCCGGCTCCTCTGGGCTTCCCACCATTGACTTTCAACCCTGGTTTCCCTGTGAACTGTAAATGTACCTGTCACTTTGTCCCCTTTTTTTCTCCCTTTGTTCCCAGCCTCCCTCCCCCCTCCAAGTCTTGTATACTGCGGCCGATTCACGTAAAGCGCTCTGATACCCCAACAGGTCAAGTTTGCACATTATAAAACTCAAAAATAAATAAATAAATAAATAAACAACACATAAATAAAAGGCCTTATCATTTACAATACCAACAGCTTAAACTCTCGCAAATGCAAGACCTATTGCATTGCAAGTGCTTGGGGTACTTTCACTTTCATAGCTGCCGCGCCCCTTTCTTTGTACGCAGCTCGTCTAAAGAAAGGGGCGTGGCCACCATTAAAATGAAAGCGCGGTATAGAGCGCTTTCACAAAAAAAAAAATGTTTCTGAAGTTGTGCAAATAAAAATGTAAAAGCGGGCGCTGTCCTAAAACTGTAGGGCGGCGCCCGGAGGCAAAGTGGGCACTCTTGCAGGAAAGCACTTTGTGGCTGCGATAGTGGAAAATCCTGACCAAAATAGCGCTCACAGACTGTAGATAAAACAAACCTTGTAACAACACAAGTAAAAAGTCCATTCCTTTTGGGAGGTTATGAAGGCAGAGAAGGCAGGACCATGGAGGGACTAACAAGCCTATTTACGAATGAAAAGCAATGATTTCGAAAGGACAGTAACAGGAGCCAATTGAAAAGATGGGCGGGACATGGGCGGAGCTACAAGTCCATACCTGAATACAGCACGCCTCGCAGAGCTGCGTATGCGCTGCTCAGGCTCGACCTAGAAAGGGTGATGTGTTTTTAAGTTTAAATTCCAGGATCATGCACTCTGCGTTACTCAATGTTAACCAAGTGGTGTTTTCAACGAACAGCGTGCAGCAGGGCTTCACTATCTGATCGAAGAGTGTGTCTGGTCAGTAATCCAAAAGCGTGTTTTTAAGTTTTACATATACTTGTAGTAAAATTACACTTTCACTACTGTAAGGCCTACTGCTCCCATAGGGACAACATTGGGTTACATTATCACAATCAATCAATTAAACAGGGCTTATAAGCTCACCCTGAGCGTATACAGCCGCTGGGAACCCTGCTACTAGGAAGGGATACGTTGAACTGCCGGGTCTTGAGTCCCTTCCCTAATTCCAATCGAGAGGAAGAGGTCCTGAGGTCCGGAGGTGAGGGGGGAGGTTGTTCCACGATTGTGCAGTGAGGTAGAAGACGGAGCGTCCTCACTCCAGTGGAGCGTCTTGACGGGGGTGGGGGGGGTCGGTCCATTTGGGGACATTGAGGTTAAGTCTGGCCACTGAATTCTGTATGGTCTGTAGTCTTTTCAGGAGGTACGAGGTGGTTCCTACGTATAGCACTTTGCCGCAGTTAACACAGCTGGTGAGTAGGGCTTGGGCGACGGTCTGCTATAGACAGGGATCCATTTGAAGATCTTCTGGCGGATGCTAGCTGTGAGGATGAGGGCGAGGAGATTGCATTGATCTGTCTTTTCATGGTCTGTTGGAACAGGTGAGGGTCCTAGTTCCGAGAGCCACCAGGAATCGTTCAACGGGGAAGTGTTGTTCCCGAAGATCAGCACTTCTATTTTGTCTGTGTTGATTTTTAGGCAGTTGTCTCTCATCCAATCATTGACACTTGTAATGCACCTGTGAAAGTTGTCCGTCGTGGTGGGGGTGATCTTCTGACAATGAGAGGATGAGCTGGTTGTCAGCTGAGTAGGACATGATGTTTAGTCTGTGGGGTCTGATGAAGTTGGCCGGGTGGGTCAGGTAGGTGTGGAACAGTGTAGGGCTGAGGGACGAGCCTTGAGAGACACCGCAGTTGGAGTTTCTTCAGTTCTGAAGTAAAGCGTGGCGGTCAGATTTGAAGGCGGCTCTTTGGGTCCCTATGTGGTGATGCCTCGTGGCATACACACAAAAGCTACCAGCAGCGGACCAGAGGTGTTGCACCTCAATCCAGTTTTTCAAAACGTAATTTCCTGTGCAAAACTCTTCCTGCACTTGCCGCCGTTGAGTGCCGCTGGAGACCAGAAACAGGGAATTCTTCAAGCGAAAGGTGCACCAGGAAAGAAGTATCATTTCGTGCTTTTTAGTCCGTCATCTTTATTTATTAATCCTTTATATCGTACACATTTTTAAAAATCAGCCAACGTGTTTCATTCCTTGATACATAGGAACTTCATCAGGGCTTAAATGACAGTATGTTGTGATCACAATACTTGAAAATATTAAGGAGTGTAGTGTGGACAGTGGCGTAGGAAGGGGGTGCAGGGTGTGCTGGGTCGCCCCCGGTGTCTTAACTGAGGGGGTTGACGATACGGCAAAAATATGTGTTTAAACAAATATTTTTGCCATTTTGTCAAGCCGGGGGTGACAAGAAATGTTCCACACCGGGTACCACCTGACCGTGCTACGCCACCGAGTGTGAACCTCTGCATTCGGATTCTGAAGAAAACAAACGCTGCAGGAGGCTTAAACCGGGTGACAGTGAACGCACGGGTGTTGGTAAAAATGTAAGTCTCAAACCTGACATTTGTTAGTCATGGAGCTCCCCAGTTCTTTGTTATCAGGCTTGTTGCCTCACCAAATATTTGGGGTACCAGCAGCCACTGGTGGTGACATATGCTTTGAAAGTGGAGGTGAGCTCGTTCTGCACTACATTGCATTTAATAGGTGCTAAATTTTGATTGGGAACCATTAAAAAATGGGGTATCACCCAAAATAGTCAGAGGACCTGGGTATCAAATGATAAACACGAAAAATGGTCCTAGACCTATATTTAGTATTTAGGACAAATCAATTCTTTGTAAAAATACTGGTTCATAGGAATTAATCCTAAACGGAGAAAGAAAAAAGTTCTTGTCTATACATATATGTATACAATGTACCCACGGAGCCTGAGCCTGAGAAAGAAACTTTCCAGAGCCAGATGTGGGGTTTGGACTAGAAGTTTTCCCCCACTTCAACAGCTGGCACCAGGAATAAATATTGGACCAACTGAGCCACTCATCAGTGCACTCCGGGACCCGTGGACATTACAGAAGAAGGACTACCTTGTACTCCAGAGGACTGCCCTGCTGCTCGAGGCCTGCCTTGTTCTCCAGAGAACTGCTCTGCTGCTAGAGGCCTCCCTTTATCTTCAGAGGACTGCCCTGCTGCTCGAGGCCTGCCTTGTTCTCCAGAGAACTGCCCTGCTGCTGAGGCCTGCCTTGTTCTTCAGAGCACTGCCCTGCTGCTTGAGGCCTGCCTTGTTCTTCAGAGGATCGCCCTGCTGCTTGAAGCCTGCCTTGTTCTTCAGAGGACTGCCCTGCTGCTTGAGGCCTGCCTTGTTCTTCAGAGCACTGTACTGCGGCTTGAGGCCTGCCTTGTTCTCCAGAGGACTTCCCTGCAGCTTGAGGCCTGCTGTGTTGTCCAGAGGACTGCTCTGCTGCTTGAGGCCTGCCTTGTTCTGCAGAGGACTGCCCTGATGCTCGAGGCCTGCCTTGTTCTTCAGAGGACTGCCCTGCTGCTTGAGGCCTGCCTTGTACGCCAGAGGACTGCCCTGCTGCTCGAGGCCTGCCTTGTTCTCCAGAGAACTGCCCTGCTGCTAGAGGCCTCCCTTTATCTTCAGAGGACTGCCCTGCTGCTCGAGGCCTGCCTTGTTCTCCAGAGAACTGCCCTGCTGCTGAGGCCTGCCTTGTTCTTCAGAGCACTGCCCTGCTGCTTGAGGCCTGCCTTGTTCTACAGAGGACTGCCCTGCTGCTTGAGGCCTGCCTTGTTTTTCAGAGCACTGCTCTGCTGCTTGAGGCCTGCCTTGTTCTTCGGAGGACTGCCCTGCTGCTTGAGGCCTGCCGTGTTGTCCAGAGGACTGCCCTGCTGATGGAGGCCTGCCTTGTTCTTCGGAGGACTGCCCTGCTGCTTGAGGCCTGCCTTGTACTCCAGAGCACTGCCCTGCTGCTGAGGCCTGCCTTGTTCTTCGGAGGACTGCCCTGCTGCTTGAGGCCTGCCTTGTAATCCAGAGCACTGCCCTGCTGCTTGAGGCCTGCCCTGTTCTTCATAGGACTGCCCTGCTGTTTGAGGCCTGCCTTGTTCTTCAGAGGACTGCCCTGCTGCTTGAGGCCTGCCTTGTTCTCCAGAGAACTTCCCTGCAACTTGAGGCCTGCCATGTTGTCCAGAGGACTGCTCTGCTGCTTGAGGCCTGCCTTGGTCTTCAGAGCACTGCCCTGCTGCTTGAGGCCTGCCTTGTTCTTCAGAGGACTGCCCTGCTGCTTGAGGCCTGATTGTTCTTCAGAGCACTGCCCTGCTGCTTGAGGCCTGCCTTGTTCTTCAGAGCACTGCTCTGCTGCTTGAGGCCTGCCTTGTTCTGCAGAGGACTGCCCTGATGCTCGAGGCCTGCCTTGTTCTTCAGAGGACTGCCCTGCTGCTTGAGGCCTGCCTTGTACGCCAGAGGACTGCCCTGCTGCTCGAGGCCTGCCTTGTTCTCCAGAGAACTGCTCTGCTGCTAGAGGCCTCCCTTTATCTTCAGAGGACTGCCCTGCTGCTCGAGGCCTGCCTTGTTCTCCAGAGAACTGCCCTGCTGCTTGAGGCCTGCCTTGTTCTTCAAAGCACTGCCCTGCTGCTTGAGGCCTGCCTTGTTCTTCAAAGCACTGCCCTGCTGCTTGAGGCATGCCGTGTTCTTCAGAGGACTGCCCTGCTGCTCGAGGCCTGCCTTGTTCTTCAGAGTACTGCCCTGCTGCTGAGGCCTGCCTTGTTCTTCAGAGCACTGCCCTGCTGCTTGAGACCTGCCTTGTTCTCCAGAGAACTGCTCTGCTGCTAGAGGCCTCCCTTTATCTTCAGAGGACTGCCCTGCTGCTTGAAGCCTGCCGTGTTTTAGAGGCCTGCCCTGCTGCTTGAGGCCTGCCCTGTTCTGCAGAGGACTCCCCTGCTGCTTGAGGCCTGCCTTGTTCTTCAGAGGACTCCCCTGCTGCTTGAGGCCTGCCTTGTTCTTCAGAGGACTCCCCTGCTGCTTGAGGCCTGCCTTGTTCTTCAGAGGACTGCCCTGCTGCTTGAGGCCTGCCTTGTTCTGCAGAGGACTCCCCTGCAGCTTGAGGCCTGCCATGTTTTTCTGAGCACTGTCCTGCTGCCTGAGGCCTGCCTTGTTCTTCAGAGGACTGCCCTGCTGCTTGAGGCCTGCCTGGTTCTCCAGAGGACTGACCTGCTGCTGAGGCCTGCCTTGTTCTTCAGAGGACTGCCCTGCTGCTTGAGGCCTGCCTTGTTTTTCAGAGGACTGTCCTGCTGCTCGAGGCCTGCCTTGTTCTTCAGAGCACTGTACTGCGGCTTGAGGCCTGCCTTGTTCTTCAGAGCACTGTACTGCGGCTTGAGGCCTGCCCTGTTCTTCAGAGGACTGCCCTGCTGCTTGAGGCGTGCCTTGTTCTTCAGAGCACTGCCCTGCTGCTTGAGGCCTGCCTTGTTCTTCACAGGACTGCCCTGCTGCTTGAGGCCTGCCTTGTTCTTCAGGGCACTGCCCTCCTGCTTGAGGCCTGCCTTGTTCTTCAGAGCACTGCCCTGCTGCTTGAGGCGTGCCTTGTTCTTCAGAGGACTGCCCTGCTGCTTGAGGCGTGCCTTGTTCTTCAGAGCACTGCCCTGCTGCTTGAGGCCTGCCTTGTTCTTCAGAGGACTGCCCTGCTGCTTGAGGCGTGCCTTGTTCTTCAGAGCACTGCCCTGCTGCTTGAGGCCTGCCTTGTTCTTCAGAGGACTGCCCTGCTGCTTGAGGTGTGCCTTGTTCTCCAGAGGACTGCCCTGCTGCTTGAGGCCTGCCTTGTTCTTCAAAGCACTGCCCTGCTGCTTGAGGCATGCCGTGTTCTTCAGAGGACTGCCCTGCTGCTTGAGGCGTGCCTTGTTCTCCAGAGGACTGCCCTGCTGCTTGAGGCCTGCCTTGTTCTTCAGAGGACTGCCCTGCTGCTTGAGGCGTGCCTTGTTCTCCAGAGGACTGCCCTGCTGCTTGAGGCCTGCCTTGTTCTTCAAAGCACTGCCCTGCTGCTTGAGGCGTGCCGTGTTCTTCAGAGGACTGCCCTGCTGCTTGAGGCGTGCCTTGTTCTCCAGAGGACTGCCCTGCTGCTTGAGGCCTGCCTTGTTCTTCAGAGGACTGCTCTGCTGCTTGAGGCGTGCCTTGTTCTCCAGAGGACTGCCCTGCTGCTTGAGGCCTGCCTTGTTCTTCAAAGCACTGCCCTGCTGCTTGAGGCCTGCCGTGTTCTTCAGAGGACTGCCCTGCTGCTTGAGGCCTGCCGTGTTCTCCAGAGGACTGCCCTGCTGCTTGAGGCCTGCCTTGTTCTTCAAAGCACTGTCCTGCTGCTCGAGGCATGCCCTGCTCTCTGAGAAGGAAGACTGGGCCTGCTCCCTTCTTTCCAGGTTACCTGAGTAATTGCTAGGGTCAGTTGGGTGGAGCTGCCCAGCTGACATGATACACTGACCCTGCCTGAGCCCTGCTGGCCTCAGCTGGAGTAAGTTCCTGATCCCTAAGTTAAGTAAGGCATCAGCTAAGCCCCTCTTGTGAAATCCTGAAGTTTGGAACTCTGCACTCCGGGCTTTGAGAATCCAACTTTTTTAGTGGGACCAACCTGGTCCATGTATCCGGCCCACACTCGATTACGATTGGCCTGAACTTGCGAATTTGCCCCGGTTTTATTACTGTTTTGTGCTGCATACATACCTAACACAGTGCCTTCCAAGTCAATCCTGAGTGCCTTTATGCCAAGTGTTAGACCTTGTACCATTGGTGTGGATCTACCTTCCATTTTTTGCTGTTGCCTCCTATGTTTTTGCTATGTTTTTGCTGGTCTAGATGCTTTGGGCACTGTGCCACTGCTATTCAATGCCACAGTGCACGTGCTCCCCATTGTAAATCATTGTATGGATTAGTGAGTCCATGATTGACTTATTTGATTTACTGTAAGACCCTAGTACAATGCACCATGTGTGCACAGGGCCTGTAAATCAAATGCTGCTGGTGGGCTTGCAGCACTGGTTGTGCCATCCACAGAAGCAGCTTGTAAAGTGTGTCTAAGGTCTGCCATTGCAGAGCCTGAGTGCAGCCTGGGGCTGCCATGTCGACTCTGCTAGTGCACACACTTGCCAGTCCCCAAACCTTCCCTTTTCTACTTGTTAGTCACCCCTAAGGGAGGCCCAAGGTACCCCCATGGGCAGGGTGCATTGTATGCAAAAGGTAGGACATGCCCTGATGTGTGTGGCATGTCCTGATAGTGAATTACAGCCAATTGCGTTTTTCACTATTGCAAGGCTACCTGTTCTCTATAGGCCAGAATGGGCACTTTGATTATAACATCTTATAATCCTAACTGACCCAGGGAGCTAGGTAGAAATTCCAGTTTAGTATGCCTGGACTCAGAATGTTAAAATACACCTTTTAGTGAAGGTGGATTAACATTCTGTGTTTGAAAATTACCACTTTTGGAAAGTAGGTATTTCCTTGCTTAACCATCCAGCATGCCTCTGCTCGGTTTGTGTATTCCATGTTGGTTTGTGAGTGACAGGGGCTAGAGAGGGCTTTAGCTCCAGCAGTCTGATGGGTCAGGGCTTGGCTGAATGGGACCTGCGTAGAATAGACCTGGGCCAGGTCTGCTCTCAGACAATGCTGTCTCCACCTCCCTCCAGGAAGCTGCACAGAACTGGTATTGGCTGGGCACAGGCACCCTCTGCCTTCAGAGGACAAATGATTTACTGGTATAAATATTGGGACCCAGACCCATGAACTTTAGATCACTTCTGGGAATCAAGACAAACCTTTCCCAAGGAGAAGAACCAAGGAAGCTGAAGGAGGAGACTGCCCCTGTGCTGTGCTATTTCTGGGGTTGGCCTGCAGTGGTTACTTTATATGCCAAGGAAAGGGGAAAAGGACTTTTGTGAACTTTTTATCATCTTGAAGAAGAATCTCCAAGGGCGTGAAGTGTGCTTGCCTCCTGCCTGAAGTCTCAGGGATACAAGACTTCACCCCCAGCTCCCCTGAATTCCCTTCCTGTGGAGTTCTGCCTGCAGAGAGGGGCCTACTGTTGTTTGGGCCCTCTGAGAAGACTGCGTGTCGCTGGGATCTGGAAGCGCGATCTAACGAGGAAAAGCATGTCTCCGCCGCAGCTGTTCACCGTCTCATCACTGACGAAGCATGTTCCATCCCCGGAGAAGCGTGTTGCTGCCGCAGAGGTCACCGCCGTATCACCGGAGAAGCGTGTCGCAGGGCCTGACTCGGCTCAGAAGTTACTGAGTTCGCCGCACAGCCGTCGGGCGTGCAGGCATCACATCCAACATTGTCGCATTGCATCAAAGATGCTATTTTGTCACCTCGCACCAGATCGTCTTTCATCACATCGTGGTGCCATCTTGTCGCATCGTCAACGGGCTGCAGTAAGAAACGATGCATGAACTCCCCCGAGTGTAAGGAACGACACATCAACTTCCCTGCGACCCCTTTGTTTGTTTTGTGTGACGCATCTGAGGTACTTTGAGAGTAAAATGTTGCATTAACCATCTACATTGAACTAAGCTAGTTTCTGCCATTACAAAGACTTATTTTTGATTACAATATTGTGGATTTTTGTTGTTTGGTCTTGTGTTAAGTCTAATAAAGATTACTTATTTTTCTAAACTGGTGTGGTGTACATCTGTAGTGTTGTCACTGTATTACTGTATGTGTTCACAAATGCTTTACACACTGCCTCTGAGATAAGCCTTCCTGCTCGTGCCAAGCTACCAAGGGGGTGAGTAGGGGTTATTATAAGAGTGTACCCTCTTACCCTGACTAGAGGCAAGGGTTCCTATTTGGACAAAGGTACCTACCTCTGCCAACTAGAGGATGGTGGTTTGATGAGATTAAGTTTAATTAGGGTTGCTATTAGATACCAACATCAGCTTTGCCTGAAGAGGTCGCTCCAAACGCTGCTCCCTGCTGCTCCCTGCACCGCCAGACTGATAAGTGCATTACCTGCCTTGCTCGCTACAACTGCATTAATTGTTATTATTGCCGACAGATCATAGCGCTAGACTGCTTTGCCTTGGATTCTCATTTTCATTAATAAATTACTGTTTGCGCTAGACGGCTTCGCATTGTTCCACATTAGCATATCACTGCTGATAAATAACCGTAGCGCTTGTCTGCCACGGTGCGCTTCAATTATAACAAATTTCTCTACTGCCTGTACATTCGTGCCTGATTGTGCCAGCGCCATTACCGTCAGCGTAGCGCTATTCACGTGCATTCAGCCCCAACCCTGAGACTAGAATCCTTGCGGCCATTTTAATTGTATTTGTTGTTGTTGTTTTGCCTCCCTGACCTGAGCCCCACCCCGCTCCCGCCTCCCAGCTGACCCCCCCCCTCGCCCCTCCCACTCTCCACATATGACTGATACCTTTTCGCGCAGCGTTCTCGCGCAGCGGTCGCGCCCCATTCGCGCCGAAGGTGCGCCAAAGGTAAGCCTGTCTACGCCCGTCCGCGCCCAAACCGCGCCCAGCGCCAGACCCCCTGGTCCCCGCCACTCCCAACCCACTAGAACCACCTATGATGCCGCTTTCCTCCTCGCCCTCAACCCCGGACGCTCACCACTATGCTGCGAAGCTACGCCAGGACGTACCCACGGCCCATTCGCCTGCCTCTCCTGCAAGTTCAACTGCTTCAGGTCCCTCACCAAACCCACTTCCTCCTCACACATCTCCGAACCCAATCGCCTGAAATGCATCCTACTGAACACCCGCTCGGTCCACAGACATGCAACAGAACTCTGGGACCTAATCGACACTGCGTCACCTGACATCGCCTTCTGTTGGACAGGCCACATGAAGGGCCGCTCTCCCCCGGCCCGACCAGGCCCGAGCCCGGTCACACAAGTACCACCCACCACCATTGCACGTCCTCCGTCCCCTCAGGGACCTCTGCCTTCGAACATATCGACCTCGTGGGCCCGATCCACTGCTGGCCCGCGCGCCCTCCGGGACGCCATCTTGGACACTCCACCACGAGGCCGCCTGGCCCCCGATCGACCTCAACCCTGGGCCTAGCCAGGCCTCAGACATCCCGGCACCACCATCCACCCAGGAGGTGAGCGGGCTACTTGGTAAGTCAATGGGAGAAAGAGGTGTCGATGGCTCTCCCCCGCCAAGTGCCGCTCGGCCATCGCCTCCTCGGGCGCTGGCTCCACCCCCCTGCTGGGTGTCGGGACACCCTCATCCCGGACCTCCCGACCTCCAGGTGCGAGGGTCCGGACATCAAAGAACATCAGCCCTATAACTGGGGCAGCCCAGAGCAGGAGGGCAGTTGTATCTTGGAGTCGAGAGACGCAAAGAAGAACTCATCCTTGACGGACTACTGGCGCTGCCGTAGCTCTGCCTCGTGCACCTTCGTCTTGCCTGCCGGCGCTGCCGCAACCTTCGTAACCTTCCAAATCCTTCATCGTCGTCGGGACCTGCTGGCGTGGCCGCGGACCGTTTGCAACCATCATCTCATCGGGACCTGCTGGCTCCGCCGCGGACCGTCGTTTCCTTCGTCCATCTCGGGACCTGCTGGCTCCGCCGCGGCCCGATCATCTAGAACGCCGAGCTCGAGGATTGAGAGCTATTTCCACTTTTTGGTAACAAGACTGTCCCGCTACCCTTTTCCCAAACCAGAGACCAGAATCGAGGGGACCCCTGAGTCCAGACCTCCTTGTACAAATCCATCGTACTTAAAGAATTGCCTATAAAGTATCGTTGAACCTTACCCTTGTGTGGTGTCCGTCTGTGGGGGGGAAGTTACTTGTCTGTACGATCGCTGGAGACGGCTCTCCCCGGAGACCTCTCCCCTTATCCTCGGCCGACCCTCCCGGTCCGTCTAACATTGGTGGCCAGCGGCGCGATCCGAATCACCGCATAATCGTACAGAGAGTAGCTCACCCCACGACGAAATCACGATGACGACTAAAGAAAGCGGAGCAACCGAGAAATTCCAGATGGAGAAATTGGACGAGTACAGCCATCGTGAACTAAAACAATTCTGCATCGAACTAGGTATCGCTACCACCGGACTAAGTACCAAAGACGATTTTAAGCATGCCCTAGAATCTTGGGCAGAAACCGGGGCTGCCGGAACCCCGGATCAAAGCATCGCAGCAAAGACCACCACGGCCCCTGAAGAGCAAAGAACGGGTCTCTCGCAAGACGAGATCCAGGAACGAGAAAAAACCCGACTACACGAGCTGGAAATGGCCCGACTCAAAATGGACATTGAACTTAAGTTGGCCGAACAAAAAATCAACTTAGAGCACCTGCGTCTCCGAGAAGAAAGAGAGGAGAAACAGAGACAAAGGGAGCTCGAGGAAAAGAGACTGGCATATGAACACGAGCGAAAACTAGCTGAGATCGATCTACGCAAGCAGAATAAAGAAGTAGGGGTGTACGAGCAACCCCACACCCCAGGGGCAACAGAGAAGAAGGTACACATCCCCAAAGATGTCGTTCGAGAATACTTCCGAGAGGACGACATCCAGCAATGGTTTAAGGCCTATGAAATCGCTATGACTGCACACCGGATCGATAGAAGCGATTGGGGAGCCGGTCTATGGGGGAGATTCCTCAATGAGGGCCGCGACGCCCTGCTACAGCTCCCGGACCACCAGATGACCTCCTATGACCATATGAAAGCTGCACTCCTCACTCGCTATGGCCTCACACCCGAGATGTACCGTCAAAGGTTCCGAGACTGCACCCGCATCCCGGGTACAACTTGGGTGGACTATGTAAACTAATTTAGCCGAGCCTTCGAGGGCTGGATCAAAGGAAGCAAGGTCACAACCTACGAACAACTGTTCAATCTGATGGTATGGGAGCACCTATCAAACAATTGTTTTATTGAACTCCGCCAACACCTCCTCGACAGCAAGTTAACCGATCCCCGGCAGCTCGCAGCCGAAGCTGACCGATGGGAGATCACCAGAGTGGGCCGGAATGGGTCCTACGAACAGAACCGGAACAACAACGGTCAGCACCGTCCCCGAGGGGGAGGAGGGGGCCAAGGACGAGGAAGAGACAACGCCCCGGTCGCCCCCGCTACCAGCACCACCCCCCCGGCCAACCGGGGCAGCACCCCGGCGCGACCGGGATACCGAGCCAATGTTACGTGCCATCGATGCCAACGAGTCGGCCACTATGCAAACGACCCAAATTGCCCACAGTACCAGAGCCCAAGACCCCGCCAGGTGGCTGCTGCTGCCCTGGGGGAAGAACAGATCTCCGAGGAGCAAGAAGAATATGAGCAAGAGCATCAGGAATGGGAGCCAGCCGCCATGGCTCTAGCCTGCCTAGGGGGGAAGGACATGGTCCCGCGGGTCCCCCTACCCGCTAACACCCAGAAGTACTGCCAATGGGTGAGCATCAATGGACGCCGGGCCGAAGCCCTTCGTGACACCGGGGCCAGTGTAACAGCCGTCCGCTGTCACCTGGTGACCCCAGAACAGTATCTACCGAACATTCTCTGCCCTGTACGTTCAGCCGATAACTCAGAAAGCCTGTGTCGGATGGCCTGCGTCCCCTTTGAGTGGGGAGGGGTCTCCGGCATGTTGAAGGTAACGGTCCGAGACGATGCCCCCGTAGACTGCCTCCTGGGGAATGACCTTGAAAGCTCTCCGTGGGCAGCCGTAGAACGAAGAGAACACCTGGGGATGTTGGGCGTCCCGGACTGGGCGTGTGTCACCACCCGGTCCATGGCCGCCCGTGCCAACCCCCGCCCAGAGGAACCCGAATGGCCGGCACCGCCGCCTCCGGTCGCCCCGGCCGAAACCACTGACCGTGACGCCCCCCCAGAGCCAGCTCCCTCTCCAGACCTCGCTAACCTCGACCAGTGGCCCCAAGAGGGGGGGCCCACGCAAGAACAATTTCGCCAAGAGCAGAAGACCTGTCCCTCCCTCGAGGGACTCCGCCAGCAAGCGCTCGCCCAAAGCGCAGGGGATACCTCCGGAACACACTGGATCTACTGGGACAATGATCTGCTTTACAGTGAGCAAAGAATCGCGGAGCTGGGAGCCAGCCGAGTACTAGTGGTGCCCCTACGTTTTAGAGACTTTCTGCTAAACCTGGCCCACGATGTCCCCCTGGCGGGACACCTGGGTCAAGATAAAACCTACAATCGTCTGGTGACCCACTTCTTCTGGCCCAAAATGAGGAACGATGTACACCAGCATTGCCGATCTTGCCCCACCTGCCAAGCCAGTGGAAAGAGCGGCCGCAAACTAAAAGCCCCCCTGCAACCGTTTCCCGTGGTCACCACCCCGTTCGAGAGGGTCGGGATCGACATCGTGGGGCCCCTGGACCCGCGTACAAAACAAGGCCATCGATTCATCCTGGTGCTAGTGGACCACGCCACCCGCTACCCCGAGGCTGTTCCCCTGCGAACTGTGACAGCCCCGGTAGTCGGCCGGGCCCTAATGGGGATCTTCTCCCGTGTGGGCTTCCCCCGAGAAGTCGTCAGCGACAGAGGCACGAACTTTATTTCTAGATATATGAAGTCCCTCTGGCAACAATGCGGGGTTACCTACCGATTCACGACCCCCTATCACCCTCAAGGAAACGGACTCGTTGAGCGGTTCAACCGCACGCTCAAAGGGATGATCGGGGGGTTGGAAGAGCCCCTCCGTCGCCAGTGGGATGTGCTGCTGCCATGCCTCCTCTTCGCATATCGAGAGGTCCCCCAGAAGTCCCTGGGCTTCAGCCCGTTTGAACTGCTGTATGGACACCCAGTACGGGGGCCGCTCAGCCTCGTCAAGGAAGGCTGGGAGATGCCCCCTCTCAAGAACCCACCAGATGTCTTCCGGTACCTCCTAACCCTCCGCAACCAGACCCGGCGGTTCAGAGAGCTGGCAAAAGCCAACCTAGAGGCCAGTCAAGAGGACATGAAAAAGTGGTATGACCGGAATGCCTCCTCCATCGAATTTGAACCTGGGCAACAGGTATGGGTGATGTCCCCCACCGAACCCTGCGCCCTGCAAGACAAGTGGACGGGGCCCTTCAAAGTAGTCGAGCGCAAGGGTCCTGCCACCTATCTCATCAACATGGAATCTTCCCGGAACCCCCTCCGGGTCCTCCACGCTAACAGACTGAAACCCCACTTTGTGCGTTCCGAACTCAGCCTCCTGATGGCCACAGACAATGGGGCTGAAGAAGACTCCGAGCCCCTCCCTGACCTCCTACGGACTCGGGAGAAAGACGGCTCCGTGGACGGGGTCCGACTCTCAGAGGCCCTCACCCAAGAGCAACGCCAGGAGTGTCGGGCCCTCCTATCACAGTTCGCCAGCCTGTTCTCCCTCACCCCAGGTGTCACTTCCTGGTGTGTGCACGATGTGGACACAGGGGACAGCCCCCCTATCCGCCACCGGGCCTACCGCGTGCCAGATCGGGTACGAGCCTGCGTCCAGGAAGAGGTAGCAAAAATGCTCACGCTCGGGGTCATCGAGCCCTCAGACAGCCCCTGGGCCAGCCCTGTAGTACTGGTCCCCAAAGCGGCCGCACCAGGCACCACACCGGAACTCCGGTTCTGCGTTGACTACCGGGGCTTGAATGCGGTCACCCGAACAGACGCACATCCCATCCCCCGGGCAGATGAACTGATTGACCGCATGGGAGCTGCCCGCTACCTCAGTATTTTCGACCTGACGGCGGGCTACTGGCAAATCGGCCTCACACCCCGGGCCCAAGAACGTTCTGCCTTTTCCACCCCCGATGGCCATTACCATTTCAAAGTCATGCCCTTCGGCATGAAGAATGCCCCCGCAACATTTCAGCGGCTCGTCAACCAGGTCCTGGCGGGGCTCGAAGGGTTCAGCGCTGCCTACCTAGACGACATCGCTGTATACAGCCACCAGTGGCCCGAGCACCTCCACCACCTCCGAGCCGTGCTACAAGCCCTTCAGCAGGCTGGCCTCACGATCAAGGCCAGCAAATGTCAAATTGGTCAAGGGTCGGTAACTTACCTCGGACACCAGGTGGGAAGCGGCCTGGTGGCCCCTCTGCAGCTCAAAATTGCCGCCATCCAGTCCTGGCAGCCCCCCATCACCCAGACCGAGGTACGAGCCTTCCTGGGCCTCACGGGCTATTACCGAAGGTTTGTGAAAGACTATGGTACTATAGTGGGGCCCCTCCCAGAACTTACGTCCAAAAATCAACCCAAGAAAGTCAACTGGACCGCCGATTGTCAAACAGCATTCGAGCAATTGAAAGCCGCCATGTGTTCCGCCCCTGTGCTCCAGGCCCCCGACTACAGCAGGGAGTTCGTCGTCCAGACGGATGCCTCCGACCATGGCATTGGGGCAGTCCTGTCTCAAGTAAACACCGAGGGCCTTGATCAGCCAGTGGCCTTCATCAGCAGACGACTCCTACCACGAGAACAACGCTGGAGCACCATAGAGAGGGAGGCCTTCGCAGTGGTATGGGCCCTCAAGAAGCTCCGGCCCTACCTCTTTGGCACACACTTTCGGGTACAGACCGACCACCGACCCCTGCAGTGGCTGATGCAGATGCGGGGAGAAAACCCGAAGTTACTACGTTGGTCCATCTCCCTACAAGGGATGGACTTCACCGTTGAACACCGGCCTGGGCCAGATCACGCCAACGCAGATGGCCTGTCCCGGTTTTTCCGCCTCGACGAGGAGAGTCCCCAAGAGGATGGGTAACTCTCCCCGCCTTCAGCTGGGGGGGACGCATGTTGGACAGGCCACATGAAGGGCCGCTCTCCCCCGGCCCGACCAGGCCCGAGCCCGGTCACACAAGTACCACCCACCACCATTGCACGTCCTCCGTCCCCTCAGGGACCTCTGCCTTCGAACATATCGACCTCGTGGGCCCGATCCACTGCTGGCCCGCGCGCCCTCCGGGACGCCATCTTGGACACTCCACCACGAGGCCGCCTGGCCCCCGATCGACCTCAACCCTGGGCCTAGCCAGGCCTCAGACATCCCGGCACCACCATCCACCCAGGAGGTGAGCGGGCTACTTGGTAAGTCAATGGGAGAAAGAGGTGTCGATGGCTCTCCCCCGCCAAGTGCCGCTCGGCCATCGCCTCCTCGGGCGCTGGCTCCACCCCCCTGCTGGGTGTCGGGACACCCTCATCCCGGACCTCCCGACCTCCAGGTGCGAGGGTCCGGACATCAAAGAACATCAGCCCTATAACTGGGGCAGCCCAGAGCAGGAGGGCAGTTGTATCTTGGAGTCGAGAGACGCAAAGAAGAACTCATCCTTGACGGACTACTGGCGCTGCCGTAGCTCTGCCTCGTGCACCTTCGTCTTGCCTGCCGGCGCTGCCGCAACCTTCGTAACCTTCCAAATCCTTCATCGTCGTCGGGACCTGCTGGCGTGGCCGCGGACCGTTTGCAACCATCATCTCATCGGGACCTGCTGGCTCCGCCGCGGACCGTCGTTTCCTTCGTCCATCTCGGGACCTGCTGGCTCCGCCGCGGCCCGATCATCTAGAACGCCGAGCTCGAGGATTGAGAGCTATTTCCACTTTTTGGTAACAAGACTGTCCCGCTACCCTTTTCCCAAACCAGAGACCAGAATCGAGGGGACCCCTGAGTCCAGACCTCCTTGTACAAATCCATCGTACTTAAAGAATTGCCTATAAAGTATCGTTGAACCTTACCCTTGTGTGGTGTCCGTCTGTGGGGGGGAAGTTACTTGTCTGTACGATCGCTGGAGACGGCTCTCCCCGGAGACCTCTCCCCTTATCCTCGGCCGACCCTCCCGGTCCGTCTAACACCTTCCTTACTGAAACATGGATGAACGCATCCTCTGCTCCCGACATCGCCATAGCCATACCGGACACTTACAAGATTATTCGAAAAGACCGCACCAATCAAACTGGAGGAGGCATCGCCATCGTCCACAGAAACATCATCAAAATTACAACCAGCTCCGACGACAATCTTGCAACCGCCGAACATCTCCACTTTCAGATCCATACCGACCCCAGGACCACCCTTAGAGGCACCCTCATTTACAGGCCTCCAGGCACCCGCACTCAATTCAGCGACGACATCACAGACTTCGTCACCCCGCACGCCCTCGCCTCCGAGAACTACATTCTTCTAGGAGACCTCAACTACCACCTTGAAAACTCACTCGACAGCAACACCACCACCCTTCTGGACAACCTGGCCAATCTCGGACTCAAACAACTTGTTGACACCCCCACTCACACAGCCGGACACACGCTCGACCCTATCTTCACCTCCAGCAAGTACATCTCCTTTGATCGCACTACAGCCCTCCACTGGACGGATCACAGCTGTGTTCACTTCAGCTACATAACCACCCTGACCCACAACCGCACACAACCCATTCCCCGGAGAAACTGGAACAAAATCACCACCGACCAACTCCTCACATCACTCAACCATAACCCTCCCACCCTCTCAATGGACCCAGACCAAGCGGCCACCAACCTCAGGCAATGGATTACCCACAGTGCGGAAGAATTAGCACCCCTGAAAAAGCACCAGCTGAAATCAGCTAGCAAAAAGGCTCCCTGGTTCAATGATGAACTTAAAAAATCCAAAAAGCTATGCCGCACCATGGAGAAGAATTGGAGAAAAAACCTAACCTCAGACAACATGGCCTCCCTAAAGACAGCCACTCGCAAACACCACCAACTGATCCGATCCGCCAAGAAATCAGCATTCAAGGACCGTCTCGACAACAATTCTCATAACAGCAAGGAACTCTTCAATATCGTCAAAGAATTCACTAACCCCACCGCAGCATCCAACGACATCACTCCCTCCCAAGACCTCTGCGACGCGCTATCCTCCTTCTTCTACAACAAAATTGCCGACATGCACAACAGCTTCAAGAATACTCCCAGTTATCAACCTGCCCCACCCCCTTCAGATCCCACTCCTCCAACTAACAACCTCAGTGCCTGGAACCCAATCACCACTGAAGACACCATTTGCCTCATGAACTCAATCCACTCTGGCTCGCCTTCTGACCCCTGTCCCCACCACATCTTCAACAAAGCTGACTCCATCATCGCACCCCAACTCCGTGACGTCATCAACTGCTCTTTCAACTCTGCCACCTTCCCAGAAATCTGGAAACACGCCGAACTCAGCGCCCTTCTGAAAAAACCCACAGCAGACCCCTCAGAACTGAAAAACTACCGACCAATATCCCTCCTCCCTTTCCCGGCCAAAGTCATCGAGAAAGCCGTCAACAGCCAGCTCGCCACCTTCCTTGAATCCAACAACTCCCTTGATCCTTCTCAATCCGGATTTCGAGCCAAACACAGCACCGAAAACTGCCCTCATTGCAGCGACCGACGACATCCGAGCACTCCTGGACAACGGAGAAACAGTGGCCCTCATCCTACTCGACCTCTCCGCCGCTTTCGACACAGTCTGCCACAGCACCCTTACACAACGCCTCAGCAACATCGGCTTACAAGGAAAAGCCTTGGACTGGATCATCTCGTTCCTAGCTGGAAGAACCCAGACAGTCCGACTTCCCCCATTCTACTCAAAGGCCACCAAAGTCATCTGCGGCGTACCTCAAGGATCCTCACTCAGTCCCACTCTATTCAACGTCTACATGAGTCCTCTCGCCTCTATCGCGCGTCAACACAACCTCAACATCATCTCTTACGCCGACGACACCCAGCTAATCCTTTCCCTCACCAAAGACCCCAACACCGCCAAAACCAATCTTCATGAAGGCATGAAAGAAGTAACCGAATGGATGAAACAGAGCCGCCTAAAACTCAACTGAGACAAAACGGAGGTGCTCATTCTAGGATCCTCCCCCTCAGCTTGGGACGACTCTTGGTGGCCTTCCGCTCTGGGCACAGCACCCACACCCACAGACCATGCACGTAACCTTGGCTTCATTCTAGACTCCACCCTCTCAATGTCCAGACAAGTCAATGCCGTCTCATCCTCCTGCTTCAACGTCCTTCGCATTCTCAAAAAGATCTTCCGCTGGATCCCCCTCGAGACAAGAAAGACTGTTACCCATGCACTGGTCACGAGTCGTCTGGATTATGGCAACACACTTTACGTCGGAATTACAACAAAATTACAGAAAAAACTCCAGCGCATCCAAAATGCGTCAGCGAGACTCATATTAGACATCCCGCGCCAAGATCACATCACCGGACACCTAAAAGACCTCCACTGGCTTCCCGTCAACAAAAGAATCACTTTCCGCCTTCTCACCCATGCACACAAGGCCCTTCATAATCTAGGACCCGAATGCCTCAACAATCGATTGTCCTTCTACAAACCCACCCACCAACTAAGATCATCCAATCTAGCCCTCGCCCAGTCCTGCGCATCCGAAAATCCACCATGGGCGGCAGATCCTTCTCCTTCCTGGCTGCCAAGACCTGGAACTCACTCCCCACCCACCTCCGCCTTACACAGAACCACACCTACTTCAGAAAAGAACTGAAAACCTGGCTATTCGACAAATAATGAACCCCTCCCTCTAGCTCCTTGAGACCCTCTGGGTGAGCAGTGTGCTATACAAATGCCTGAACTTGAACTTGAACTTGCAGTGTTGTGTCTATCTTAACTGCGCAATCATGAACAATATCTCTCTAAGAAATCTGAGTACAAAGAGTGAAGAAGAGAGAGGTGGGGAGTGGTACAGAACAGAGAGAGACAGTAAGAGAAACGGGGAGAGAGAGCGACAAAGCGAGAGAGGAAGGGAGTTGCAGAGAACACAGAGAGAGACAGTGAGAGAAACACTGAGATACAAAGAGAGAACGTGATAGTAAAAATAAGAGAAAGACGAAAAGTGAGAAGAGAGAGAGGGAGAGACAGAAAGAAAGAGGAAGAGAGAGAAAAATGGACAGAGAGGAGAGAGAGTGAGGGAGGGTGTGGTGGACAGAGAGAGAGAGAAAGAGAGAGAGAGAGAGAGAGAGAGAGTGGGAGAGTGGGGGAGAGCCAGAAAGAAAGAGACGGAGAGAGAGAGACAATGCAAGAGAAATAGAGAGAGGGAGAGAGAGAAAGAGAGGCAGAGAGAGAGAGAGAGAGAGAAAGAAAGAGTGGGGTAGAGACAGGGAGAGAGACAACAAGACAAATATAAATGATGCCAGAGAAAGAGACAGGGAGAGAGAGAGAAAGAGAAAGAGAGACAGAGTGAGAGAGAGAGGGAGAGACAGAGAAAGAGAGAGGGAGAGGCACAGAGACAGAGAGAGATGAAGACAGAGATAAAGAGAAAGAGAGGAGAGGAGAGGAGTTGGCCTAACGGCTAGGGCGCTCAACCTCGGACCTGGGGAACAGGGTTCAAGTCTCAGTAATGACGCTCTACATCCTGTGATTCTGGGCAAATCACTTAATCTCCCTGTGCCTAACAAAAATGAATGTGTGCCCTCATGTAACGTAACTGGTGCTATGTAAAGCGGTCTGATACACGATTCGGGCCAAGTTTGCTCTATATAAAACTCAGCAAAGAAAAGGAGAGAGAGAGAGAGTGAGATAAGCCTGACTGCTCGTGCCAAGCTACCAAGGGGCTGAGTAGGGGTTATTATAAGAGTGTACCCACTTACCCTGACTAGATGCAAGGGTCCCTATTTGGACAAAGGTACCTACCTCTGCCAACTAGAGACCCCCAAATCTAACAGGATGTGATGGTGGTTTGATGAGATGAAGTTTAATTAGGGTTGTGAGAGAGGAGAGAGAGGGAGAGACACACAGACAAAGAGAGAGAGAGACACAGAGAGAGAAAGAGAGAGTTGGAGATATGGTGAGGGAGTGTTAGAAAGAGAATAAGAAAAAAAGCGAGCGAGTGAGAGTGATAAAGAAAATGCAACAGAGAGAGTGAGGGATGGAGAGAAGGGGGGAGAGAGTGAACGCGATCGAGTCAGGCAGATGTTGAAAGGAGGAGCAGGCCTCAGACTGTGCGCGCGGAGGGAGGTGAGAGACGGCGCTGGCAGGAGCGTGAGACGCCCAGGTCAGCTGACTCGAGGGAAGTCTGTGGTCTCTGGGTCTCTTCAGAGTGAAACTCTCTCACTCTTCCGATAAGCAGCAGGTCGGTGCACGGGGGTGGGGGGGGGGGGGCACAGGTGAGCAGGCGCACGCACCCTCCCAAGAGCAGACGTAAGAAGGCAACCACAGGGGGCAGATGGGGGCACGGGCAACCACAGGGGGCAGATGGGGGCAGGGGCAACACAACAGTGGCTTCTAGGTGCTGTACACACTGGTCTGGGTAGGAATGGGATGCACCCATCGTCCTGGCACAGTCGAATAAGGCGCGGAGCCTAGAACCAGCTACCCGCCTGGCGTCGGCAACAGAGCAGCAGCAACAATAAGCAGAAACTTAGAGCGTGGCAGTAGCGCAACCTCACCAACCGGCAGGAGACACTTCTGAAGCAAGGCTCAGGTCAGTGGGTCCCAGAGACGAGGAACTCACATACCAGCACGCTGGCAACCAAAGGCACCATCCCACAGCCAGAGGAGGGGACACAATCCACCAGCCCCACACAAGGTACAGGGGATAACACTCCAGGGAGTCCTAGAAGCCAAGGGGACACGCCAGATAGAGCAGGAGGGTCCAGTGTGTCCAACAACACCAGAGCCCAAGAAGAAGCTCCCAGGGGCGAAGCCAAGATGGCGAACCAGTCCTCAGCCCTGATGGCTCCCATCCCATTCCTACCAGACCAGGGGAACCCCAGATGAAATGGGAGGATTGGAGGGAGTACTTCAGGAACTATATAGAAGCACTAGAGGACGAAAATGGAGAAGAATACACCCCAGCAAGAAAAAAGAGATTGTTGCTCCACAATCTAGGCCCTGAAGGAGGGAGAGTATTCGCAAACATTGTGCCTAAAGAACGGGGTGCTACAGAGACGGATGTCTTCAAAAATGCATTAGAAGACCTGGATAGCCACTACCGACCAGCAGTGTGTGTTTCCATTGACCGTTACAATTTTCAGCAAAGGAAGCAGGAAACTGGTGAATCTATAGACGACTATGTAGCCGCACTGCGACGCTTAGCCATCACGTGTCAATATGGAGTGTTACAGGATGAGTACATAAAAGACCAGATAGTTATGCACACTACCAACAGATCTGTCCAGGACAAACTATGGGCACAAAACGAAACGTCACTCAAGGACGTAATAGCCATGGTAAAAAAGGCGGAGATGTCGAAACGCTGCGCTGATGCGGCCAAACGAGAAAGCACTCAGAAGCACATGGTTAACAAAATCGACGAGGCCTCAGCGGCCAGCAAACAAAAAGGCTTAAGCGGAGAACAGAAGCGGGAAACCAAATGGACAGGCAAACAATCAGGGCGCTCTGCTGCTGAAAACAAATTCTCATGTTATAGATGTGGCAGCGCAGCGCACTCAGCTCAGGACAAACGTTGCCC
This sequence comes from Lissotriton vulgaris, assembly GCF_964263255.1. NCBI lineage: Eukaryota > Metazoa > Chordata > Amphibia > Caudata > Salamandridae > Lissotriton > Lissotriton vulgaris. Next base: position 1,772,783,249 of record NC_141695.1, on the reverse strand, counting down.
AGCGTTTCGAGCCAGATGCGCGTTTTGCGGCCTAGTCGGCCATTTTGAAAAAGTGTGCCGCAGGAAGGGAAAGAAGTCCACGGTCAAGTGCGTGGAAGCGGCCGCGTCTGAACCCAGTGAGGAAGACGATCAGGAGGATGGTGAAATGGTACTGTGTATTGAGGATTAAGTACTGGATGTGGCAGGTAGGCGCAGGGACAAGCCCCGCACGGACATGCACATCGGAGGAGTGAAAGTGCATGTAGCAGTTGATTCAGGCTCCCCCTGGACGATAGTACAAAGATCCATATGGGACGAGGATTTCGCTCCGGTGGTAGGGCCTGATCTACGGCCGCCGGACATTCGAGCAGTTTCATACACTGAGAACGCCATTCCCTTGGTAGGATGCCGAGACTTCAAGTTCGAGTTCAGAGGGAGATCAGCCACCTGCACATTGTATGTAGCAGAGAAGGGTCCCTCCGTACTGGGATGGAGGGATGCAGGAGACCTGGGGATTGTACTAAATCCTGGAGGTAAAGAACAAATCCTTTTAACGGAAGAATGGCCCATCACCAATGGGGAAGAATGGAAATCAGCCTATCCTAAAGTGTTCGGAGGAACAGTGGGGAAACTAGACAAGTTTGTCCATAAAATGGCACTCAAGAAGGGGGCTATACCAGTGACTCACAAAGTCAGGAACATCCCGATATCAACCAGTGAGGCAGTGCAACGGGAACTTCAGAGACTGGAAAAACAAGGCATCATAGAACCAGTGGACAGCTCGGAGTGGTTGTCCCCCCTAGTTGTAGTCAAAAAACCCAACGGGAAGGTTCGTCTCTGCATGGACCTCCGCGAGCTCAACAAGTGCCTCATCGTAGAGAAGTTTCCCCTGCCTAGAATCGAAGAGATGCTTACGAGAACTAAAGGAATCAGTCATTTCTCCACCATTGACCTCACGTCAGCGTACCACCAAATCGATTTGCATCCGACTAGTAGGAAGTACACATCCTTCATCACGCCCTTTGGGTGTTATCAATTCCGCCGCATGCCGTTTGGACTAGCATCCGCAGCGGCGGTCTTTCAAAAATTGATGCATCGGTTGTTCAAGGATATCCCAGGGGTTCAGTATTTCCAGGATGACATACTGGTAATGGGTTCCACCAAGGGAGACCATGACAGTAAGCTTACCAGAGTCCTCGAAGTGTTACAGAACAAAGGTCTTACGGCAGAATGGAGCAAATGCAAAATTGGGATGTCCTCAGTCACGTACCTGGGACATGAGATCGGCACCCATGGCATATCCCCAAAGGAACAGAACGTGAGAGCTATCAAAGACGCCAAGGCCCCGAGTTCCAAGGAAGAGGTACGGTCATTCCTCGGAATGGCCGAGTATTACAGTAAATTTGTGAGACATTTTGCCACAAAAACGTATAGGATGCGACAGCTCATCAGAGACAAGGTGAAGTTTGAGTGGGACAAGGAAGCACAAAAAGAATTTGAAAATGTAAAGAATTGCATCAGTGAGGCGATCCCACTTCAAGGTTACGTTCCCTCAGGCAACACCATCTTGACAACAGACGCAAGCGACAAGGGCTTAGGTGCAGTGTTGGCACAAGAGAGGGAGAATGGGTCCGTAGAAACCATAAGCTTCGCCTCACGTGCTCTCTCTCCGACGGAACAAAGATACAGCGTCATTGAAAAAGAAATGCTGGCGGTCACCTGGGCAATGGGCAAGTTCCGTCAGTTCATATGGGGTACCAGGTTCAAGCTCCAAATGGATCACAAACCCTTAGTCAAAGTCCTGACGTCTTCCGGTCATGACACCGCGACCCCTCGTATAGCTAAAATGACACTCAAGCTATTGGACTATACGTATGATGTTGAATATCTACCGGGTACCCAGAACAGGGTTGCCGACTACCTCAGCAGGGCATCGGCCATGGAAGAGGCTCCGGAGAGTACGCCGGACACAGAGGAGATGGTGGCAAGCATGGAAGACAATGAAACGACAATCAGCAGACAAGAATGGGCGGCGGCCTATGAACAAGATATGGAGAAATCGGAAGTCAAACAACACCTCACCTCAGGATGGCCCGACAAAAGGAGACTCTCAGTGGGAGTAAGGAAGTTCTACGAAATAAGAGAAGAGTTGTCCCTGAGTGACTCAGGGGTTTTTCTATATAGAGGAGAAAAAGTGGTTCCACCGGAAGCCCTGATACCAAAGTTACTCAAACAACTGCATGAAGGACATTTGGGCATTGTGAAAACCAAAGCGAGAGTAAAACAAATGTATTGGTGGCCTGGTATGGATGTCCAAATAGAAAGGCGGGTGAGAGAATGTGAACAATGCCAAGGAGCGGACAAGATACTCCGACCTCTCAGACCAGCATTAGGGAAGTTTGAAAATCCACAAAATCCATGGGAAGATCTAGCTATTGACTTACTCGGACCCGTGCTAGATAATAGAGGTGTGAACAAATTCTTGTGTGTAGTTGTGGACAAATATTCGAAGTGGCCAGAAGTCGACATACAAGAAGCAATGGACACGGAAACGGTGCTGAAGTTCATGACATCCTTGTTCTTGAGGGAAGGAATTCCCAAATCTATACTTAGTTACAACGGACCCCAGTTTGTTTCCGACAAATGGACACGATTCATGAAAAGAAATGGAATAGAATCGAAACACACGGCTATCTACCACCCAGCGTGCAATGGACAAGTGGAGCGGTTCAACCGCGTGCTAATGGGCTCCATACAGGCAGCCATCTCGCAGGGTAAAGACTGGGAGACCGAAGTCCAGAGCATGCTGTGGGCGTATAGGATAACCCCCACGGTGGTGGGGTACAGCCCTTTCCAAGTGTTGAGAGGCCGACTCCCGTTCACCAGGGACAACGTGGTGTGGAAAGAGAAAACCATAACCAGCAAATGGTCCCCGGCAGTAGTCCAGCACAACTTGGAGAAGGCCCAAAGGATATATGCAGCCCACTACAACCGACCGCGCAACACTAAGCAAACTGAGCTAGAAGAAGGTGAATGGGTCAGGATCCGGCTTCCCACACTGCAAAAGAAAGGAGAGAGCAAGTATAGCCAACCATTACAAGTCAAAGAGGTGCGAGGCAGAGCTGCTCTCCTCAGCGACGGCAAGGTGTGGTCCCAAGACCGCATGGCTCGAGTCAACAAGATTGTAACGTGGCCGAAGTCCGAGGAGGAGGAGATGCCCATCGGAATCGGAGAAGAGATGTCCCCTGAAAGGGAAGACATGAGAGTACATTCTGAAGATGGAACAGAAGGTGGGGAAGGAGAAACACCCACCACAGAATCATTGAGCAGAGACTATAACCTGGCCAGTGAAGGGCAGGAAATGGACCTGAGAGACAGTGAGAGATTTCGGGGAGAGAAAGAAGATGAAGAAAGCATACCGTTAAGGTCCACCCACATGGGCCGAACAGTCACTTTGCCTTCCAGATATAAAGACTTTGATATGAGTGGACATTGAGGAAGGGACCAATGTGTATCCTTTGTTTTGATATAAAAGGGGGAGATATGTGGAGTTGCGCTCTAGTCTACGAGCGTGTACGTGATGACGCGTCACGCCGTAGGCGAGAGCGGAGGCTGGGCGCGCAGCGGTGAGAAAAGAAGAGCGCGAAACGCTCGGTCGGCAGTTAGCGACCGGAGCTCTTGCTTGACAGACGCTCGGCGCTCTAAGTTGTTACTGATTTTGCATATTGTGGAATAAACCATCTTCAACCACACGAAGGCTCTGAGTACTGTGTGGGGGCGAAAGAACTACATTACACGACTCAACTTCACAGATCTATATTTATCAATCTCTGGAGGATGAAGGTCTGAGTTTGCTGAGTCAGAATTCAAACTTGTGTCCAGAAGTAGCAGCGACGTCAGCAGCAGCACTGAGCACACTGAGGTCAAAGCCAGGCCTGAAACTACAACCACACTGGCAGAAGTGTTCACATGAGCCCCGCTGAAGGGTGCAAACCAGCCCCCCGCTAAAGGGTACAGACTAGCCCCCGCTGAAGGGTACAAACCAGACTCGCTAAAGGCTGCAAACCAGCCCCCACCAAAGGGTGCAAACCAGCCCCCTACCAAAGGGTACAAACCAGCCCCGCCAAAGAGTGCAAACCAGCCACAGCTGAAGAGTGCAAACCAGCCCCGCTGAAGGGTACAAACCAACCCCGCTGAAGGGTACAGACCAGCCCCCGCTAAAGGGTATAAACCAGCCCCGGCTGAAGGGTACAAACCAGCCCCAGCTGAAGGGTACAAACCAGCCCCCGCTGTAGGGTACAGACCAGCCCCCGCTGAAGGGTACAAACCAGCCCGCTGAAGGGTACAGACCAGCCCCCACTGAAGGGTACAAACCAGACCCCCCTGAAGGGTACAAACCAGCCCGCTGAAGGGTACAGACCAGCCCGCAGTAAAGGGTACAAACCAGACCCCCCTGAAGGGTACAAACCAGCCCGCTGAAGGGTACAGACCAGCCCCCAGTAAAGGGTACAAACCAGCCCCGTTGAAGGGTACAAACCAGCCAGCTGAAGGCTACAGACCAGCCCCCAGTAAAGGGTACAAACCAGCCCCGGTAAAGGGTACAAACCAGCACTGCTGAAAAGCAATGCTCCCTCTATTTTTTTTCCTCTGTGTGCGGCAGTGGAGGGTCTCTGTGCGTTGCAACCATGGCTATGTGCGCCAGGAACCAAACCACGCGGGTCTGTGGCGACAAATGGCACTCAAAGCGTTTACTTTAAAAAATGAAAAGATGGTGCATTTTCACACATACAGCGCCACAATAAGGGTCTTAAGGGCAGTTTGCAAATGTATTGTATTGCCTGTATTTTCATTGTTGTGCCTGTGACTGCTGTTGTCTGTCTTCCCCACTGCCTGTATGTGGTCCATGCCCCTTTTTCTACCCTCTGTTCCCCTTCATTTCCCGTGCTCTCTGCCCGGTCTTTCCTTCTGCCTGGACACTGCTCGCACTGCTCTTGGTGTACACAGAGGCACCAAGGAGCTGGTCGAGGTCTCTGAGGGTTTGTCTGAACCTGATTAGTAACGATGGTGTGGTGCAAACTGGCACAACTCATAGGTCCCTTGCTGCCCGTGTCTCTGCCCAGTTTTCCCTTCTGTTCCCCTCGTTGCCCCTGTGCCTCTCTGCCCATTCTGCCTTCTGTTCCTAGCTGCCCCTATATCCCTATATTTCTGTATTCTATATTTTGCCTCGTGCCATTAGTTTTTTGTGCCCGTCTGCCCTCTGTGCCACTCGTTTTTGTGCCCCTTTTGCCTTCTGTTCCACTCGTTTTTTGTGCCTTTCTGCCCTCTGTGCCACTCGTTTTTCCCTCGTTTTTTGTGCCTTCTGCCCTCTGTGCCACTCGTTTTTTCCTTGTTTTTGTGCCTTTCTGCCCACTGTGCCACTCATTTTTTTCCTTGTTTTTATGCCCCTTTTGCCTTCTGTTCCGCTCGTTTCCCCAGCCGCTGTGGCCTTTTGTTTAAGTATTGCTGTTAATCAGAGCCCCTTCACGGGCTCCGATTAACAACAATACTTAAACAAAAGTCTACAGTCTGCCCCGCACATCCACATAGCCAGAAGCCCCACAAGTCCCCACCTCCTTACCTGCACTCCTCACTTGCCTTATTTTTGCGCAGCTCGCTTCTTTAAAGCGGCCGGCGGTGCGGCTCTCTCTAGCGACGTCCTGTGTGCAGCTCGCTTCTTTAAAGCGGCCGGCGGCGCGACTCTCTCTAGCGACGTCCTGTGTGCGTGCTCAACGCGAGGTGGTGCTCGCTGACATCAGGGGAGCTGTGCACGCGCGCCCTAGAGGGAACGGCGGTGAAGAGTACAAACCACCACCGCTGAAGGGTACAAACCAACCTCCGCTGAAAAGTACAAACCAGCCCCCGCTGAAGGGTACAAACCAACCCAGCTTAAGGGTACAAATCAGCCCCCGAAGGGTACAAACCAGCTCCCTCTGAAGGGTACAGACCAGCCCCCGCTAAAGGGTACAAACCAGCACCGCTGAAGGGTACAAACCAACCCCCGCTGAAGAGTACAAACCAGCCCCCGCTGAAGGGTACAAACCAGCACCGCTGAACGGTACAAACCAGGCACCGCTGAAGGGTACAAACCAGCCCCCGCTGAAGGGTACAAACCAGCGCCCGTTGAAGGGTACAAACCAGCCCCCGCCGAAGGGTACAAACCAACCCCTGCTGAAGGGTACAAACCAGCCCCCGCTGAAGGGTACAGACCAGCCCCCGCTGAAGGGTACAAACCAGCACAGCTGAAGGGTGCAAACCAGCCCCCGCTGAAGGGTACAAACCAGCCCCCGCTGGAGGGTGCAGACCAGCCCCCGCTGGAGGGTGCAGACCAGCCCCCGCTGAAGGGTACAAACCAGCCCCCGCTGAAGGGTACAAACCAGCCCCTGCTGAAGTGTACAAACCAGCCCCCGCTGAAGGGTACAAACCAGCACAGCTGAAGGGTGCAAACCAGCCCCCGCTGAAGGGTACAAACCAGCACAGCTGAAGGGTACAAACCAGCACAGCTGAAGGGTACAAACCAGCCCCCGCTGAAGTGTTCACATCAGCTCCCGCTCCCTTCCTATTTCTTTCTCTCCGGTCTCTTTTTTCCTATCCCTCGGTCCTTCTCGTTTGCCTGCTGCCATAAACCCCAGGGGAGCGGGAAACAGAGGCAGGCTCAATACCTCTTCAAAAACCAGCCTCTGGTGGCTCCAGTGGAATGAGTGGCCTCTCTCGCCTTGCTTAAAGCCCTCTTTAAAAGGGATGCCTGTAACCTGCGTAATTCTGTGTTAAGTTCAACCATGGCGAGTTAGTAAAAAAATCAGCAAGTAATACGTGTAATTACGTGAGAAGCATAATTCTGCCTTTACACTATTTTCTTAGCACAAAAATGTCTCTTCGCACGGGAGAATGCATTTGCCCTAAGAAGATATTTTTGAATGCAATACCGAAGACACACTGAAGACAATGAAGTTATTCCACTCCGGGTCCCCGAGGGACCCCTGTCCCCACCACATCTTCTATATGCGAAAGAGTGGTTCTGCCACTCTTAAAAATCAAAGGGCCATATGTATGAAGCAAATTCGCATTCGCAAAGGCCGAAATTCGAATTTGCTAAATGGGATGTATGAATGACAATTCGGTGCAAAATAAGGAATCGCAAAATTTGCGATTCCTTATTTTGCAATTGCATTTAAGGAATTGCAAATTTTGCGATTCCTTAAATGCAATGTATGAAGCTAAAAGAAATTGCTAATTGTCCCCAAGGAATCGCAAATTACCACCAACTTTAAGTTGGTGGTAATGTGCGAATTTCTTGAAAAATGCCAATTTTTGTATTTTTCTAAGTGCCATGTGACGCACATACATGCCCTTAGAGCATATATGTGCACCCATACTTATTTCAGGGGTGCAACAGGGTGTCCTTTGGACACCTCTGCACCCTTGAAATTATTCTCAATTTGCGATTAGCAAATTGCAAATCGCAAATTGAGCATAAATTCCCATTCCTTCCTATGGACCAGGAGGCCCATAGAAATGAATGGGAAAGTATTCCTTAATTGCGAATTTGCAATTTGCGAATTCGCAATTAAGGAATATCAAGAAATCGCTAAAAAAATTAGATTTTCTTGATACATACCCATTAGCGATTCTGAAACAGTGATTTCTTAAAAATCGCTATTACAGAATTGCTAATTGGTATCTTGATACATATGGCCCTAAATAACCATTTTTGCAATTCTGTCTCTCCAAATGGATGAGAACAGTCAACAAATGAAAAAACAAAAGAGAAAACCAAATGTACCTTATGTCCAAACCCAAAAAGTGCAAAGCACTTATCTTGTATTCCACTAAATATTTGTATCAGTTTTTGGAAACATCAGTGTGAAGTTATCGCAATACATATATTAACATACCCACAGAACAGTTCCTCTGAACTACCATTTAAGACTTGGATGTGCACAAACTTTTAAAATATTTACATGTCACAAAACATTCCACAAAATACATGGACATATACTTCACGGAAAAATTATATTTAAACACAGTGCAAAATTTTGAAAGAAGAAAAAGGAGAAATATCAGTCCAGTAAGAGATTAATCCAATTATTAGTTTAGTATCCTGGGTGATCCTCAACACTTGATAACAAAGCGTCAACGTTTCGACCCCCGAAAAAAGCGCAAAATTATAACCGTCTCCGGCCCTGGAGAAGCATTGCCAAAGTTTTATTGGTCCTGGCGGCCGGGACTCCTAGCGCGTGGAGCCCGAGGAGAGAGCCCCGCCACCGCCACGCCGAAGAGCCCAGCAGAGAGAAGTTGAAGGCCACGAGGAGCCGTCGCCTCAGACAACCGGTGAGTGCGAGCGGGCTCCAGGCCGCTCCTCTACCTGGGGAAGGGCCGTGTGCTGGCGAGGTTCCCGAGGGCCCCTCCCTGTTGTTCTCGAGTCCGGGAAGGACTCCAACGATGGCCCCCGCATCTTGAGTGAGCCCGAGAGGCTCTCCGCCCTGATTGTTCCGCGAGTCCCGAGAGGCTCAAGGCCCTAATTGTCCCCGGAGCCCCAGAGCTCCACGAGGTCCCCTAATAAAATCGGGTCCCACAGGAAGGACTCCCATATTGACCACATCATCCCCAGCTGCCCAGCACTTCGTGGGCAGCTGCCACGTGTAGGTTCGTTCCTGGCTACTTGTTAGCTGTCCTGACATTGGGTGCCCTAGCCCAGAGAGGACAGTTGGCCTGTTGAAAGTATTGGCCAATGTTAAATTTGCTTCTTGAGAGTTATTCTGTGTTTCTTCCCTGCAGGTGCTTCAAATGCGTTACGTACTTTGCTAATTTTCCCCTCTTGAATGTCCTTTACCTCATGTATGTACTGCTGGTTAGAATGAGTTATAATGCTAGTTCTGTGAAGCTTCCAGTTGTTATATGTTCAAAATGCCCATTCCATCAAGTGCATATCCTAGCAGTGGTCCCTTGGCCATGCCCTGTACATAGTCCCTTGTAAATCCTGCCTGTGCCTCTGGCTCCTTGTAAAGTGTGTGTTCCTATGTGTCCTTTTTAATACAAAGACTATTTTCATATATACCTTGTGTGGAGTTCCTTTTGTGGGGGACCCTGGATGTTGCTGCTGGTGTGTGCGTGAGCAAATACTTAACCTACAGAGCCTCCGAGTTTAGCCTTGCTGTTCGCGCCACACTACCTAGAGGGTGAGCAGGGGTTATCTTGGCGTGTAACCCCCTTGCCCTGACTTGGGAGTGGTGGTGTCTGACTGACCTTGGCGCAAGCCCTGGCCGGCCAGGGATCCCATTTCTAACACAGCTCCTGTGCGTCCCACGCCATTGCACAGGAATTCTCTCTGGTGTAGACACCAGAGGGATTTCTTTGTCTCCCCAAAGCCTGGGGAGCTGGGGATGAGCTGCCCCAGCTCCCAAGGCCACCCGTGGTTTCCGGGAAATGACGATCAGCATGCATGACGCGCTGATGTAATTTCATAGAAACCGAAACTGAAATAAGCCTTTAGGCTCATTTCAGTTTCACTTTCTATGTGCTCAGGGGGCTATCTCAGCCCCATGAACATGTACAAAGACAGGAGAGGTATCATTGGAAAGGGGAGAATCTCCCACTGTACACCAGGGAGGGGGGTGCGGCCCTTGGGCAAGGGAATTCGTTCTCCCCCCAAAACATTGGACAAAATCAGTCTTTCTGCCCCCCTGGGGGCAATTTAATTAGGGTGGGGGCTGCCCAAAATGGAACAAGTACATTCTTTCTGCCCCCCCCTTCCAGGGAGCAAATGGGACAGTAGCCCCCAATCTGCCCCCGTGGGGGCAGAAAGCCCACTAGAAACCAGGGATTTTTGGGGGGGCAATTTTAATTAGGGTGGGGGCTTCCCAAAACGGGCATGCCAATGCCCCAACCTCCCACCAAAATTATAGCCATTCTGCCCCATGGGGACAGTAGCCCCCATCTGCCCCAATAGGGGGGCAAAAAGCAAACTAGATGCCACAGATTTTTTGGGGCAATTTGAAATAGGGTGGGGGCTGCCAAAAACGGGCATGCTAATGCCCCAACACCCACACAACAATGACAGTCTTTCTGCCCCCCTGGGAGGCAGATGGGAGGGGCAGAAAGCCCACTAGAAACCACAGGATTTTTTTGGGCAATTACAATTAGGGGTGGAGGCTACCCATTATGGGCATGCAAATGCCCCCACCACGACAAAAATTACAGCCTTTCTGTCTTCCCTGGTGGGCAGATGGGGGCAGTAGACCCCAATCTGCGCTCCGGGGGGAGGGGCAAAAACCCACTAGATGCCAGGGATTTTTTTTGCCAATTTGAATCAGGAGTGGGGGCTGCCCAAAACGGGCATGTCAATGCCCCCACCCCGCCCAAACAAATTCTAATCCTTCTGCCCCCCTGGGGGGCATATGGTGGCAGTAGCCTCCAATCTGCCCCCCGGGGGGCAGAACGGCCACTAGAAACCAGGAATTTTGTTTTATTCGTGTAGGGGGTGGGGGTTGCCCAAAATGGCAATCCCCCTGAGAAATTCCAGTCTTTCTGCTCCCCTGGGGGGGGGCAGTGGCCCCCGATCTACACCCCCGGGGGCACAGAAAGCCCACTAGGCACCAGTGATTACGCTGGCTTTTTTTATGCATGGGGTGTGGGGGCTGCCCAGAATGGGCATGCCAATAACCTCACGCCCACAAAAAATAACCACCGTTTTTTGCTCCCCTTGTGGGCTTATTGGGGCAACCTCCCCGATTCGCCCCTAGGGCGGCAGACAGCCCACTAGGCACAGACTTTATTTTAGCAATGTGCCTACCTGTGGATTTTGGGCCCTAGCACATCTGGCACATAGGGGAACCTAGCACACCCGTACATTTTTGAAAACTATACACCAAGGGGAACCCAGGATGGGTGACTTGACTGACTTTCGCCAGGTTCTGTTATGCAGAATCCCTTGCAAACCTAAACATTTGTCAAAAAAACACATTTTCCTCACATTTCTGTGATGAAAGGTTCTGGAATCTGAGTGGATCCCAAATTTCCACACACCTTGCATTCCCCAAAGTCTTGCAATAAAATGGTACCTCAATTGTGTGGGTAGGCCTCGTGCCCACGACAGGAAACGGCTCAAAACACAACGTGGACACACCACATTTTCACAGTGAAAACTGACCCTTATTTTGCAAAGTGCCTAACTGTAGATTTTGAACCCTAGCTCTGCCGGCACCTGGGGAAACCTGGTCAAAAAGTTACAGGGCCCTGAGCACGAACTACCCCAACTAGCCAAAAAAAAGCTTAGCACAGGGAAGAAAAAGACCTAGCAGCGAAGGGGTTAACAAACACGTGATTGATTGATTGATTGAAAGTAAACAGCAATTCGAACAGGTGCTCACACTTGCTAATCTTGCTCTCACAATAGGATTTTCCCCCTAAAATTAGTCTTAATTATGTGAGCGGGTGTAATCACTTCATTATCAATAATTTCAGCTGAGAGAGTAATGTGGAATAACCGGAATTATTTCAATTACTCTGGTGTAATCCAGATTCGGCGATCCCTGTTCATTAAAAGTGGGTCGGAAGTTCTGGGTGAGGCACAAACTTTTGGCCCGATTTACAGAGGTAAACTGATACGGAAATCTCACTTTACGACTTTTGGTATTCACCAAGTGCATTTCCGAGTAGTAAAGATGGATTTCATCTCAGTTTATCTTTGTAAATCGAGCCCACTGTTTGTATCCCTTTGCGGTGTTCTGAATCATGTAGTAATTCCACGCTCCTGCAGTTTTCCACAATCTCTGATTGCCAGTTAATTCCAGGTAAAATCTGCATATAGTGTCTGGAAGCAGAGAGTAAATGAGCAGACACTGGCAGCGTTACATCTTACTCCACAAGTTACTCCTCTTTCCTGCATCAAAAAAGGAATCATGCAGCCATCTTTTCAGGATCACCTGCCCCCACCCATCCCCAAAGAGCGGCCGCTGCCCCGACCTACTCACCTGTCCCGATCCAGTCACTGATCCTTCCATCCCCATTCACCTGGCCCTAACTATTCAAATGCCCCTAGCATTTCACCTGCCCTTCCCCATCCGCTTCTTCCTGACCCTACCTCTCCATCTGCCCCAAGCTAGTCAGTGCAGCTGCCTCTTCCATTCGCCTTCCCCTCCCCATTAATTTGCCTCTGCCCATCCCCATTCACCTGCCCCTGTCCCAACCTATTCACTGCCCCTACCTATTTACCTGCCTCTGCCCCTCCCCATTCACCTGCCCCTGACCCTTCCTATCCACCTGCCCCTATCTGTTCACTACCCCTGCCCCTCCACATTCACCTGCCCTTACCCGTTCACTTTCCCTACCTTTTCACCTGCCTCTGCCCCTCCCCATTCGCCTGCCCCTGACCGTTCCTATCCACCTGCCCCTATCTGTTCACTACCCCTGCCCCTCCACATTCACCTGCCCTTACCCGTTCACTTTCCCTACCTTTTCACCTGCCTCTGCCCCTCCCCATTCACCTTCCTCTGACCCTAGCTATTCACCTTCCCCTATCTGTTCACTGCCCCTGCCCCTCCCAAATCATCTGCCCCTCCCCATTCACCTGCCCCTCCCCTTTCACGGGAAGGACGCCGTAATGAGTGGTATACTCCCCCAGACCACTCTCAGGGACTGAGTGTGGTTCGAAATTTGGAGGGTCTTATTCCTTTAAAACAATCTGCCTGGATATTAAAAGGGACTCGTGACAGGTATCGGTCATGAGAAACACATGACCGGAGCAAGATTGTTGTATCTAGGACCCTAATTAAATATTCCCGATTTATGCCCTCATGTGGTTATAACAAATAATATCCTTATAAAGGCATAAGAATCATATCCATATTTAGTCATAGCCAATGCAGTCCAAATACGGCAAGGCTACTTCCTTAGACTCCTAGAAAGTACAACGAGTTCTTTAAACAAACCAAACCTCCAGCAACCCGGGAATTCCCCCTGCTTTTGTTTTGATTTGTCCTAGAACTCCTGCGAGTCCTGAAAGAACTGCCAGTTCTTAGTGACAGTTCTTATTGACGTCTTATGTCCAACCTTACGTCAAACACGGCACCTTCCAGGTATAAATATACCAGCATTTGCTTTAAGCAACACACGGTGGTTTGGGGCAGAGTGGCTATCTACTTACCCGAAGCCCAGCTGATGCGAGTGCCGAAGGAAGCCGTCCCTCCCATTTGACGCACTGAGAAAGACGCTGTCTTTTCTCCTGCCGAGAAAATCCAACTCCAGTGTTTCCAGTCACCCTTGCGGGTTACTGGGAGATCGAGTCCTGAGAACGAGATACAAGACCTCCTTCATTCTAAAACCAAGGAACGGAGCTGATTAGACCCTTAGAGAATTCTTGATTCAGATTCCCTGCAAAACTAACTTAACTTAAACTGCAACTCCCTTACTCCTTCCCACGTACTAGGCTTAGGTTAGGTACACTGGGGTAGGCGTATTTTAGAAGCACCAGTTGAGTAAGTTTAGTCAACTGTTATCATTGTATATAACTGTATATATTTTATCCGTTTTAAGTATCATATGGCTCAGAAACCATATCAATGCTTTTACAGTATTATTTCAGAATACTCCTTTTACTGTACGCACTTTACTTTATGACAAGTTTTGCAATTGTGGCAATTCACTTCTCTTGCATGAGGAAGAAGACTGCTCAATAAATAACACCCGTCTCTCTATTTCTCTGCACTCTGGTGAAACTAAGCATGCACGATTGACTGAGTGAAATAGCTATCTATTGTTTTCACACGACTCTGGAGATATACTCCTTATTCTGGAGGGAGCAAAGTTGTGATGTTTATGCGGTTGTCAGAAGCTAATCTCTTCTTGTCTAATCAGGGAAGTTAACTCCTCCCTGTTCATTCGAGAAAGTTTCTAGTGACCTCTGAGCTAGCTGGCATACCTAATTAAGTCTAACATATTCAGTAGAGACCTAGTCAACCTCAGTCCTTCTTCTAAACTGCCGTTTATGTTATTCCAATGCTCAGAGCCTATTGGGAATATAGGAACTACACTACAAGATACGTGCCAAAAGGAAGAAGCCCTGATGAAGTCCTGGGGCAAGATGCTGGATCGAAACATGTTCGCAGCGAGCACAGAACCAATACAGATTGGACATTTGATAACATTGAACTTTGACATCTGAAGAATGATTTCACAAATTGTGTATACATTGTGCTTAAGGGTTTGCTTCTGTTAATTGATCCCCTTGGGTTTTTCTGGGGGTGTTGGGTGGACACCCTCCGTTAAGAGCACCACAACAACGAACCTACATTAATAGATACTGAGTGCATTATATAAGTGAGCGCCAGGAATCCCTAAATCACCCTTTGCCTCCCCATTCACCTGCCCCCCCACTATCCATTCACCTACCCCTTGACCCCCTCCTTCCCCACCCAGCACACGTGACCACAAACAGCTTTAAGTGTTCTTACGTGTCACCATCTTCGTCCTGCCTCGAGGCCAAGGCGATGTCGCTGCTCAGCTGGTTCTCCAGTGGGCAGATGAGCTGGTAGGGGGAGGGGTGGATGCCCAGCATCGCTCCTTGCCCCAGGGCATGGGAGGCATACAGCTGGAGAGGCAGGTGGCGCGGCGGGTAAGGGCAGTGGGCACCTGGAACATTGAAGAAGATAAGTCTTAATACCAGACTAGAGAACTCAAGAAGACAGAACACGAAGGGGCATGTGGGCACAGCCGTGCCAGTCTCAGAGCAGGAGATGCCACCCCTTGCATGATGCGCTGCCACAGGCACGATGTGTCACTCTCCACAACAGGTGCCACACCTTGCATGATGTGCCACCTCTTACACTATTTGCCATCCCTTCTCTGATGTTCCACCCCTCGCATGATGTGCAATTACTTGGATGATGTGCCACCCCTTGTGTGATGTGCTGCCCTGGGCCTGATGTTTCACCCATCACAAAGAGGTGCCCCCGCTCGCAGGATGTGCCACCCCTCATTTGAGGGTCCACCGCTCGCAGGATTGGAAACACCTTGTCTGATGTGGCACCCCTAGCCAGTGTGTGCACACCTTGCATTGTGAAGCACAGCTTGCATGATGTCTCACCCTTCACATGCAGTGACACCCATCTCATATATCGCCATCATTAACCGTGGGCAATAAACTAGTTTGGGAAGATTTGTTAACTACGCATTACATTTAAAACACGGAAAAACATAGAGGAGTTTGCAACTGCACCCACATCTCTTTGAAAAGACAACTTAACCTTTAACCCCTTCCATGCTGCCGCGATTCTGCGCCTGTGCAGCAGAATCACAAGTGGGCGGGTTTATGACGGCCCCCAGCCATAAATACAGCACATAAGTTGTACTACCTGTATGACACTGCTCTTCTTTAGAGAGGGGAGATAAAGGAGAACATTACCACAGGTAAGTAACAACATGTGACCGTGTAGTGACCGTGAACACACTGTGAGGAAGTGACATACTAGTGCAGATAGTGACTAGTATGTGTTACTTACCTGTGGTAATGTTCTCCTTTATCTCCCCTCTCTAGGCAAGAGCAGTGTCATACAGGTAGTACAACTTATGTGCTGTATTTAAACTGATACTAATCATTAGGTCATGTTTTGTAGATTGTAGTTTTTTACTAGGTCCTGAAGAATCACAGTCAATGTACTAGAAGCGAGAAACATGTTGACCACACCATTTGCACTTTAGCCCTGGTCCACTCTGGGAAACCATAGTCCCCATGAGCACCGGCTATCCTTGATTTTACTTGTGGCAGAGGACCACCAGAATAAAATTGCGTTCCGGTACCTTGTGCCACATTTTATCCTCACCCACACTATCTACTCTGTCCTGGCCCCTCACCCCCACTTCACCCATAGGCAGTTGGATAAAAGATCTCCGATAAAGAGCCCCTCTTTGAGGTGAGCCCGTTGGGCATTGCACCGCCTGCCCAACGAGGAGCATTGCCGATGATGAAGCATGACACTCGCAAGGGTGTGTGAGGCCATTATATCCAACAAATTGGATACCCAGGGGTTGCCCTCCATTGAGCAGTAACCCTTTTTCCCTAGTGACCCTTTCCTTCTTCCTTCCCTAAGGAACAGCCCAGTCATCTCTTTTGTTGTCTTCATGAAGTGAGTCACCCCATAACAAGACTGTGGTGCTGGATGAATGAAGTAGCAAAATGTTGCACCTATCACACAAGGTGCCATCCATCACAAATGTTCCTGACACATGTGCCACCTTTCCTATACAACATGCCACCTCGTGTTTGATGCACCATCCTTACTGCCAAGCGGTGAAAACATCATCAGCTAGGAGAGTCCCGTGTCTAGTTAGAACCTTCACATCTCTAGCACGACTCTCATATCTCAAGCAGGGCTGTCACATCTCTAGCAGGACCATCAAATCTCTATCCAGGACCATCACATCTCCATCCAGGACCATCACATCTCCATTCAGGACCATCACATCTTTAGCAGGACCATCACATCTCTATCCAGGACCATCACATCTCCATCCAGGACCATCACATCTCCATCCAGGACCATCACATCTCCAGTAGGACCATCACATCTCTATCCAGGACCATCACATCTCCATCCAGGACCATCACATCTCCAGTAGGACCATCACATCTCTATCCAGGACCATCACATCTCCATCCAGGACCATCACATCTCCATTCAGGACCATCACATCTCTAGCAGGACCATCACATCTCTATCCAGGACCATCACATCTCCATCCAGGACCATCACATCTCCAGCAGGACCATCACATCTCCATCCAGGACAATCACATCTCTAGCAGGACCATCACATCTCTATCCAGGACCATCACATCTCCATCCAGGACCATCACATCTCCAGCAGGACAGTCACATCTCTATCCAGAACCATCACATCTCTATCCAAGACCATCACATCTCTAGCAGGACAGTCGCATCTATATCCAGGACCATCAGATCTCTATCCAGGACGATCATATCTCTAACAGGACTGTCACATCTCTATCCAGAAGCATCACATCTCTATCCAGGACCATCAAATCTCCAGCAAGACAGTCACATCTCTATCCAGGACCATCACAATTCTATCCAAGACCATCATATTTCTAGCAGGACTGTCACATCTTTAGCCAGAACCATCACATTTCTATCCAGGACCATCACATCTCTATCCAGGACCATCACATCTTCAGCAGGACAGTCACATCTCTATCCAGAACCATCACATCTCTATCCAAGACCATCAAATCTCTAGCAGGACTGTCACATCTCCAGCAGGACAGTCACATCTCAATCCAGAACCATCACATCTCCATCCAGGACCATCACATCTCCAGCAGGACAGTCACATCTCTATCCAGAACCATCACATCTCTATCCAAGACCATCATATCTCTAGCAGGACTGTCACATCTTTAGCCAGAACCATCACATCTCTATCCAGCGCCATCACATCTCTATCCAGGACCATGACAATTCTATCCAAGACCATCATATTTCTAGCAGAACTGTCACATCTTTAGCCAGAACCATCACATTTCTATCCAGGACCATCACATCTCCAGCAGGACAGTCACATCTCTATCCAGAACCCTCACATCTCTATCCAAGACCATCATATCTCTAGCAGGACTGTCACATCTCCAGCAGGACAGTCACATCTCTATCCAGAACCATCACATCTCTATCCAAGACCATCATATCTCTAGCAGGACTGTCACATCTCCAGCAGGACAGTCACATCTCTATCCAGAAGCATCACATCTCTATCCAGGACCATCACATCTCCAGCAAGACAGTCACATCTCTATCCAGGACCATCATAATTCTATCCAAGACCATCATATTTCTAGCAGGACTGTCACATCTTTAGCCAGAACCATCACATCTCTATCCAGGACCATCAAATCTCTATCCAGGACCATCGCATCTCTATCAAGGACCTTCACATCTCCAGCAGGACAGTCACATCTCTATCCAGGACCATCACATCTCCATCCAGGACCATCACATCTCCAGCAGGACAGTCACATCTCTATCCAGAACCATCACATCTCTATCCAAGACCATCATATCTCTAGCAGGACAGTTGCATATATATCCAGGACCATCAGATCTCTATCCAGGACCATCATATTTCTAGCAGGACTGTCACATCTTTAACCAGAACCATCACATCTCTATCCAGGACCATCACATCTCTATCCAAGACCATCATATTTCTAGCAGGACTGTCACATCTTTAGCCAGAACCATCACATCTCCATCCAGGACCATCACATCTCTATCCAGGACCATCACATCTCTATCCAGGACCGTCATATCTCTATCCAGGACCATAACATCTCTATCCAGGACCATCACATCTCTATCCAGGACCATCACATCTTTATCCAGGACCATCATATCTCTATCCAGGACCATAACATCTCTATCCAGGACCATCACATCTCTATCCAGGACCATCACATCTTTATCCAGGACCATCATATCTCTATCCAGGACCATCACATCTCTATCCAGGACCATCACATCTCTATCCAGGACCATCACATCTCTATCCAGGACCATCACATCTCCAGCAGGACAGTCACATCTCTATCCAGAACCATCACATCTCTATCCAGGACCATCACATCTCTAGCAGGACTGTCACATCTCTAGCAGGACAGTCATATCTCTAGCAGGACCGTTGCTTCTCTATCAGGACTCTGGCCCAGGGTGCCGGCAATTCTCAGAAACAAGCAGGGACTCTGGCACAGGCTACCAGCACGTCTCAGAAACAAGCAGGGACTCGGGCACAGGGTGCCGGAATGTCTCAGGAACAAGCAGGAACTCTGGCACAGGGTGCTGGCACGTCTAAGAAAGAAGCAGGGACTCTGGCACAGGGTGCTGGCATGTCTCAGAAAGAAGCAGGGACTCTGGCACAGGGTGCCGGCATGTCTCAGAAACAAGCAGGGACTCTGGCACATGGTGAAGGCACATCTCAGAAACAAGCAGGGACTCTGGCACAGGGTGCCGGCACATCTCAGAAACAAGCAGGGACTCTGGCACAGGGTGAAGGCACATCTCAGAAACATGCAGGGACTCTGGCACAGGGTGCTGGCACTTCTCAGAAACAAGCAGGGACTCTGGCACAGGGACCGGCACGTCTCTAGAAACAAGCAGGGACTCTGGCACAAGGACCGGCACGTCTCAGAAACAAGCAGGGACTCTGGCACAGGGTGCTGGCACGCCTAAGAAAGAAGCAGGGACTCTGGCACAGGGTACAAGCACGTCTCAGAAAGAAGCAGGGACTCTGGCACAGGGTGCCGGCACGTCTCAGAAACAAGCAAGGACTCTGGCACAGGGTGCCGGCACGTCTCAGAAACAAGCAAAGACTCTGGCACAGGGTGCCGGCACGTCTCAGAAACTAGCAGGGACTCTGGCACAGGGACCGTCACTTCTCAGAAAGAAGCAGGGGCTCTGGCACAGGGTGCTTGCACGTCTCAGAAACAAGCAGGGACTCTGGCACAGGGTGCCGGCACGTCTCAGAAACAAGCAAGGACTCTGGCACAGGGTGCCGGCACGTCTCAGAAACAAGCAGGGACTCTGGCACAGGGTGCCGGCACGTCTCAGGAACAAGCAGGGACTCTGGCACAGGGTGCTGGCACGTCTCAGGAACAAGCAGGGACTCTGGCACAGGGTGCCGGCACATCTCAGGAACAAGCAGGGACTCTGGCACAGGGTACCCTGCAAGTCTCAGAAACAAGCAGGGACTCTGGCACAGGGTGCCGGCACGTCTCAGAAACAAGCAGGGACTCTGGCACAGGGACGGTCACTTCTCAGAAAGAAGCAGGGGCTCTGGCACAGGGTGCCGGCACGTCTCAGAAACAAGCAGGGACTCTGGCACAGGGTACAGGCATGTCTCAGAAACAAGCAGGGACTCTGGCACAGGGTGAAGGCACGTCTCAGAAAGAAGCAGGGACTCTGGCACAAGGTGCTGGCATGTCTCAGAAACAAGCAGGGACTCTGGCACAGGGTGCCGGCACGTCTCAGAAACAAGCAGGGACTCTGGCACAGGGTGCCGTCACGTCTCAGAAACAAGCGGGGACTCTGGCACAGGGACGGTCACGTCTCAGAAACAAGCAGGGACTCTGGCACAGGGACCGTCACGTCTCAGAAAGAAGCAGGGACTCTGGCACAGGGACCGTCACGTCTCAGAAAGAAGCAGGGACTCTGGCACAGGGACCGGCACTTCTCAGAAACAAGCAGGGACTCTGGCCCAGGGACCGGCACTTCTCAGAAACAAGCAGGGACTCTGGTGCAGGGTACCAGCACGTGTCAGAAACACGCAGGGACTCTGGCACAGGGTACAAGCACGTCTCTGAATCAAGCAGGGACTCTGGCACAGGGTGCTGGCACGTCTCAGGAACAAGCAGGTACTCTGGCACAGGGTGCCGGCACGTCTCAGAAACAAGCAGGGACTCTGGCACAGGGTGCCGGCACGTCTCAGAAACAAGCAGGGACTCTGGCACAGGGTGCCGGCACGTCTCAGAAACAAGCAAGGACTCTGGCACAGGGTGCCGGCACGTCTCAGAAACAAGCAGGGACTCTGGCAGAGGGTGCCGGCACGTCTCAGAAACAAGCAGGGACTCTGGCACAAGGACCGGCACTTCTCAGAAACAAGCAGGGACTCTGGCACATGGTGCCGGCACGTCTCAGAAACAAGCAGGGACTCTGGCACAAGGACCGGCACTTCTCAGAAACAAGCAGGGACTCTGGCACATGGTGCCGGCACTTCTCAGAAACAAGCAGGGACTCTGGCACATGGTGCCGGCACGTCTAAGAAAGAAGCAGGGACTCTGGCGCAGGGTGCCGGCATGTCTCAGAAACAAGCAGGAACTCTGGCAGAGGGTGCCGGCACGTCTCAGAAACAAGCAGGGACTCTGGCACAGGGTGCCGGCACATCTCAGAAACAAGCAGGGACTCTGGCACAGGGACCGTCACGTCTCAGAAACAAGCAGGGACTCTGGCACAGGGTGCCGGCACGTCTCAGAAACAAGCAGGGACTCTGGCACAGGCTGCCGGCACATCTCAGAAACAAGCAGGGACTCTGGCACAGGGACCGTCACGTCTCAGAAACAAGCAGGCACTCTGGCACAGGGTACCCTGCAAGTCTCAGAAACAAGCAGGGACTCTGGCACAGGGTGCCGGTACGTCTCAGAAACAAGCAGGGACTCTGGCACAGGGACGGTCACTTCTCAGAAAGAAGCAGGGGCTCTGGCACAGGGTGCCGGCACGTCTCAGAAACAAGCAGGGACTCTGGCACAGGGTACAGGCACGTCTCTGAATCAAGCAGGGACTCTGGCACAGGGTGCTGGCACTTCTCAGAAACAAGCAGGGACTCTGGCACAGGGACCGGCACGTCTCTAGAAACAAGCAGGGACTCTGGCACAAGGACCGGCGCGTCTCAGAAACAAGCAGGGACTCTGGCACAGGGTGCTGGCACGCCTAAGAAAGAAGCAGGGACTCTGGCACAGGGTGCCGGCACTTCTCAGAAACTAGCAGGGACTCTGGCACAGGGACCGTCACTTCTCAGAAAGAAGCAGGGGCTCTGGCACAGGGTGCTTGCACGTCTCAGAAACAAGCAGGGACTCTGGCACAGGGTGCCGGCACGTCTCAGAAACAAGCAAGGACTCTGGCACAGGGTGCCGGCACGTCTCAGAAACAAGCAGGGACTCTGGCACAGGGTGCCGGCACGTCTCAGGAACAAGCAGGGACTCTGGCACAGGGTGCCGGCACTTCTCAGAAACTAGCAGGGACTCTGGCACAGGGACCGTCACTTCTCAGAAAGAAGCAGGGGCTCTGGCACAGGGTGCTTGCACGTCTCAGAAACAAGCAGGGACTCTGGCACAGGGTGCCGGCACGTCTCAGAAACAAGCAAGGACTCTGGCACAGGGTGCCGGCACGTCTCAGAAACAAGCAGGGACTCTGGCACAGGGTGCCGGCACGTCTCAGGAACAAGCAGGGACTCTGGCACAGGGTGCTGGCACGTCTCAGGAACAAGCAGGGACTCTGGCACAGGGTGCCGGCACATCTCAGGAACAAGCAGGGACTCTGGCACAGGGTACCCTGCAAGTCTCAGAAACAAGCAGGGACTCTGGCACAGGGTGCCGGCACGTCTCAGAAACAAGCAGGGACTCTGGCACAGGGACGGTCACTTCTCAGAAAGAAGCAGGGGCTCTGGCACAGGGTGCCGGCACGTCTCAGAAACAAGCAGGGACTCTGGCACAGGGTACAGGCATGTCTCAGAAACAAGTAGGGACTCTGGCACAGGGTGAAGGCACGTCTCAGAAAGAAGCAGGGACTCTGGCACAAGGTGCTGGCACGTCTCATAAACAAGCAGGGACTCTGGCACAGGGTGCCGGCACGTCTCAGAAACAAGCAGGGACTCTGGCACAGGGTACCCTGCAAGTCTCAGAAACAAGCAGGGACTCGGGCACAGGGTGCTGGCATGTCTCAGAAACAAGCAGGGACTCTGGCACAGGGTGCCGGCATGTCTCAGAAACAAGCAGGGACTCTGGCACAGGATGAAGGCACATCTCAGAAACAAGCAGGGACTCTGGCACAGGGTGCCGGCACATCTCAGAAACAAGCAGGGACTCTGGCACAGGGTGCCGGCACGTCTCAGAAACAAGCAGGGACTCTGGCACAGGGTGCCGGCACGTATCAGAAACAAGCAGGGACTCTGGCACAGGGTGCCGTCACGTCTCAGAAACAAGCGGGGACTCTGGCACAGGGACGGTCACGTCTCAGAAACAAGCAGGGACTCTGGCACAGGGACCGTCACGTCTCAGAAAGAAGCAGGGACTCTGGCACAGGGACCGTCACGTCTCAGAAAGAAGCAGGGACTCTGGCACAGGGACCGGCACTTCTCAGAAACAAGCAGGGACTCTGGCCCAGGGACCGGCACTTCTCAGAAACAAGCAGGGACTCTGGTGCAGGGTACCAGCACGTGTCAGAAACACGCAGGGACTCTGGCACAGGGTACAAGCACGTCTCTGAATCAAGCAGGGACTCTGGCACAGGGTGCTGGCACGTCTCAGGAACAAGCAGGGACTCTGGCACAGGGTGCCGGCACGTCTCAGAAACAAGCAGGGACTCTGGCACAGGGTGCCGGCACGTCTCATAAACAAGCAGGGACTCTGGCACAGGGTGCCGGCACGTCTCAGAAACAAGCAAGGACTCTGGCACAGGGTGCCGGCACGTCTCAGAAACAAGCAGGGACTCTGGCAGAGGGTGCCGGCACGTCTCAGAAACAAGCAGGGACTCTGGCACAAGGACCGGCACTTCTCAGAAACAAGCAGGGACTCTGGCACATGGTGCCGGCACGTCTCAGAAACAAGCAGGGACTCTGGCACAAGGACCGGCACTTCTCAGAAACAAGCAGGGACTCTGGCACATGGTGCCGGCACTTCTCAGAAACAAGCAGGGACTCTGGCACATGGTGCCGGCACGTCTAAGAAAGAAGCAGGGACTCTGGCGCAGGGTGCCGGCATGTCTCAGAAACAAGCAGGAACTCTGGCAGAGGGTGCCGGCACGTCTCAGAAACAAGCAGGGACTCTGGCACAGGGTGCCGGCACATCTCAGAAACAAGCAGGGACTCTGGCACAGGGACCGTCACGTCTCAGAAACAAGCAGGGACTCTGGCACAGGGTGCCAGCACGTCTCAGAAACAAGCAGGGACTCTGGCACAGGGTGCCGGCACATCTCAGAAACAAGCAGGGACTCTGGCACAGGGACCGTCACGTCTCAGAAACAAGCAGGGACTCTGGCACGGGGTGCCGGCACTTCTCAGAAACAAACAGGGACTCTGGCACAGGGTGCCGGCACTTCTCAGAAACAAGCAGGGACTCTGGCAGAGGGTGCCGGCACGTCTCAGAAACAAGCAGGGACTCTGGCACAGGGTGCCGGCACGTCTCAGAAACAAGCAGGGACTCTGGCACAAGGTACAGGTACGTCTCAGAAACAAGCAGGGACTCTGGCAGAGGGTGCCGGCACGTCTCAGAAACAAGCAAGGACTCTGGCACAGGGTGCCGGCACGTCTCAGAAACAAGCAGGGACTCTGGCACAAGGTGCCGGCACGTCTCAGGAACAAGCAGGGACTCTGGCACAGGGTGCTGGCACGTCTCAGGAACAAGCAGGGACTCTGGCACAGGGTGCTGGCACGTCTCAGAAACAAGCAGGCACTCTGGCACAGGGTACCCTGCAAGTCTCAGAAACAAGCAGGGACTCTGGCACAGGGTGCCGGTACGTCTCAGAAACAAGCAGGGACTCTGGCACAGGGACGGTCACTTCTCAGAAAGAAGCAGGGGCTCTGGCACAGGGTGCCGGCACGTCTCAGAAACAAGCAGGGACTCTGGCACAGGGTACAGGCACGTCTCTGAATCAAGCAGGGACTCTGGCATAGGGTGAAGGCACGTCTCAGAAAGAAGCAGGGACTCTGGCACAAGGTGCTGGCACGTCTCATAAACAAGCAGGGACTCTGGCACAGGGTGCCGGCACGTCTCAGAAACAAGCAGGGACTCTGGCACAGGGTACCCTGCAAGTCTCGGAAACAAGCAGGGACTCGGGCACAGGGTGCTGGCATGTCTCAGAAACAAGCAGGGACTCTGGCACAGGGTGAAGGCAAATCTCAGAAACAAGCAGGGACTCTGGCACAGGGTGCCGGCACGTCTCAGAAACAAGCAGGGACTCTGGCACAGGGACGGTCACTTCTCAGAAACAAGCAGGGACTCTGGCACAGGGTGCCGGCACGTCTCAGAAACAAGCAGGGACTCTGGCACAGGGTGCCGGCACATCTCAGAAACAAGCAGGGACTCTGGCACAGGGTGCCGGCACATCTCAGAAACAAGCAGGGACTCTGGCACAGGGTGCCGGCACGTCTCAGAAACAAGCAGGGACTCTGGCACAGGGTGCCGGCACATCTCAGAAACAAGCAGGGACTCTGGCACAGCGTGCCGGCACGTCTCAGAAACAAGCAGGGACTCTGGCACAGGGTGCCGGCACGTCTAAGAAAGAAGCAGGGACTCTGGCACAGGGTGCTGGCACGTCTCAGAAACAAGCAGGGACTCTGGCACAGGGTGCTGGCACGTCTCAGAAACAAGCAGGGACTCTGGCACAAGGACCGGCACTTCTCAGAAACAAGCAGGGACTCTGGCACAGGGTGCCGGCACGTCTCTGAAACAAGCAGGGACTCTGGCACAGGGTACCCTGCAAGTCTCAGAAACAAGCAGGGACTCGGGCACAGGGTGCTGGCATGTCTCAGAAACAAGAAGGGACTCTGGCACAGGGTGCTGGCACTTCTCAGAAACAAGCAGGGACTCTGGCACAGGGTGCCGGCACGTCTCAGAAACAAGCAGGGACTCTGGCACAGGGTACCCTGCAAGTCTCAGAAACAAGCAGGGACTCGGGCACAGGGTGCTGGCATGTCTCAGAAACAAGCAGGGACTCTGGCACAGGGTGAAGGCACATCTCAGAAACAAGCAGGGACTCTGGCACAGGGTGCTGGCATGTCTCAGAAACAAGCAGGGACTCTGGCACAGGGACGGTCACATCTCAGAAACAAGCAGGGACTCTGGCACAGGGTGCCGGCACGTCTCAGAAACAAGCAGGGACTCTGGCACAGGGACGGTCACATCTCAGAAACAAGCAGGGACTCTGGCACAGGGTACAGGTACGTCTCAGAAACAAGCAGGGACTCTGGCACAGGGTGCCGGCACGTCTCAGAAACAAGCAGGGACTCTGGCACAGGGTGCCGGCACATCTCAGAAACAAGCAGGGACTCTGGCACAGGGTGCCGGCACACCTCAGAAACAAGCAGGGACTCTGGCACAGGGTGCCGGCACGTCTCAGAAACAAGCAGGGACTCTGGCACAGGGTGCCGGCACTTCTCAGAAAAAAGCAGGGACTCTGCCACAGGGCCCTGGCACGTCTCAGAAACAAGCAAGGACTCTGGCAGAGGGTGCTGGCACGTCTCAGAAACAAGCAAGGACTCTGGCACAGGGTGCCGGCACGTCTCAGAAACAAGCAGGGACTCTGGCACAGGGTGCCGGCACGTCTAAGAAAGAAGCAGGGACTCTGGCACATCTCAGAAACAAGCAGGGACTCTGGCACAAGGACCGGCACTTCTCAGAAACAAGCAGGGACTCTGGCACAGGGTGCCGGCACGTCTCAGAAACAAGCAGGGACTCTGGCACAGGGTGCTGGCACGTCTCAGAAACAAGCAGGGACTCTGGCACAGGGTGCTGGCACGTCTCAGAAACAAGCAGGGACTCTGGCACAAGGACCGGCACTTCTCAGAAACAAGCAGGGACTCTGGCACAGGGTGCCGGCACGTCTCAGAAACAAGCAGGGACTCTGGCAGAGGGTGCTGGCACGTCTCAGAAACAAGCAGGGACTCTGGCACAGGGTACCCTGCAAGTCTCAGAAACAAGCAGGGACTCGGGCACAGGGTGCTGGCATGTCTCAGAAAGAAGCAGGGACTCTGGCACAGGGTGCTGGCATGTCTCAGAAAGAAGCAGGGACTCTGGCACAGGGTGCCGGCATGTCTCAGAAACAAGCAGGGACTCTGGCACATGGTGAAGGCACATCTCAGAAACAAGCAGGGACTCTGGCACAGGGTGCCGGCACATCTCAGAAACAAGCAGGGACTCTGGCACAGGGTGAAGGCACATCTCAGAAACATGCAGGGACTCTGGCACAGGGTGCTGGCACTTCTCAGAAACAAGCAGGGACTCTGGCACAGGGACCGGCACGTCTCTAGAAACAAGCAGGGACTCTGGCACAAGGACCGGCACGTCTCAGAAACAAGCAGGGACTCTGGCACAGGGTGCTGGCACGCCTAAGAAAGAAGCAGGGACTCTGGCACAGGGTACAAGCACGTCTCAGAAAGAAGCAGGGACTCTGGCACAGGGTGCCGGCACGTCTCAGAAACAAGCAAGGACTCTGGCACAGGGTGCCGGCACGTCTCAGAAACAAGCAAAGACTCTGGCACAGGGTGCCGGCACGTCTCAGAAACTAGCAGGGACTCTGGCACAGGGACCGTCACTTCTCAGAAAGAAGCAGGGGCTCTGGCACAGGGTGCTTGCACGTCTCAGAAACAAGCAGGGACTCTGGCACAGGGTGCCGGCACGTCTCAGAAACAAGCAAGGACTCTGGCACAGGGTGCCGGCACGTCTCAGAAACAAGCAGGGACTCTGGCACAGGGTGCCGGCACGTCTCAGGAACAAGCAGGGACTCTGGCACAGGGTGCTGGCACGTCTCAGGAACAAGCAGGGACTCTGGCACAGGGTGCCGGCACATCTCAGGAACAAGCAGGGACTCTGGCACAGGGTACCCTGCAAGTCTCAGAAACAAGCAGGGACTCTGGCACAGGGTGCCGGCACGTCTCAGAAACAAGCAGGGACTCTGGCACAGGGACGGTCACTTCTCAGAAAGAAGCAGGGGCTCTGGCACAGGGTGCCGGCACGTCTCAGAAACAAGCAGGGACTCTGGCACAGGGTACAGGCATGTCTCAGAAACAAGCAGGGACTCTGGCACAGGGTGAAGGCACGTCTCAGAAAGAAGCAGGGACTCTGGCACAAGGTGCTGGCATGTCTCAGAAACAAGCAGGGACTCTGGCACAGGGTGCCGGCACGTCTCAGAAACAAGCAGGGACTCTGGCACAGGGTGCCGTCACGTCTCAGAAACAAGCGGGGACTCTGGCACAGGGACGGTCACGTCTCAGAAACAAGCAGGGACTCTGGCACAGGGACCGTCACGTCTCAGAAAGAAGCAGGGACTCTGGCACAGGGACCGTCACGTCTCAGAAAGAAGCAGGGACTCTGGCACAGGGACCGGCACTTCTCAGAAACAAGCAGGGACTCTGGCCCAGGGACCGGCACTTCTCAGAAACAAGCAGGGACTCTGGTGCAGGGTACCAGCACGTGTCAGAAACACGCAGGGACTCTGGCACAGGGTACAAGCACGTCTCTGAATCAAGCAGGGACTCTGGCACAGGGTGCTGGCACGTCTCAGGAACAAGCAGGTACTCTGGCACAGGGTGCCGGCACGTCTCAGAAACAAGCAGGGACTCTGGCACAGGGTGCCGGCACGTCTCAGAAACAAGCAGGGACTCTGGCACAGGGTGCCGGCACGTCTCAGAAACAAGCAAGGACTCTGGCACAGGGTGCCGGCACGTCTCAGAAACAAGCAGGGACTCTGGCAGAGGGTGCCGGCACGTCTCAGAAACAAGCAGGGACTCTGGCACAAGGACCGGCACTTCTCAGAAACAAGCAGGGACTCTGGCACATGGTGCCGGCACGTCTCAGAAACAAGCAGGGACTCTGGCACAAGGACCGGCACTTCTCAGAAACAAGCAGGGACTCTGGCACATGGTGCCGGCACTTCTCAGAAACAAGCAGGGACTCTGGCACATGGTGCCGGCACGTCTAAGAAAGAAGCAGGGACTCTGGCGCAGGGTGCCGGCATGTCTCAGAAACAAGCAGGAACTCTGGCAGAGGGTGCCGGCACGTCTCAGAAACAAGCAGGGACTCTGGCACAGGGTGCCGGCACATCTCAGAAACAAGCAGGGACTCTGGCACAGGGACCGTCACGTCTCAGAAACAAGCAGGGACTCTGGCACAGGGTGCCGGCACGTCTCAGAAACAAGCAGGGACTCTGGCACAGGCTGCCGGCACATCTCAGAAACAAGCAGGGACTCTGGCACAGGGACCGTCACGTCTCAGAAACAAGCAGGCACTCTGGCACAGGGTACCCTGCAAGTCTCAGAAACAAGCAGGGACTCTGGCACAGGGTGCCGGTACGTCTCAGAAACAAGCAGGGACTCTGGCACAGGGACGGTCACTTCTCAGAAAGAAGCAGGGGCTCTGGCACAGGGTGCCGGCACGTCTCAGAAACAAGCAGGGACTCTGGCACAGGGTACAGGCACGTCTCTGAATCAAGCAGGGACTCTGGCACAGGGTGCTGGCACTTCTCAGAAACAAGCAGGGACTCTGGCACAGGGACCGGCACGTCTCTAGAAACAAGCAGGGACTCTGGCACAAGGACCGGCGCGTCTCAGAAACAAGCAGGGACTCTGGCACAGGGTGCTGGCACGCCTAAGAAAGAAGCAGGGACTCTGGCACAGGGTGCCGGCACTTCTCAGAAACTAGCAGGGACTCTGGCACAGGGACCGTCACTTCTCAGAAAGAAGCAGGGGCTCTGGCACAGGGTGCTTGCACGTCTCAGAAACAAGCAGGGACTCTGGCACAGGGTGCCGGCACGTCTCAGAAACAAGCAAGGACTCTGGCACAGGGTGCCGGCACGTCTCAGAAACAAGCAGGGACTCTGGCACAGGGTGCCGGCACGTCTCAGGAACAAGCAGGGACTCTGGCACAGGGTGCCGGCACTTCTCAGAAACTAGCAGGGACTCTGGCACAGGGACCGTCACTTCTCAGAAAGAAGCAGGGGCTCTGGCACAGGGTGCTTGCACGTCTCAGAAACAAGCAGGGACTCTGGCACAGGGTGCCGGCACGTCTCAGAAACAAGCAAGGACTCTGGCACAGGGTGCCGGCACGTCTCAGAAACAAGCAGGGACTCTGGCACAGGGTGCCGGCACGTCTCAGGAACAAGCAGGGACTCTGGCACAGGGTGCTGGCACGTCTCAGGAACAAGCAGGGACTCTGGCACAGGGTGCCGGCACATCTCAGGAACAAGCAGGGACTCTGGCACAGGGTACCCTGCAAGTCTCAGAAACAAGCAGGGACTCTGGCACAGGGTGCCGGCACGTCTCAGAAACAAGCAGGGACTCTGGCACAGGGACGGTCACTTCTCAGAAAGAAGCAGGGGCTCTGGCACAGGGTGCCGGCACGTCTCAGAAACAAGCAGGGACTCTGGCACAGGGTACAGGCATGTCTCAGAAACAAGTAGGGACTCTGGCACAGGGTGAAGGCACGTCTCAGAAAGAAGCAGGGACTCTGGCACAAGGTGCTGGCACGTCTCATAAACAAGCAGGGACTCTGGCACAGGGTGCCGGCACGTCTCAGAAACAAGCAGGGACTCTGGCACAGGGTACCCTGCAAGTCTCAGAAACAAGCAGGGACTCGGGCACAGGGTGCTGGCATGTCTCAGAAACAAGCAGGGACTCTGGCACAGGGTGCCGGCATGTCTCAGAAACAAGCAGGGACTCTGGCACAGGATGAAGGCACATCTCAGAAACAAGCAGGGACTCTGGCACAGGGTGCCGGCACATCTCAGAAACAAGCAGGGACTCTGGCACAGGGTGCCGGCACGTCTCAGAAACAAGCAGGGACTCTGGCACAGGGTGCCGGCACGTATCAGAAACAAGCAGGGACTCTGGCACAGGGTGCCGTCACGTCTCAGAAACAAGCGGGGACTCTGGCACAGGGACGGTCACGTCTCAGAAACAAGCAGGGACTCTGGCACAGGGACCGTCACGTCTCAGAAAGAAGCAGGGACTCTGGCACAGGGACCGTCACGTCTCAGAAAGAAGCAGGGACTCTGGCACAGGGACCGGCACTTCTCAGAAACAAGCAGGGACTCTGGCCCAGGGACCGGCACTTCTCAGAAACAAGCAGGGACTCTGGTGCAGGGTACCAGCACGTGTCAGAAACACGCAGGGACTCTGGCACAGGGTACAAGCACGTCTCTGAATCAAGCAGGGACTCTGGCACAGGGTGCTGGCACGTCTCAGGAACAAGCAGGGACTCTGGCACAGGGTGCCGGCACGTCTCAGAAACAAGCAGGGACTCTGGCACAGGGTGCCGGCACGTCTCATAAACAAGCAGGGACTCTGGCACAGGGTGCCGGCACGTCTCAGAAACAAGCAAGGACTCTGGCACAGGGTGCCGGCACGTCTCAGAAACAAGCAGGGACTCTGGCAGAGGGTGCCGGCACGTCTCAGAAACAAGCAGGGACTCTGGCACAAGGACCGGCACTTCTCAGAAACAAGCAGGGACTCTGGCACATGGTGCCGGCACGTCTCAGAAACAAGCAGGGACTCTGGCACAAGGACCGGCACTTCTCAGAAACAAGCAGGGACTCTGGCACATGGTGCCGGCACTTCTCAGAAACAAGCAGGGACTCTGGCACATGGTGCCGGCACGTCTAAGAAAGAAGCAGGGACTCTGGCGCAGGGTGCCGGCATGTCTCAGAAACAAGCAGGAACTCTGGCAGAGGGTGCCGGCACGTCTCAGAAACAAGCAGGGACTCTGGCACAGGGTGCCGGCACATCTCAGAAACAAGCAGGGACTCTGGCACAGGGACCGTCACGTCTCAGAAACAAGCAGGGACTCTGGCACAGGGTGCCAGCACGTCTCAGAAACAAGCAGGGACTCTGGCACAGGGTGCCGGCACATCTCAGAAACAAGCAGGGACTCTGGCACAGGGACCGTCACGTCTCAGAAACAAGCAGGGACTCTGGCACGGGGTGCCGGCACTTCTCAGAAACAAACAGGGACTCTGGCACAGGGTGCCGGCACTTCTCAGAAACAAGCAGGGACTCTGGCAGAGGGTGCCGGCACGTCTCAGAAACAAGCAGGGACTCTGGCACAGGGTGCCGGCACGTCTCAGAAACAAGCAGGGACTCTGGCACAAGGTACAGGTACGTCTCAGAAACAAGCAGGGACTCTGGCAGAGGGTGCCGGCACGTCTCAGAAACAAGCAAGGACTCTGGCACAGGGTGCCGGCACGTCTCAGAAACAAGCAGGGACTCTGGCACAAGGTGCCGGCACGTCTCAGGAACAAGCAGGGACTCTGGCACAGGGTGCTGGCACGTCTCAGGAACAAGCAGGGACTCTGGCACAGGGTGCTGGCACGTCTCAGAAACAAGCAGGCACTCTGGCACAGGGTACCCTGCAAGTCTCAGAAACAAGCAGGGACTCTGGCACAGGGTGCCGGTACGTCTCAGAAACAAGCAGGGACTCTGGCACAGGGACGGTCACTTCTCAGAAAGAAGCAGGGGCTCTGGCACAGGGTGCCGGCACGTCTCAGAAACAAGCAGGGACTCTGGCACAGGGTACAGGCACGTCTCTGAATCAAGCAGGGACTCTGGCATAGGGTGAAGGCACGTCTCAGAAAGAAGCAGGGACTCTGGCACAAGGTGCTGGCACGTCTCATAAACAAGCAGGGACTCTGGCACAGGGTGCCGGCACGTCTCAGAAACAAGCAGGGACTCTGGCACAGGGTACCCTGCAAGTCTCGGAAACAAGCAGGGACTCGGGCACAGGGTGCTGGCATGTCTCAGAAACAAGCAGGGACTCTGGCACAGGGTGAAGGCAAATCTCAGAAACAAGCAGGGACTCTGGCACAGGGTGCCGGCACGTCTCAGAAACAAGCAGGGACTCTGGCACAGGGACGGTCACTTCTCAGAAACAAGCAGGGACTCTGGCACAGGGTGCCGGCACGTCTCAGAAACAAGCAGGGACTCTGGCACAGGGTGCCGGCACATCTCAGAAACAAGCAGGGACTCTGGCACAGGGTGCCGGCACATCTCAGAAACAAGCAGGGACTCTGGCACAGGGTGCCGGCACGTCTCAGAAACAAGCAGGGACTCTGGCACAGGGTGCCGGCACATCTCAGAAACAAGCAGGGACTCTGGCACAGCGTGCCGGCACGTCTCAGAAACAAGCAGGGACTCTGGCACAGGGTGCCGGCACGTCTAAGAAAGAAGCAGGGACTCTGGCACAGGGTGCTGGCACGTCTCAGAAACAAGCAGGGACTCTGGCACAGGGTGCTGGCACGTCTCAGAAACAAGCAGGGACTCTGGCACAAGGACCGGCACTTCTCAGAAACAAGCAGGGACTCTGGCACAGGGTGCCGGCACGTCTCTGAAACAAGCAGGGACTCTGGCACAGGGTACCCTGCAAGTCTCAGAAACAAGCAGGGACTCGGGCACAGGGTGCTGGCATGTCTCAGAAACAAGAAGGGACTCTGGCACAGGGTGCTGGCACTTCTCAGAAACAAGCAGGGACTCTGGCACAGGGTGCCGGCACGTCTCAGAAACAAGCAGGGACTCTGGCACAGGGTACCCTGCAAGTCTCAGAAACAAGCAGGGACTCGGGCACAGGGTGCTGGCATGTCTCAGAAACAAGCAGGGACTCTGGCACAGGGTGAAGGCACATCTCAGAAACAAGCAGGGACTCTGGCACAGGGTGCTGGCATGTCTCAGAAACAAGCAGGGACTCTGGCACAGGGACGGTCACATCTCAGAAACAAGCAGGGACTCTGGCACAGGGTGCCGGCACGTCTCAGAAACAAGCAGGGACTCTGGCACAGGGACGGTCACATCTCAGAAACAAGCAGGGACTCTGGCACAGGGTACAGGTACGTCTCAGAAACAAGCAGGGACTCTGGCACAGGGTGCCGGCACGTCTCAGAAACAAGCAGGGACTCTGGCACAGGGTGCCGGCACATCTCAGAAACAAGCAGGGACTCTGGCACAGGGTGCCGGCACACCTCAGAAACAAGCAGGGACTCTGGCACAGGGTGCCGGCACGTCTCAGAAACAAGCAGGGACTCTGGCACAGGGTGCCGGCACTTCTCAGAAAAAAGCAGGGACTCTGCCACAGGGCCCTGGCACGTCTCAGAAACAAGCAAGGACTCTGGCAGAGGGTGCTGGCACGTCTCAGAAACAAGCAAGGACTCTGGCACAGGGTGCCGGCACGTCTCAGAAACAAGCAGGGACTCTGGCACAGGGTGCCGGCACGTCTAAGAAAGAAGCAGGGACTCTGGCACATCTCAGAAACAAGCAGGGACTCTGGCACAAGGACCGGCACTTCTCAGAAACAAGCAGGGACTCTGGCACAGGGTGCCGGCACGTCTCAGAAACAAGCAGGGACTCTGGCACAGGGTGCTGGCACGTCTCAGAAACAAGCAGGGACTCTGGCACAGGGTGCTGGCACGTCTCAGAAACAAGCAGGGACTCTGGCACAAGGACCGGCACTTCTCAGAAACAAGCAGGGACTCTGGCACAGGGTGCCGGCACGTCTCAGAAACAAGCAGGGACTCTGGCAGAGGGTGCTGGCACGTCTCAGAAACAAGCAGGGACTCTGGCACAGGGTACCCTGCAAGTCTCAGAAACAAGCAGGGACTCGGGCACAGGGTGCTGGCATGTCTCAGAAACAAGCAGGGACTCTGGCACAGGGTGAAGGCACATCTCAGAAACAAGCAGGGACTCTGGCACAGGGTGCCGGCACGTCTCAGAAACAAGCAGGGACTCTGGCACAGGGTGCCGGCACTTCTCAGAAACAAGTAGGGACTCTGGCAGAGGGTGCTGGCACGTCTCGGAAACAAGCAGGGACTCTGGCAGAGGGTGCTGGCACGTCTCAGAAACAAGCAGGGACTCTGGCACAGGGTACAGGTACGTCTCAGAAACAAGCAGGGACTCTGGCACAGGGTGCCGGCACGTCTCAGAAACAGGCAGGGACTCTGGCACAGGGTGCCGGCACTTCTCAGAAACAAGCAGGGACTCTGGCACAGGGTGCCGGCACTTCTCAGAAACAAGCAGGGACTCTGGCAGAGGGTGCTGGCACGTCTCAGAAACAAGCAGGGACTCTGGCAGAGGGTGCTGGCACGTCTCAGAAACAAGCAGGGACTCTGGCACAGGGTACAGGTACGTCTCAGAAACAAGCAGGGACTCTGGCACAGGGTACAGGTACGTCTCAGAAACAAGCAGGGACTCTGGCACAGGGTACAGGTACGTCTCAGAAACAAGCAGGGACTCTGGCACAGGGTGCCGGCACGTCTCAGAAACAAGCAGGGACTCTGGCACCGGGTGCCGGCACGTCTCAGAAACAAGCAGGGACTCTGGCACAGGGTGCCGGCACATCTCAGAAACAAGCAGGGACTCTGGCACAGGGTGCCGGCACGTCTCAGAAACAAGCAGGGACTCTGGCACAGGGTGCCGGCACATCTCAGAAACAAGCAGGGACTCTGGCACAGGGTGCCGGCACGTCTCAGAAAGAAGCAGGGACTCTGGCACAGGGTGCCGGCACGTCTCAGAAACAAGCAGGGACTCTGGCACAGGGTGCTGGCACGTCTCAGAAACAAGCAGGGACTCTGGCAGAGGGTGCCGGCACGTCTCAGAAACAAGCAGGGACTCTGGCACAGGGTGCCGGCACATCTCAGAAACAAGCAGGGACTCTGGCACAGGGTGCCGGCACGTCTCAGAAAGAAGCAGGGACTCTGGCACAGGGTGCCGGCACGTCTCAGAAACAAGCAGGGACTCTGGCACAGGGTGCCGGCACTTCTCAGAAACAAGCAGGGACTCTGCCACAGGGTGCCGGCACATCTCAGAAACAAGCAGGGACTCTGGCACAGGGTGCCGGAACATCTCAGAAACAAGCAGGGACTCTGGCACAGGGTGCTGGCACGTCTCAGAAACAAGCAGGGACTCTGGCACAAGAACCAGCACTTCTCAGAAACAAGCAGGGACTCTGGCACAAGAACCAGCACTTCTCAGAAACAAGCAGGGATTCTGGCACAGGGTGCCGGCACATCTCAGAAACAAGCAGGGACTCTGGCACAGGGTGCCGGCACGTCTCAGAAAGAAGCAGGGACTCTGGCACAGGGTGCCGGCACGTCTCAGAAACAAGCAGGGACTCTGGCACAGGGTGAAGGCACATCTCAGAAACAAGCAGGGACTCTGGCACAGGGTGCCGGCACATCTCAGAAACAAGCAGGGACTCTGGCACAGGGTGCCGGCACGTCTCAGAAAGAAGCAGGGACTCTGGCACAGGGTGCCGGCACGTCTCAGAAACAAGCAGGGACTCTGGCACAGGGTGCCGGCACTTCTCAGAAACAAGCAGGGACTCTGGCACAGGGTGAAGGCACGTCTCAGAAACAAGCAGGGACTCTGGCAGAGGGTGCTGGCACGTCTCAGAAACAAGCAGGGACTCTGGCACAGGGTGCTGGCATGTCTCAGAAACAAGCAGGGACTCTGGCACAGGGTGCCGGCACTTCTCAGAAACAAGCAGGGACTCTGGCACAGGGTGAAGGCACGTCTCAGAAACAAGCAGGGACTCTGGCACAGGGTGCAGGCACGTCTCAGAAACAAGCAAGGACTCTGGCACAGGGTGCCGGCACTTCTCAGAAACAAGAAGGGACTCTGGCACAGGGTACAGGTACGTCTCAGAAACAAGCAGGGACTCAGGCAGAGGGTGCCGGCACGTCTCAGAAACAAGCAGGGACTCTGGCACAGGGTGCCGGCACTTCTCAGAAACAAGCAGGGACTCTGGCACAGGGTGCTGGCACGTCTCAGAAACAAGCAAGGACTCTGGCACAGGGTGCCGGCACGTCTCAGAAACAAGCAGGGACTCTGGCACAGGGTGCCGGCACTTCTAAGAAACAAGCAGGGACTCTGGCACAGGGTGCCGGCATGTCTCAGAAACAAGCAGGGACTCTGGCACAGGGTGCCGGCACGTCTCAGAAACAAGCAGGGACTCTGGCACAGGGTGCTGGCACGTCTCAGGAACAAGTAGGGACTCTGGCACAGGGTGCCGGCACGTCTCAGAAACAAGCAGGGACTCTGGCAGAGGGTGCTGGCACGTCTCAGAAACAAGCAGAGACTCTGGCACAGGGTGCTGGCACGTCTCAGAAACAAGCAAGGACTCTGGCACAGGGTGCCGGCACGTCTCAGAAACAAGCAGGGACTCTGGCACAGGGTGCCGGCACGTCTCAGGAACAAGCAGGGACTCTGGCACAGGGACGGTCACATCTCAGAAACAAGCAGGGACTCTGGCACAGGGACCGGCACTTCTCAGAAACAAGCAGGGACTCTGGCACAGGGTGAAGGCACGTCTCAGAAACAAGCAGGGACTCTGGCACAGGGTGCTGGCACGTCTCAGAAACAAGCAAGGACTCTGGCACAGGGTGCCGGTACGTCTCAGAAACAAGCAGGGACTCTGGCAGAGGGTGCCGGCACGTCTCAGAAACAAGCAGGGACTCTGGCACAGGGTGCCGGCACTTCTCAGAAACAAGCAGGGACTCTGGCAGAGGGTGCCGGCACGTCTAAGAAACAAGCAGGGACTCTGGCACAGGGACCGGCACTTCTCAGAAACAAGCAGGGACTCTGGCACAGGGTGAAGGCACGTCTCAGAAACAAGCAGGGACTCTGGCACAGGGTGCTGGCACGTCTCAGAAACAAGCAAGGACTCTGGCACAGGGTGCCGGTACGTCTCAGAAACAAGCAGGGACTCTGGCAGAGGGTGCCGGCACGTCTCAGAAACAAGCAGGGACTCTGGCACAGGGTGCCGGCACTTCTCAGAAACAAGCAGGGACTCTGGCAGAGGGTGCCGGCACGTCTCAGAAACAAGCAGGGACTCTGGCACAGGGTGCCGGCACTTCTCAGAAACAAGCAGGGACTCTGGCACAGGGTGCTGGCACGTCTCAGAAACAAGCAGGGACTCTGGCACAGGGTGCCGGCACGTCTCAGAAACAAGCAGGGACTCTGGCACAGGGACGGTCACATCTCAGAAACAAGCAGGGACTCTGGCACAGGGACCGGCACGTCTCAGAAAGAAGCAGGGACTCTGGCACAGGGTGCCGGCACGTCTCAGAAACAAGCAGGGACTCTGGCACAGGGTGAAGGCACATCTCAGAAACAAGCAGGGACTCTGGCGCAGGGGGCTGGCACGTCTCAGAAACAAGCAGGGACTCTGGCACAGGGTACAAGCACGTCTCAGAAAGAAGCAGGGACTCCGGCACAGGGTGCTGGCACGTCTCAGAAACAGGAGACTAGCTCTACAATGGATTAATCTGACACGGTTATGGTAGATTAATATTAGTTATGTAGCGACTCAGTATTTTGCCGGGTGGCAATGGCACCTCTTGGGTGTCTTTTGAAAGCCCTCACCCACCAACCTAGTTGGTGGCATGCTTCATCATCGGGCCCACCCAGTGACACCTAGCGTGTCCCGGGTGTGCTTCGACGCCTGATTACAGCGGAGCAGGTATGTCACTGTGTGTGCGGTGTGAGGTGCTAAGATAAGTGAAGTTAAAACGGCTTGGCAGGAGGTCCCTGGGGTGAGGATATTTTATTAAAAGGGCCTCTGCCAGCGGTTAAAAATAAGGCTGTGGGACGTTAGAGGCGGGTTACGACCTCCTACGTCCTTGAGTAGTCAACATGTTTCAGCCAGTGCCTTATGTTAATCTGGCTTTCATCAGGACAATAAATATGTGTGGGTTAAAATTAGGGGTTGTGTAGTGTAGTCTATGTGTCTACACGCCCTAAAGTGTATCTAGCTGTGAGATGGGGGATTCCCTTCTCAAGATCACGCTTTCAATGCTTGTTGGTAGCTCCAAGGTTATTGAAGTGGCAGGGTGAAGCCAGGATTTCTGGCCAGCACCAGCGTGGGACCTGTTGTGCCTCCTTCGCAGAACCGGTGGCACAACAGGTCCCACGCTGGTGCTGGCCAGAAATCCTGGCTTCACCCTGCCACTTCAATAACCTTGGAGCTACCAACAAGCATTGAAAGCGTGATCTTGAGAAGGGAATCCCCCATCTCACAGCTAGATACACTTTAGGGCGTGTAGACACATAGACTACACTACACAACCCCTAATTTTAACCCACACATATTTATTGTCCTGATGAAAGCCAGATTAACATAAGGCACTGGCTGAAACATGTTGACTACTCAAGGACGTAGGAGGTCGTAACCCGCCTCTAACGTCCCACAGCCTTATTTTTAACCGCTGGCAGAGGCCCTTTTAATAAAATATCCTCACCCCAGGGACCTCCTGCCAAGCCGTTTTAACTTCACTTATCTTAGCACCTCACACCGCACACACAGTGACATACCTGCTCCGCTGTAATCAGGCGTCGAAGCACACCCGGGACACGCTAGGTGTCACTGGGTGGGCCCGATGATGAAGCATGCCACCAACTAGGTTGGTGGGTGAGGGCTTTCAAAAGACACCCAAGAGGTGCCATTGCCACCCGGCAAAATACTGAGTCGCTACATAACTAATATTAATCTACCATAACCGTGTCAGATTAATCCATTGTAGAGCTAGTCTCCTATTGATACCGATACATATAAACCGGGGATCTGGACTAGCTTTCTGGTCCTCTCTCTCCCTCTTGATTCTCGCCACGTCTCAGAAACAAGCAGGGACTCCGGCACAGGGTGCTGGCACTTCTGAGAAACAAGCAAGGACTCTGGCGCAGGGTGCTGGCACGTCTCAGAAACAAGCAGGGACTCTGGCACAGGGTACAAGCACGTCTCAGAAAGAAGCAGGGACTCCGGCACAGGGTGCCGGCACGTCTAAGAAAGAAGCAGGGACTCTGGCACAGGGTGCTGGCACGTCTCAGAAACAAGCAGGGACTCTGGCGCAGGGTGCCGGCACGTCTCAGAAACAAGCAGGGACTCTGGCACAGGGTGCTGGCACGTCTCAGAAACAAGCAGGGACTCTGGCGCAGGGTACCCTGCACGTCTCAGAAAGAAGCAGGGACTCTGGCACAGGGTGCCGGCACGTCTCAGAAACAAGCAGGGACTCTGGCACAGGGTGCCGGCACTTCTCAGAAACAAGCAGGGACTCTGGCGCAGGGTACCCTGCACGTCTCAGAAAGAAGCAGGGACTCTGGCACAGGGTGCCGGCACTTCTCAGAAAGAAGCAGGGACTCTGGCACAGGGTGCCGGCACTTCTCAGAAACAAGCAGGGACTCTGGCACAGGGTGCTGGCAGTCTCGGAAACAAGCAGGGACTCTGGCACAGGGACCGGCACTTCTCAGAAACAAGCAGGGACTCTGGCACAGGGACCGGCACTTCTCAGAAACAAGCAGGGACTCTGGCACAGGGACCTGCACTTCTCAGAAACAAGCAGGGACTCTGGCACAGGGACCGGCACTTCTCAGAAACAAGCAGGGACTCTGGCACAGGGGCCGGCACTTCTCAGAAACAAGCAGGGACTCTGGCACAGGGACCGGCACTTCTCAGAAACAAGCAGGGACTCTGGCACAGGGTACAGGCACGTCTCTGAATCAAGCAAACAAGCAGGGACTCGGGCACAGGGTGCTGGCATGTCTAAGAAAGAAGCAAGGACTCTGCCACGGGGCCCTGGCACGTCTGTTTCTCCATTCCAAGCACTGGATGCTTCATAACATACTCTGTATTTTTAAAGCGCACCTTGAAGGGTATCTTGGCGGTGAATAGCAGATGTTGATTTCCCAGCTCAATGTTACTTATTTTACCGACTTCAGAAGGATGAAAGGCTGAGATTTGAACCTGTGTCCATGAGGTTGAACACAGGTCCCTACAGTGGACACATTAGTCCAGTTGGCCACCAGACCGGGTAAGGGGCATACAGCTGTCGCCCTCAGCAGAATCTCTCGGGGTACCCCCTGGCCCCTCCACAATCACAGGAAGATGGATTCAACAGCTGGTGCAATCGCCTCCATCCCAGCCTTCCCACCCGCAGGAAGAACAAGCCTGACTCATGTGGTCCCTAGACCGAGCCCCGGGGGCGCCTGCGGTGCCACCCCCCACACACACACCTGTGCCCTGCCCTCTGAGGGCGCCTGAGGTGTCACCCCCGCCCCCACCTGCCCTCTGCGGGCTCCCCTGACCACATCTCAGACCGAGCTCCGGGGACCTGCGGTGCCACCCCCTTCCTCACCTGTGCCATGCCCTCTGCAGGCTCCCCTGGCCACCTCTCAGACCGAGCCCCGGGGGCCTGTGGTGATATCCTCAATACACACCTGTGCCCTGCCCTCCGGGGGCGCCTGAGGTGTCACCCCCCGCCCCCACCTGTGCCCTGCCCTCTGCGGGCTCCCCTGGCCACCTCTCAGACCAAGCGCCGGGGGGGCTGCGGTGCCACCCCGCCCCCACCTGTGCCATGCCCTCTGCAGGCTCCCCTGGCCACCTCTCAGACCGAGCCCCGGGGGGCCTGCGGTGTCACCCCAGCCCCCACCTGTGCACTGCCCTCCGGGGGCGCCTGAGGTGCCAACCCCCGCCCCCACCTGTGCCCAGCCCTCCGCACGCTCCCCTGCCCTCTCCTCACCTGGGTAGAAGGCCGCAGGTCGTGCGCACTCGTCCAGGTACGAACCCCCCGTGCCCGGGTGGGCACAGCCGTGGCTGAAGGAGAGCGGCTGATGCGGGTACCGTGATACGCCCCCGGGTTCTCCGGGCTCTTCCTTCACCCCCAGTGCCCCTGCCTCCTCCTTGGGCACCTTGGTGCCAGGCGCGGGGGGGCCCTCACAGGCCTGGACAGCGTAGCGCCTCTTGCGCAGGGGTAAGCAGCTCTGCGACTTCTCCGAGCTCCGTGCCCCCCACGGGGCCTCCCCCTCTCCGGCCCCGAGTGCCCGCTGGGTGCCCGCCGGCTCCTGGGTGGGGGAGGGGCCATCAGGAAGGCCCTCCAGGGGGCTGGCAGTTTTGGGGCTCTGGAATCCGGCCCGGTCCCCCGGGCGCGGGGATGGGGTGAGAGTGGCAGCGGGCACGGGGCACGCAGACCTCTCCTGGCTCCTCCAGATTTCGGGTCGCTCCTCCGGGATGCCCACGGGAGGGTGGGTGCTGTCTCGCCCGCTGACAGAGGGTGCCATGGGGGGGTGCAGGTCGAGGACCCCCGCGCGCTGTGCCTGGTGCTGGGAGGCAGAGGTCCCCAGAGGCGCCCCCGGGGGTGCCATGTACCCGGCTCCGGGTGGCCTGGCTGTCACTTGGCACCTGTCAGTGGGTTTCCCGTCGCCCGGTGCGGTGCCCAGCTGGTGCCCGCTGCTCTTGCACTGGCGGGGGCTGCCCAGGCTCCTCTTGGTCCGGAGGTCCAGGGGGGAGGCTTCCTCCGAGCGGGGGCCCTCTTCCATGGCCCCGGGGCCAGCGGGTTTCCTCCCCCCACGGGTGGCGGGGGCCTCCCGCGGGCTGGCGTCGAGTATCATCCACGGACGGCAGCGCCCTGGCAGGGTTCACGGGAGGGCACCGCTGGGTACACCCTCACCAGCTCTCCTCTGATGGCATCCCCGGGCAAAGGAGGGGGGTCAGTGGCGGGCGCAGATCGGGCTTTCAAGCTCCTGTCTGTGGGGTCAGGGGTCAGGGGTCACGTGCGTCCTGGAAGTGCCGGCAGCCAGGGGGTCTGGAGGTCACGGACTCCCTCGCACCTGCGGGTGTCTGCGTCCCACCTCCTTTGGATTTTTATTCTGGGGTTAAAGACCACCCCAGTCCCGAGGCTTCTGGTGCCAGGTGGGGTCGGCTCCTTGTTTCTGGATCCCCCTCCCAGGGGGGCTGTGTGTCCTCCAGGCCTCTGAAGGCCAATGTCCAGTGAACTCCGGGGGTCGCTTCTGACCCTCAGGCCTCAGTCAGTCTTGTGAGTCCAGCAGGGGTGTCTCTGCCCTCTTGTGAGTCCAGCAGGGGTGTCTCTCTGCCCTCTTGTGAGTCCAGCAGGGGTGTCTCTGCCCTCTGTCGTGTGAGTCCACCAGGGGTGTCTCTGCCCTCTTGCCACCACCTGAATGTCAGAGGCCACCCCAGCCCTGCAGCCCTCAGAAGTCCAGCTTTCACCCAGGCCGGGGGGCCCTACCCGTCAGCCCTTGTCTGTGCCTTGATTGGTGCGCCTCGAAGGCTTCTCTGAGGTTAGGGGCGCATCTTCATCCCTATGCAGGGCAGGGGGAGGGGCTCTTTGTGCCCGGGGGCAGGCCTCTGCGAGTCAAGAGTTCTTTCTCCTCAGCCCTCTGAGCCACAGGCCCCCTGCGTGCCAGGTACCCCTCACCCTTGTTTGCCAGGCCCCCTATGCCCCCTGTGCAGGCTCCTTTCCCCCAGGACACTGGTGACTCTGTGCCAGCCCCTCCTATGCCCTGCCTGGGCTCCTTTCTCCCAGGGCACCTCTGACTCTCTGTGCCAGACCACCTATGCCCTCTGTGCAGGCTCCTTTTTGCCAGGTCCCTGTGCCCCCTGTGGCTCTCCCTGTGCCCTCTGTGCCCCCTGTGGCTCTCCCTGTGCCCTCAGTGCCTCTCGTCAGGCTGCGCTCAGTCTCGGAAGCGGCCCCGTCGAGGGACTTCCCCGGCTCTTCTGGTGAAAGAGGAGGGGCCCTGGCGGCGGCTCTTCCCTGAAGGGGAGGGCGTTCCTCCAGTCGAGCCGAGTCACGCATGGGAAGGAAGGGCAGCTCCCAGCCGCCCCCGGGGGCTCCCCTGACTGCCGGCTGCACCGGGACGAGGCCAGGGAAGGGAAGGGCAGGGCAGAGCCTGGTCGGCTGGCACCACTTGAGGGGGCCCCTCTC
Organism: Lissotriton vulgaris; assembly: GCF_964263255.1. Lineage (NCBI taxonomy): Eukaryota > Metazoa > Chordata > Amphibia > Caudata > Salamandridae > Lissotriton > Lissotriton vulgaris. The sequence continues at coordinate 1,772,739,994 of NC_141695.1, read as the reverse complement.
TGGCTCCAGAGGAGGGGGCGCAGGGGGTGTGTGTCCCCGTCCCCCCCACGGCTGGCAGCGGGGAGGGCCCTCGAGGGGGCCCCTCTCTGGCTCCAGAGGAGGGGGCGCAAGGGGTGTGTGCCCCCTCCCCCCCCCTCCACGGCTGGCAGCGGGGAGGGCTCTCAAGGGAGCCCCTGCGCAGGGGGTGCTTACCCCCAACCACACGGCTGGCAGGGGGGAGGGTGAGAGCCCCCCCCCCCTCCCTCTGGAAGTGACTGGGGCAAAGATCAGACAGAGCTCAGTTTAGCTCTGGGTGACGTCAATGCCCTGCCAGGCCCTCACCTGGGGCGGGGCTCAGGTGCAGCGCCGTGCAGTGCACCGGGGAGCGCACATATGCGCAAGCGCACACGCACACACATGCACAAGCGCACACACGTACAAGCGCACACGCACACATGCACACATGCAGAATAGACACACAAGCACACACACAAATGTGCATATGCACACACGCACACACATACTCGGACACACCCACAAGCACAGACATACGCACACATACGCACTCAAACTCACACACACACACACGAGCGTACAAGCACAGACCATTACAAAAGTACACTAGTGATCAGTGGGCATAAGGGATTAGCTGCAGCTCCGTGCAGTGTACCAGTAAACACACACACACCAGTTCATGCACTGCTCGGCTGCCTCAGAGCACACAGTTCCTGCACGGTTAGGTTGCCTCAGAGCACACAGTTCATGCACTGCTCGGCTGCCTCAGAGCACACAGTTCATGCACTGCTCGGCTGCCTCAGAGCACACAGTTCATGCACTGCTCGGCTCGCCACAGAGCACACTGGTCATGCACTGCTCAGCTGCCTCGGAGCACACAGTTCATGCACTGCTCAGCTGCCTCAGAGCACACAGTTCATGCACTGCTCGGCTGCCTCAGACCACACAGTTCATGCACGGTTAGGTTGCCTCAGCGCACACAGTTCATGCACTGCTCGGCTGCCTCAGAGCACACAGTTCATGCACTGCTCAGCTGCCTCAGAGCACACAGTTCATGCACTGCTCAGCTGCCTCAGAGCACACAGTTCATGCACTGCTCGGCTGCCTCAGAGCACACAGTTCATGCACTGCTCGGCTGCCTCAGAGCACTCAGTTCATGCACTGCTCGGCTGCCTCAGAGCACACAGTTCATGCACTGCTCGGCTCGCCACAGAGCACACTGGTCATGCACTGCTCAGCTGCCTCGGAGCACACAGTTCATGCACTGCTCAGCTGCCTCAGAGCACACAGTTCATGCACGGTTAGGTTGCCTCAGCGCACACAGTTCATGCACTGCTCGGCTGCCTCAGAGCACACAGTTCATGCACTGCTCAGCTGCCTCAGAGCACACAGTTCATGCACTGCTCGGCTGCCTCAGAGCACACAGTTCATGCACTGCTCGGCTGTCTCAGAGCACACAGTGCCCTCTGTGGCCCCAGTGATGTCACTTCCGGCGGGGAAGGGCGGGGCCGAGGGTATATGGCCTGGGGTCGCGGGCCTGGCGCCCTCTTTGATCCCTGGTCGGCCTCGTGGATGGATCCTACCCCCCTTGACCCAGATGAGCGGTGCTGCCCAGACGCTGTTTTCTCTCCCTACTGCGAACCCGGCGGTCGAGCAGCAAGGGGGGGGAAGTTATCTAATACTATTTTGCTTTGTGTTGCAGGCGGAGTTACAGGGCAATCCAACGCTGGAAGGTACAGAGTGGTACCCTCTACAGGAGCACAGTAAGGGTGCGAGAGCCAATTATCCCCAGGGAGGTCCTCGCGTGGGATCCTGGAGGAGTGACGGCGGCCTATTAGTCCTTTGGGCGGTTGTGGACCTGAGCAACCGGGGGTTGCCTGCAACGCTCAGCCCCCCGTAGCGGGGAGGGGCGTGAGTAAGGGGTGGACTGGAGATCCGCCGGGGGGAGGGGCTTCCCCCAATATTGACAACACCCCACAGGAGGTTTATGGCTCATCAGGTGGGCAGGTGGCGAGGGGCGGCCTGACCCTGGATCGCCCGTAAGATAACCTAACATGTTGGCATAATGTTTAATGCAAATAAAGCTGCTACAACGTTCTCCAACAAAACATTGTGTGGTGTCTGTTATTATGGGAAAATGTTGTGAGCGGGCTGGGGTATGGGCCGATGTTGGCACTAAGTTCATGCACCTCCAGTCTGAGCTCTCCATCCCTCTTCGGTGAGTCAGGCAGGAGTGAGGGCCTGGGCGTGGACTGACTGCAGGGGAGAGGGTAAGTCTGTGACCCGGAACCAGAAGATCCTGTCCCTGTGGGAGGAGCTGCAGGAGGGGGCGGGGTCATAGGTGAGACACAGATGGAAGTTCAGGGCCAGTGGGGATGAGGCTGAGGCGACGCCAAGGCCTGTAAGGAGCTCTTGGGAGGATGAGCAGCTGAGAGTCAACATTGTAAATAAACGAAAGAGTCTGTGACGAGGACTCGGGCTGTGTCTGTTCTTGAGGGGCCTGGTGGGGGGGGGGGGGGGGGGGGGGGCTGCCGACGTGCTCTGTACAAAGAGACATGCTTATCAGCACCCAATGGAAACCTTAAAAGAAAACATGTTTCCTGTTTGCATCACTTCTTCAATGTCGAAAAGTCCAGGGAGAAACAACCACCCTCGCCTCAGAACACACAACTGAAGGCACTCTGTGTTGATGGCACTGGGAAGAAACTACCCACACCCCCATGGGGATCTTTGGCGCCAGGACACAACCTGAAGCCGCAGCCTAGCGTTTCGAAGCCCGGACGGGAAGCCATAGGACCATAGGACAATCAATCAATCAATCAAGACATTTGTAGAGCGTGCTACACACCTGTGAGGGTCTCAAGGCACTGAGGGGAAGAGGGGGGTTACTTCTACTGCTTGAATAGCCAGGTCTTGAGTAGCCTCCTGAAGGTTAGTAGGTCTTCGGTCTGCCGTAGTAGGATGGGAAGGGTGTTCTGGGACTTGACGGCGAAGTAGGAGAACAATCTGATGCCGGTAGTCGCTCTTCGGATGCAGGGGGCGGTGGCGAGGTCGGCGGAGCGGAGCTAGCGGGTGGGGGTGTTGAAGCTGAGTCATATGTTGAGGTATGTTGGTCCGGTGTCGTGGAGTGCCTTGTGTGTGTGGATGAGGAGCTTGAAGTTGATTCTCTTGTTGACAGGGAGCCAGTGCAGGTCTCTCAGGTGGGGTGTGATGTGGCTGCAGCGAGGGATGTCGAGGATCAGGCGTGCAGAGGCGTTCTGTACGCGTTGCAGTCATTTCAGGAGTTTGGCCGAGGCTCCTGCTTAGAGGGCGTTTCTGTAGTCCAGTCTGCTGCTGACGAGGGCCTGGGTGACCGATATTCTTGTGTCGGTGGGAATCCACCTGTAGATCTTACAGAGCATGCAGAGGGTGTTGAAACAGTATGATGAGATGGCATTGACTTGCTTGTTCATGGAGAGTTTTGAGTCGAGGATGAATCCCAGGTTGCGTGTATGATCGTTGGGTGTCAGTGCTGCTCCCAGGGCAGTCGGTTACCAGGATTCGTCCCAGGCTGAGGGGGTGGAGCAGAGGATGAGGACCTCCATCTTGTACAAGTTCAGCTGAAGTTGGCTGTTCTTCATCCATTCGGCAACAGCTTTCATTCCTTTGTGGAGGTTGCTTTTGGCTGTGCGAGGGTCTTTGGTGGGGGAGAGGATCAGCTGTGTGTTATCAGTGTAGGAGATGATGTTGAGGTCATACAGTCTGCCGACGCGGGCGAGCGGGGCCATGTAGATGTTGAACAATGTCGGGCTGAAGGATGATCCTTGGGGTACGCCGCAGATGAATTTGGAGGCTTCAGATCGGAAGGGGAGAGGCGGACGCTCTAGGTTCTGTCGGAGAGGAAGGAGGTGGTCCAGTCCAGTGCTTTGCCTCGAACTCCTGCGTCGTGGAGGCGAGTGCGTAGGGTGCGGTGGCAGACTGTGTCGAAAGTGGCTGAGAGGTCCAGGAGGATGAGTGCCCAGGTCTCGCCGTTGTCCAGCAGGGCCCTGATGTCATCAGTGGCGGCTATGAGGGACGTTTTGGTGCTGTAGTTGCTGCAGAACCCGGACTGGGACGGGTCCAGGATGCTGTTCTCCTCGAGGTAGCGGGTCAGCTGTTTGTTGACAGTTTTCTCGCTAACCTTTGCTGGGAACAGGAGCAGGGAGATGGGCCGGAAGTTCTTGATGTCCCTCGGTTCTGCCTTGGGTTTCTTGAGCAGGGCATTGATCTCGGTGTGCTTCCAGCTCTCCGGGAAGGTCGCGGTCTCAAAGGAAATGTTGATGGCCTTGCGGAGGTGGGATGCGATGGTGGCGCTGGCTTTGTTGAAGATGTGGTGAGGGCACGGGTCTGACGGGGAGCCGGAGTGGATGGTGCTCAGGATTTTGGTGGTGTCGTTGTCATTGATATTAGTCCATGTGAGCAGGGGGTCGCTGTGGGTGGTGGCCGTGGAGTCTGAGGTGTCGTTGGCAACCGGGGTGGCCTGGTTGTCGAAGCTGCCGTGGATGTCTGCGACCTTGCGGTGGAAGAAGGAGTCAAGGGAGTTGCACAGGGCTTGCAATGGTGGGATGTCGTTGGTGTTGGAGCTGGGGTTGGAGAGTTCCTTCACAATGTTGAAGAGCTCTTTGCTGTTGTGTGCGTTGTTGTCAAGGTGGTCCTTGAAGGAGGTCTTTTTGGCGGATCTGATGAGGTGATGGTGTTGGCGCATGGCGTTCTTGTGGGCTGCTTGGTTCTCCGGTGTCTGTTTGTTGCGCCATTTCTTTTCCAGTTTTCGGCAGTTTTGTTTGGAGGTCTGGAGGTCCGCGTTGAACCAGCTGACATTCTTGTTGGTGCGTCTGTTGGAGGGATTCTCGATCGGGGCAAGGGTGTTGGCGCAGGAGAAAGGCAGCCTCTTGATCAGTGCGTCAGCTGGAGAGTCGGCTTCCTTCAGCACTTGCTGTAGCGAGCTGCGTCGGACTAGTAGATAGTCTAACTGCTCCGAACCACCGTCTCTTGCTATAGCAAGTGAAGGTATACTTATACTTTGAAGATGTTTAGGAATGCCATAGTTTGACGTAAAGTCGGGCATAAGAACGTCATAATGAACCCCTTGGGAATAGCTGTTCATTGTAAAACTAACTTAGTTCTTGGCGAAATCAATATTCAAGCAAGGGGAAGTCCCTGACTGCTTAAGCTGGTTTTCCAAGAAATCGTTGTGACGTTTTGTGGAAGTATGGTTAAACAAAATAGAATCCACTCAGAGAAGTGGTCATGGTCCCTAAAGTGATGGGGAACACACAGTGTTGTTTAAATGGAAGTAGCCATGCCTGTGTTTGTGTAGCACGGGCTATGCCTAAATAAGGGTTTGATTTCTATGCCTATATTAGGCAATGTGAATTGTACCTATATAAGGGCATGAATCGGGAAAAAATTCACTCAGAGCTTAAAACGCCACACAACACCAACTCCACTTTCTTATGTATGACATTACTAAGTTCTAAATACAATAAAACATATCTAAACATGATGTGTTAAAAACCCACCCAAAATACATAAAAATGCATTGGTACTGGTTGTACACGAAAAGAGCATTTGTGCTGTACGCATTTAAAGCAATGTTTCATTCAAAGCATATAGATGACATTTGAAAATGCTATCCGAATGAATCATGAAAATACATTTATGAAATGGCTCTTAAATACAGAAGAAAAAAGTCGAGACCATTTCATGGCATAATATAAACTGTTTGCTTGTGGACAAGGTCAAATATTGTCTCTTGGAAGTTTTCAAAGAATTCTAGTTCTCTATGAATAGTTCTACTTTAACCTCTTCAGCGCGGCACAAATTCCTGCGCTGTGCTGAATGTTCTATTGGGCTTATGGACTCAGAACGAAACCGTTCCGTCATGAGCAAAGGCCAACCGACGCTCATGACGGAACCATTCCATCATGAGCACCGAAGGGGTTAAGTAGGTTACTTGGTGCCAAAAAATGAAAAAATACAAATTTGGAAGAACAAAAGTTTGATCATAGAAAAAATTGAGTTCCAAAGTTAGAAACTTGTTTTGAAAAAATGAAGGTCGAATTCAGAGTCTCTCAGAACACTGTGTGCCAAATCAAAAGTCAGTGTTATTGTTTGGAGAAAACATCAAATCTTCTAAGTTGAAAATAATTTGTCTACCATTGTAGGTGAAAGTTGGATCACCTCATTAGGAAGATTAATTGCACATAGATGTGAAGCATCGCAGACAGCGTTGGTTGCATTAGCAATGTTCAAATTAGATGGTACCTGTGTGCCTCTTTCCCTTTGTACCTCACCATCAGCATTTTGCGTTTGTGAGATCTCAATGAATGCTGTCATCAGAATTAGTAGCCGCTGGGGACAACACAGTGCATGAGCCGTTACTGGTCCAAGCAAAGTATCAACATCCATTGGCAGGACTGATGGTAGTGTAAGGCAGATGTCTAACATGCATTCTTCTCCACATAGCAGGCATCGTAGAACAGGTAAGATGCAATCTTGCCAGATTGGTCTGAGTGACATAAACCATGTGGTATTTAATTATCTTAAACGAGTTAATCCCAAAATTTCGACTATACGCTCACGACACTTCATCGCCAGTAGAGTGTTTTCCTGGTGAACTGGGAATCACTGGTGACTTGGCTTGCCATATTCGAGCAGTAGGAGCAAAAATAGTATCCCTGCTGCGAGCCCCAAAATGAGAGGCAATCCGCCAAAAGCAGAGTCCACGAAGTTTGGAAATATCCCTAGGACTGCTTGAAAAAGTGCTAACAGCCCTGAAAAAACTGTCTTAAAAGCATGTACAACACCGCTCGTATCAGACATGTTTAAGATACGACTTATCATGTCTGAGAAATGTATAGGGCAATTTGTGGTTAAAAGGGCATGTATCTCTGCTGAAGTCCTTGCAACTTGCAGATCATATGTGTCTTTGGCCGAGGCCAATGGCACAGTTTCTTGGAAAAAGAGTGGATTTCATTCTGCTTAAAGTATCAATTCGTATAGAAGAGATGTTTAGTAAAGGCCATAACGGCGACTACCGGTCTATCTTGGTTTTTGGACACAATACTTGCATACAGCAAATGACCCTGGCTGACACAGTGACGAGATAGACTAAACCTGGCAACATGCCACAACAGCTGTGATCATTCAACATGAGGTAACTTCCATTAGAAAGTTTTCCAAAAATTGGATCAATCACTGCAGCAGGTGAACCTTGCAGGAGGCAGAATAAATTGTTAGTGGAACCATCGCAGGCCCCATGTAAATTAATACCCTGACCAAGGAGAGAGCCGCTTAGTGCGTTTTCACAATTTTTACCACTAAGAAACATTTCTTTCACCCACTCCAACATCTGTGTGTGTATGGTAATTCCCAGGATGTCTTGATGTATTCTTTACCCAACCTTTCATTTATGCCTGCTGGTATATGTTTTGAGAAATACTGAAAATTGAAAATTGTAACAGGCAGAGTAATTGTACCGTGTATTATCCATTCTGTTGCTGTTTTTTCAAAAACAGTTAATGGTAATCTTTCCAGTTTTTCAATGCTCAGCACCGTATAGTCTGCTCCCCTCTGTGCCAGTTTCATCTGTTTATCAGTGAGATTGAATTGTGAAAACAGTATCGTAGTATTGATTAGACGCCAAGGCACATAGCCTGAATGAAGGTTTTGTAAAGTCCAGCCTAATAGCATTATAGAACGTAATTGCGACTGACCAGGTTGCAACATGACCAAGTCCTGTTCCATTATGTCTATGGTAGAGGATACTATGCTGTCCAAAATATCTATCCTGGACGACAGAGTTGGTAACCCATTGTCAACTACAGGGAGAGATTTCTCTAAATTAATACAATCAATTTCTCGTATTCGTTCTGCAATCTGCTTGCTTAATCTTCCATGCTTCATTATAAATGGCATAGATACCGGCGTATGTAAAACGTTTAGTAGGTCCTTGTAAGAAGTCCCTCAGGTCAGCGCCATCTTTAAGTAAAGTGTTGTTTTACTTCCTTTAGTGTAGACTTTTTTAGCCATTCAAGGCACAGTTTCCCTACACTGTATAATGTTACTATCCCTGGATGCTGTCTCTGAACATATCTTGGATCTGGCCTAGGGAATGTGAACCCTTGTGTCTTTTTCAGGAATCTATCTTGACAGGTGTTTGTGTCTTTGGGCAAGATTAACCATTTTTTCCAATCTGAATCTGTTCTGTTGTGAAGCAAAGTAGTATGTACGTCGACCTCTGCCTCTGAAGTGTTATTACTGTCAGGTGAAGGTATGGACAGTTTGTTTAACTCCTTGATCTTGGCTAACCCAAGACAAGATGTCTGTTGGACAGTGTCATTCAAATATATTATTTGCTCTGGGATGATGCATGTTTTAAATAAAGCTTCCATCCCCTGCAATTGCCAATCGTTTGTGCCCCAGAGAGTTTTTGTCTCAATGTTGTCTTTCCAAAAGTCAAAATCTAATGTAGACAGCTGAGCATGAAAGGCTGCAGACTAAATTTGCTTGGTATTTGTCAACATACTTTTCATTTCTGTCCTATTAACATTTTTAAAGTAAAATGATTCTTGATTTGAAACATTATACCCTGAAATGTATGGAAATTTGCCATAAAATGTTTTTGAGCTACCCTTTGGTGACGTAGGACAATGTTCCCATTTGTTATACGCTAATACATTTCTAGGATTTGCAGATTTATGCAAGAAATGATGACCATAGTGATTATAACAATACATTTCTTCATAATGTGATGAACCTTCTAAGTATTCATGATTTGTACATTTTGCAGACATTTCTAAGTCTGACATCATATTATTAACAGTCTCGAAGTCCCAATCATCAGAAAATGTGCTGGGTGATACAAAGCCACTTAAAGAAATCTTAAACTGGTGTGCAATCTTCAGCATTTCTACCGGGCCATAGATGTCATAATTAACCCTGGGCGGAGTTGGCGGAGTGGGGCTTCGCGGAGCTACGCGAAGTGGGCGAGAAACTACGCCCACCTCCGCACTCCGCGTAGCCCCACTCCGCAAACACCACTGGCCGCCAGCCCCGCCACCCGCCTCCCTCCCGCCCTCCCTAAATACTTTAAATTAAAGGAGTCAAATAATTTAAAACGCACTTACCTTGCCCGCTGCTGCCCGCCGCGTCCCCGGGGCTCGCTATCTTCCGTCTTCCGTCTTCTTTACTAATGCGCATGCGCGGGCGGCCGCGCATGCGCATTTCTCACGAGAAAATGCGCATGCGCGGCCGCCCGCGCATGCGCATTAGTATAGAAGACGGAAGACGGAAGATAGCGAGCCCCGGGGACGCGGCGGGCAGCGGCGGGCAAGGTAAATGCGTTTTAAATTATTTGATCCCTTTAATTTAAAGTATTTAGGGAGGGCGGGAGGGAGGCGGGTGACGGCCAGCTACGCTCCGTCTGCGGAGCGTGCGTAGTGCCGCCTGGCTACGCCCGCTCCGCAAAATGCGGAGTAGGCGCGTAGCTGGCCGCCCACCCCTAGTCATAATCAGTTCTACCCCATGCTATATATATAGGAACGGCTGTGATGTTTACTGATGACAGGTCTCTTTTTTCAACATGTGATGATTGTGAGGTTTTAGGACCAAGTTGATTTTCTGACTTGCTGTGTCCATTGTACTGTATTTTCCATCTATCATTTTTCCCAAGCTTAAAACCAGAATGAGCCAGAGCAGGAGGAAAAGTACACCTAACACAATCCAAAATTCAATCTATGGTGAAACAGGATATATTTTTTCAAGTTGATGAAAGAGTTCTGATATTTTTTCTTTGAAAGGTTTATTTGCTGGCGTTTCCTCAGGTTCACTGGGATCTTCAGAGAAAGTATCAACGTTGATAAAATAGCCAGGCGCAGTTCTGTCAATTGTTGGAATTGCATCAGGATTGTTATTAATCTTTGGAATTGCTTCTTCCTTTGTCATATTGGTATAGTCAGAGGCTACATCATTGTAGACAGGTGTTCTTGACGAGCTGTTATTTGGGTCTCAAGAGGCACGAGTTCCATGGCTTTGTTGCATAGTCCTTCTTTTCTTCTGCAGGTTTATCAAAGGTGATAAGTCTTTCAGTTTGAACCTCTTGGATTGTAGCGAGATTTGGTCTTCTGCTACATCTTGGGAGTCCACTGGGCCTACTACTTATTATTGGCAACATGTTGTGGTTTTACCAGGTCGATGGGCACGACTCTGTTCTCCTTTTTACCAGCAAGGGGCGGTAGTACTACTGATCTTGTTCCTTGGATTGCCAAGACAGGTACTGCTTTTCTGTAAGAAGGCCCAAATTCCTTCTTTACCGCAATCTTTTCCCTGACTAGATCCCCAATCTTTGGAATCCAGACAGGTCTTGCTGGGGCAGGTGGTTTTTCTTCAGTGGTTGGTGGCTTCTGTATTATGTTACTCAGACTTCTTCTTGTTTCATTTAAGTCCTGTAAAACAGTCAAACGATCTTTGATATCAAAGGGTTTTTGTTCCACCAATAAAGTTTGACAATCGAGGTCTTCGATTAACATTCTAGTACCAAATAGTAATTTGTATGGAGTGATTCCACCCAGAGAATTTCTTGGCAGATTATTAAGACTATGTTGGACACTTATTAGATGGTTGACCCACCCATCACCGGACCTAATACCTTAGCTGTTATGGATTGCTTTATGTCACAGTTTTTTCTTTCCACTACCGCATTACCCTCAGGATGGAAGGGGCTAGAATACCACAATGCAGCACCCAAGCTAGCCATGGCCTCTTGTAAGCTCGAGAGCTAAACGCAGGACCCTGGTCAGAATGTAGCGTGCCGATTGCGTATGTGCCGATAAAGACTCGCAAATCCTTTATAACAGTTCTGGCGTCAGCCGAGCGCTGGGGCCATATCCAAATAAATCTTGTCCTAGTAGTTGTGGGATCGCATCTGTCCATGATGACGTCTGCGTGTCTAATACTGTCTAACAAAAGTATCTGTACACTGTAGTCAGGTATATGGTGGTTGTCAAAGCTATGATATCTGTAACAGTTATCACAGTTTATTCCAGAGTCGTAAACCTGGACGCTCATTCCTGGCCACCAGTAGATTTCTTCTAATTCTATTAGAGATTCTAGGATCCTGTGGTGTCTCAGACTCTCTCCCATATGTGCTTTGTGTACCAAAGCAGCTCTCTTGTTCCTGTTTGGAATTACTCTGTCCCCAACTCCAGGGATTCGAGCAAAAGGAACGGAGTTTGAATCAATTATGTATGTATTACTGAGTGGATAGTTTAGAGGTAATACTGCATGATTGCCTTCCATAGAGGCTTTTACTGCTAGTAACGTTTCACCATCTATTTCTCTTTTCGAGCAAGCGATTGTAGCTACGGAAGCCGTTTGCACAGCTGTCTTCGCGGCTTCATCAGCCAATGAATTCCCTGCAACGTGAACGCCATCGTGTTGATGACTCAGTGTATGTATCACGTGAGTCTTTTGCAGTTCTTTCTGTAAAAGAACTACTTGTTCCCACAGCAATTTATACTTAATTGTGCCACCTTTTGAATTTTTGAACCCGTTTGTAACCCAGTTCTGCAAATTTTCGTTGTAAGATTCAACCCAGAAATACGAATCGCACACTATTAGTGTTGGGAATACGGGATCGGTATTTTCAAGCGCCATCTTGAAAGCCTGTACTTCAGCTCGCTGAGCTGTACAGTCTCCGAGTGATTGAGTTTTTGTGACCATAGGTCTGAATTTGCCTTCGCGCCAGCGACCTTTAACAATCGCACACGCAGCACTGTAGGCTTGTTTACCCCCAATTGCCGGCTGTGCTGATCCATCTGTATATATTATACACCCGTAATGTTCTAGAGGTAGAATCTCGGTCAGCAGAGGACATTCATGTTCGTATTGGAGAAATACTTGTGTTTTCAAGTATGGGTCAATTACGTATTCAACGTCTGTTGCAGCAAGAGAGTAAACCCATTGTATCCATCTTGGATGTAAAGCTTTTGCATTCGGAATGCTTGCTTTTGTCACTGCCTCTAAGGCAGGTACTGGTGTAACAATCATTATTTGTTTTCCCTGTGCGAGAGCTCTCTCTTTTGCTACTGCAGTTTGAACCGCTGTTAGAATTTTCTCATTAGAAGTGAATTTCATTTCTGCTTGTGTGTACAAGTGTGATTTGTAAGCTATTGCAGAGGTCTTCAAACTTTTGGATGCCGAGACCCCCCTGTCAACATGTACAGGCGTAAGGAACCCTTTCTGAAAAAAATGTCTAAACCTCTAGGCAGGGCTACTGGAATTATGAGGCAGGTGAGTACCAAATTAGGCGACAGGCTTGAATAAATTGTGTGAGTAGAAAATGTAAATAATGTTCTATGATGCTGCGTATTTTGGGATAGCATTGCTTTATTTTTTGACCTTTTTTAAACACAGTAACACTGAGGAAAGATTTCACCCCATCAGTGCCAGTTTATAACCAAAATACAGCAATTAACCTCAGAAAGATGTCTAGTCAACCTCTGTGGAGGGCCTCCCAATCCGCAGGAATACGCGCTGCCACATTAGAAAATCACCTGGCCATGGCCGGGAGCAGCAAGGGTCCCTTCAAACCCTGGCGGTCTTGTGAAGTATTAAGCAGTTTACCCATGCCCCTTTCCTCTCACCCCTTCCTTCCATCCCTCTCTTCTCTCCTCTCCCAACCCCGGATCCCTCTCTCACATTGCAGGCAGATGGTTATTAGCCCCATGACACCTTTTGGTAACAGTAGCGCACTACAAATGTAAATATTAATAGGCAGAAGCAGGGGATCCAATAAACCCGAACTTCGGGGGGCTTTAACACTCCCAGTCAGGGCTGGCCCTAGCACTGGTCGCACACGGTGCAACAGTCTTTCCACCTTCTCCATGAATTCCCTTACTACCGCTCACCAACAATACACCTCATCTCTATATAGCACCTGTCTGACAAAATACTCATAGTTTACTCAAACTCACTTCTGTGATGTGAATGGTACATCTTCTGTGTACTAGGTATTTAACCTTCTGCACTGTGTGGGTGACAAGAGTGCCCATGTGACTGCACGGAGAGCAATGCAACAGTGTGAGAGTAGGGCAAAAGGAGTGAACACAGGTTGAGTGAGGTGACCATATGAATTTGGGTTCGGCTGTAAGGGCAGAGTGGGACAAATTAGTGCATGGTTAGTGATGGCCTTGTTTGAGTGAGCTACAGATTGAGCAGTGAGGGGGGACAGGTGAGTGAAGTGTCACATGAGTGCAGGATGAGAAGTGTGCTCGTGTGACTGCAGGGTGAGGTACAGAGTGAACAATGCAAGCACATTTTTAGTGCAGAGTGATCACTGTGAGAGCAGGGTGAGCGGGTAAATGTTGTGAGTGCATGGTGATCAGTGTGAGTGCATTGTGATCACTGTGAGTGCAGGGTGAGTGGGTGAATGTGAGTGCATGGTGATCAGTGCGAGTGCATTGTGATCAGTGTGAGTGCAAGGTGAGCGGGTGAATGTGTGAGTGCATTGTGATCAGTGTGAGTGCATTGTGATCACTGTGAGTGCAGGGTGAGCGGGTGAATGGTGTGAGTGCATGGTGATTGATGTGAGTGCATGGTGATCAGTGTGAGTGCATGGTGATCAGTGTGAGTGCACAGTGATCAGTGTGAGTGCACAGTGATCAGTGTGTGTGCACAGTGATCAGTGTGAGTGCAGGGAGAGCGGGTGAATAGTGTGAGTGCATGGTGATCAGTGTGAGTGCATGGTGATCAGTGTGAGTGCATTGTGATCAGTGTGAGTGCATTGTGATCAGTGTGAATGCATTGTGATCAGTGTGAGTGCATTGTGATCGCTATGAGTGCATGGTGATCAGTGCGAGTGCATTGTGATCATTGCGAGTGCAGGGTGAGCATGAAAGTGAAGGCGAGAATGAGAAGTGAGTTGTCTGAAAGCAGGGTGCATTCCCAGAAACTTGAAGTGTAGGGTTTCAGATATAAGTTAAACTATTGCTATAATGGCATTAATCAGGGATTGAGGGTGGAGGAAATAAATGATGTGCTGATCCTGCGACAAACTTCCAGTCTTATGATTAGGGTTGCCAGATCATTATTTTGATGGCCCAGAATTAAGCAGTCACCTAAAGCTGTATTTTTAGCACTTATCTGCGAATACTTAGAACAGCAAATATAAATAGAAAGCACTTTTAATTGTGTCACTTTTAATTGTGTTCTAGGGCTGCCTCAATGATCCATGACTGAAAATTAAAGAGAACAAAGACAGAAAAGTCACATAACTAATTAATACATACTTTTTAATTTATAACTCTATTTAGTGTCAAGAGTAGGCATTTTTCGTTTGGCAACCCAACTTTATATTCCTTTTCATTAAAGGAATTCTCACACTACAGCAAGAAGTGTACAAATACAAATGTAAGGAATAGGCAGAGTGGGGGCCCAGGGGGTACTGGAACCATAAAAAACATTAAGCATCTGTTACCAGTTTACAAAGGCATGTAAACATGCTAATGGTCTTTAAAGACCTGTGAAAAAACCAAGCGTGCCGGAGATAAGACTCCAGACACTGCCCAGCCCTGCCCCCAGCAGCTTGAGTTTCACTGTAGCAGCCCGGGCTGAGACACAGGACGGGGGAAGAGGGGGTCTGAAGCCCTGGAGGCCAGGGCAGGCGTGTGACTGTGAAGGCGCGACCCCCTTCACACCACTCCACGGCCCCCCTGGGGGTCGCGCCCTACAGTTTGAAGACCCCTGTGCTATTGGTACCGTTTCTCCTTCATTAAAGGTCACGTACGCGAATCTGCATCTCTCTGGGATGATTCGGATCACAAGGTTGCGCACGTTTTCGTGTGTCTGTAATTGTGTTTTTGCTAACATGTCTGTTTGGACTGAACACAGAATTTCTGTGTGTGTTTGAGTCCAATTATTTGGTTTGAAATCAAGTTTGATTAATTCGTAGAGAGGTTTAACCCTTTCTGCGTAATTTAGAACATAAGTTCTTCTAAAATTCAGGAAACCTAGAATTGACTGTAAGTTTTTCAGCGTCTTCGGAGGTTGGAGCAGCGCACATTTTTCTAGAAAATTAGCTGCCAGGCTTTTGCCTTCACTTGATAACTTGTAGCCTAGAAATAGGACGTTGAGGTGGGCAATTCGTGATTTTTTAAAATTGAATTTATACCCTTCAAATGCGAACCCAAGTATTATGGTGTTCACTTTTTTCAAGTGTACGTCTAAATCATCGTCAGTAAGATAGATGTCATCGACATAAGATAATGCCTCATCATCGTACGTTTGCAGTAAGTCTGTTACTGTGGCTGAAAATAACCCTGGACTATTCTGGAATCCCTGGGGGAGACGGCAATATTGTCGCTGTGTCCCCATTATTGAGAAAGCGGTCAAATGCCTGCTTTCAGGTGCAATGTTTTGACAGAAAAACCCATTCGATGTTATTCATCAATGCTGCACTGTGTGCATTTTGTACTGCACAGGTTTTGCAACAGGAGTTTAAGTGTCTGTAATCCAATACTGGACAATATGAATTGTCTGGTTTGGGGACAGGAAACAAAGGATTGTTCATTGACGAGGTGCATGTTTCAATCACCCCTTGGTATTTAAGTTGATTTAAAATCTCCCTGACTTGTTTTTTAGCTTCTTGCTTAACTGGATAATGCCTTTGTGCAGTAGGTTGATTTTTTAACTGGATTTTATGGTGAGGAGGGGAGCCCTCATCCAATCCTACATGATTTTTGTATAATGCTGGAGCCTGGGCTACTGCCCATTTTCTGGCATATGTGTATGTTTTATGAATTGGAATGTGATTTGAGAAGGCTGGCATAATTATCTCTTCGCCATGTGGGCACTCCCTGACAAATTCAGGTGGTCCGTCTTGTTCAGCTAGAAGAATGTCATAGCCCTGTGAGAGTTTCTCCCAAAAGAGTGCGCTCTTCTTTTTCTAGTTATGTCCCCCTCCATCCGGAGTGCTACATATAACTTGTGGGGTACACTAACCCTGGTGTCTGCAGTTTCAAGTTGAATACATTCATTCACGTCCACTGTCTCCAGATGATCCTTCAGGATCCTGCGAGCTATGGTGATTCTGCTGGGCTGTCTAGCATTGTCTGGGCCCACTCCCCGTTCTTGAGTTGTGTCCTCAAGATACCCGGCATGTCTGATCTTTATGCTTGCTACCATCTTTTTGGAAATTTGAGCTTTTTTACTTTGGTGAATAGGTTCTTTGTCTTTGGACTTGACGCGTTCTTCCTTGTGTTCTGACCGTCCTCTTCTTTCCGATTTCTGTGAGGAAGTCTGAAAAGATCGAGAGAGACGTGTGTCATTATCTTGATTTTTATCAGGTCTTTTCAAATTATCCCTATTCCTAAGGGTATAACTTTTTTCAGAGGGCTCCCGTTGGGGAGACCTACCTCCCCGTTGGGGAGATCTTCCTCTGGACTGAGAACGTTTCTCTCTAGGAAGAGTCTGTTTAGTGTTTTCCCACTTCTTTTTAGGAGTAGTGAGATTATTTTTAATAAAAACTTTTTCAGGATTTTCAGTTAGTTGGGGTTTTAATGGTTTCCGACCCAAACTATCTCTACCTAGTTCTTCATAAGATTTTCAATAGTTCTAGCAAGCTCAGATGGTTGGTCTGTTATATCTGTTTCGTTTAACTTTTGGCGGATTGCCACGGATGCTGCTTCACCTTTAATGTTAGCTAAATGTATAGCCGAGACCTGTTTGAAATCTTTCAGTAACTTCATACCTAGATTTAACGCCGGTTCTGGACCGTATTAATTTTGAATCTGTCTTATAACATCTGGTATTACCGCCATAGACGCTACACCATGTGTTTTTGTGTAGATTGAAGCAAAGACTGTACCCCAAGTGTCACAGTCCTCCACATGTGGTGCTATCCCCATTGGTAAACAGATTGTCAGAATTCTGTGTTTCTCATGAGGCGTACTATCAGGAAGTACTGATGTATTAACACTCAGAGTCCAATGCGTGTGTGGCTTAAGAGTGCCAAGCATTCATATACAATGAAACAAAATACTCATCTCAAAACTTTAGTGATTTAGTACTAGCTTTTTTGAAACAATTACAGATTGCTTATCTTCTGTTTAAGTAAAAATATGAAAACCATGAAATCTCATCCCGGCTTATAATTGTAAGATATTCGAGGGGCCTGCACTGCGAAGCAAAGGCTCATCTGTGAGAGTGAGCATGTAATGAAAAGCAGTGCAGGGCAAAGTGTGCAAGACGCAGAGTGAGCAAGACGCAGAGTGTGCAAGGACCAGTGTGTGCAAGGACCCGAGTGTGCAAGACGCAAAGTGTGCAAGGACCAGAGTGTGTAAGGACCAGAGTGTGCAAGATGAAGAGTGTTCAAGGACCCGAGTGTGCAAGACGCAAAGTGTGCAAGGACTAGAGTGTGCAAGCCACAGAGGGTGCAAGGTGCAGAGTGTGCAAGATGCAGAGTGTGCAAGTCGCAGTGTGAGCAAGGACCAGAGTGTGCAAGATTCAGAGAGTGCAAGGACCCGAGTGTGCAAGACGCAGAGTGTGCAAGGATCGAGTGTGCAAGACGCAGAATGTGCACGGACCAAAGTGTGCAAGGACCAGGGTGTGCAAGACGCAGTGTACAAGGACCAGAGTGTTCAAGGACCAGAGTGTGCAAGGACCAGACTGTTCAAGGACCCACGTGTGCAAGATGCTGAGTGTGCAAGGACCCAAGTGTGCAAAGACCAGAGTGTGCAAGGACCAGTGTGTGCAAGGACCAGAGTGTGCAAGGACCAGAGTGTGTAAGACGCAAAGTGTGCAAGGACTAGAGTGTGCAAGGACCAGAGTGTGCAAGATGTAGAGTGTGAAAGGACCTGTGTGTGCAAGGTGCAGAGTGTGCAAGGACCAGAGTGTGCAAGGACCAGTGTGTGCAAGGACCAGAGTCTGCAATTACCAGAGTGTGCAAGGACCAGTGTGTGCAAGGACCAGCGTGTGCAAGGACCAGAGTGTGCAAGATGCAAAGTGTGCAAGGACTAGAGTGTGCAAGGACCAGAGTGTGCAAGATGCAGAGTGTGAAAGGACCCATGTGTGCAAGGACCCGAGTGTGCAAGATGTAGAGTGTGAAAGGACCTGTGTGTTCAAGGACCAGAGTGTGCAAGGACCAGAGTGTCCAAGGACCAGAGTGTGCAAGGTGCAGAGTGTGCAAGACACAGAGTGTTCAAGAGCCAGAGTGTGCAAGATTCAGAGTGTGCAAGGACCAGAGTGTGCAAGGTGCAGAGTGTGCAAGGTGCAGAGTGTGCAAGGTATACAGTGTGCAAGGACGAGAACGTGAAATGACCAGAGTGTGCAAGACGCAGAGCGTGCAAAGTGCAAGAGTGCAAGGACCCGATTGTGCAAGGTGCAGTGTGTGCAAGACATAGAGTGTACAAGGACCCAAGTGTGCAAGATGCAGAGTGTGCAAAGACCAGAGTGTGTGGAAGGCGCAGAAGCAGGGTCAGAGTGTTCAAGGTGCAGAGAGTGCAAGGACCAGATTGTACCAGATCCCGAGTGTGAAAGACGCAGAGTGTACAAGGACCAGAGTAAGCAAGGTGCAGAGAGTGCGAGGCGCAGTGTGCACGATGAAGAGTATTCAAGTACCAGAGTGTGCAAAGACCACAATGTGTAAGATGCAGAGTGTGCTAGGACCAGAGTGTGCAAGGATCAGAGTGTGCAAGGACCAGTGTGTGCAAGGACCAGAGTGTGCAAGGACCAGAGTGTGCAAGAGGCAAAGTGTGCAAGGACTAGAGTGTGCAAGGACCAGAGTGTGCAAGATGCAGAGTGTGAAAGGACCGTGTGTGCAAGGTGCAGAGTGTGCAAGGTGCAGAGTGTGGGGGAACAACCATTACAACGCAACTTTCACAATGCACTACCATTAAAACAAAACTTTTACAACGCAAGATCCATTACAACGCATGCTATTACAACGCATGCCATTACAACACAGATGCTATTACAACGCATACTATTACAACGTAAGTATGGGTAAGTATTTCATATAAATAATATTATTTTAATTGTAATTTAATTTTCTAAAATAATTTAATTTTTTTATTGTTTTTAATTTTTTTATTTTTAGAAGAATTTTATCACATACAGCACAGCACAGCATATTTATAGTGAGAAAAAAAGGGAAATGATTTAGCAAACAGGGCAACAAAGGTCACAAACATAAAATTAAATAAACAAAAAACTATTTTTTTAGCAGGTTCCAATAACTCCTGTATACCATTACTATCATCCCTCCACTGTACCTCCACCCTGTCCCCTTTCCAGAACATTAATGGTTTCCAAATCTTCCTCCCTAATGCTCTCGCCCTTTTTCCCTTTCCTGTCATATATTCCTTTTTCCAGATTGTAAACTGCCAACAAACTGGTAAGCCATTGCTGCATCGTTGGGGGAGATTTATCCAGCCATGCCCTGACGAGCAGTAATCTTAAGACCGCCATAGCTAGGAATAGGAATTCTGTATAAATACCACAGTATTCAGCTGCAACTCCTAGCACCATTAACCCTGGAGTAAGGATGATGCTATCCCCTATGACCTGCGATCGAAAATGCTCAATACCTTTAACGAGCGTATACATTTGTGGGCATGTAGAAAAGATATGTATAATATCA